>NC_088310.1:3607500-4207500 GCF_910592395.1 Lineus longissimus | reverse complement strand
ATAAAATAAGCTTTGGTTTAAGAAATATTCCCCATAACTTGAAGTAGATTATCCTATTTTAGTAATTCCTTTTTAGTTTTTAACCCATTTTGTTATTTTTCATGGTCAACATTATCCAATTATTAAATTATTTCTGAGGGCTACAATACATAAGAGTCAGAAGGTCTTAATACTGGAACCACTTTAAACATAATTTTAGGCCAAATGTGAAATCACCTCACAGTCCCCCCTGCATTGGTACCTTTAATGGTCTTGTTCATGCCAAGTTGATATTTAAGATAGAGATGTCCCAACTCAAGACATGCAGTTAACCACCATTGGGGGGGGGGGGGGGGGGGGGGTCAAGGCCTACAAAATAAGAGAAAACTTTGCTTTACCTCCGAGAGCCAAAACACATGGACCAAGGACCTGAAAATAAACACCGATGTGTCTAGTTTTGTGTCAGTAGTAGAGTGGCAAGTTTTATTAACCTAACTAGGCCTATGGGGAAGTTTTATTAGCAGGGTTAAGACCTTTTCAACACGTGCTTAATAGAGAGGTGATGTTGACACTGCTACTACAAGTTTTCCAAGGGTAGGTAGGTGTAAACAGTATTTGCGATAATGGTGTCTTATGCAAGATAAGCAACTATGGCGTTTCCATGGAAACGCGGACTTCTCTCACCCAAAACGGGCAAAAGGATATAAGAAATGTTAAAGGTAAGTTGAATCTGACAGCTGCTTACCTGGGAACGTATGTAATGCCATGAAGACGAATGCCAACCCCCCATTGCCCATCAATCATCCAGTCTGGTTACCCTCAGGTAACACTTAATTTCTACCACGTGTTTCTGTACTAAAAATAGATTAGATATGTACATTTTTTATTTCCGTATCCGGTCCGCAAGTTTTTTTGCCATTTTTCTTGTTTTGGGCATTTCTCTCCCAATCTAGACTTTTGTTGAAGAAAACTAATCTGATACATAGTTCAATGAGATCCCATGATAAAATAACGTTCAAAACTTTCTGTTATGTGATCTTGATGTGGACTTAATTCATCATTAACATAGCTGCAGTCAATACTATACAGGGTGGGCCAAAAGTGTAACTACCCCATAATTACTACCAAAAACACCTATCTATACCGTGGGAGTTAAATGAGATTATGATCAAGTATCCTTCAGCCGATTCCTTCTTCCAGGGAATTATTGGCAGGAGCCACGTACCAACTGCATTCCACCATGATTCCAGGGATGTCTTCCACTTGAAGGATGTACCTTAAAGACGCTCTTCCATCTCTTTCCACCAGTTGAAAAGGAAAGGGAAGGTTATCTATGCAGTCCTCTCCTCAAGTGCCTCTTACCTCTTGCATACTGCCAATACAAAGTGTTTGGCAAAACACTTTTATTTCATGGGCAGCCAGAGGAGACAAACTGGCAAAAAAGACTCCCTACAGAACGCCATCATGTCCTCACAATTGTCTAAACAGAGACCACTATCACATCCCTGGACGAATCTAAATAGACAGCATCATCACATCCCCTGACTAGTCTAAATAGACAGTATCATTGCACCCCCTGACTAGTCTAAATAGATGGCATCATCACATCTCCCGACTAGTCTAAATAGACAGCATCATCACATCCCCGACTGGTCTAAATAGACAGCATTATCACATCCCCAGTCTAGTCTAAATAGACAGCATCATCGCATCCCCTGACTAGTCTAAATAGATAGCATCATCACATCCCCTGACTAGTCTAAATAGACAGCATCATCACATCCCCTGACTGGTCTAAATAGACAGCATCATCACATCCCCTGACTGGTCTAAATAGACAGCATCATCGCACCCCCTGACTGGTCTAAATAGACAGCATCATCACATCCCCTGACTGGTCTAAATAGACAGCATCATCGCATCCCCTGACTAGTCTAAATAGATAGCATCATCACATCTCCCGACTAGTCTAAATAGACAGCATCATTACATCCCCTGACTAGTCTAGATAGACAGCATCATCACATCCCCTGTCTGGTCTAGATAGACAGCAACAACACCCCGCCCCCCCCCCCCGACTGGTCTAAAAAGACAGGACCGGCACATGCCTGGACGAGTCTAGATAGAAAGCACCATCACCCAATCTGCTGTAAGTCGTCTTATAATTGTCAGTCCCAAGTCCCAATTAAAATTAAGGTATTCATCCTCATTATTCAAGGAGTGCTTCAGGTCTCATCACACGTGCTGGCAGTGACAAGTGGAGACACAGAGGTGCAGATTTCTCCGCAGACGACAGTATTGATGACATTTTGTGGATCCTGGCTTGTTGCACACTTCATATTTATCAGGCAAGGTTGAATCAACTGACATTGTTAAAGTTTGATTTTCAATCTTTCTGCAATTGGCATCAGAGCATCATTTCAAAGAGAGCATACAAGTGGTGCCCCCTGGTAAATTTCACTAGAACTAGACAACTTGACAATCAGAGCTGGAATGCCTTGACCAAGGCTCTTTGACAGTCCTGCCCATCCTCTGTCTCTTCAGACAGCTTATTCTAAACAGAAGAACATGAAGACTAATGTTTATGTCAAAAATTTATTCAAAGAAAAGTTAGCTTTCCAAGAAATAGTTCCACTTGATTAATAACGACAATGACAGAACCAGAGACATGCAGATAACATTCATCATCGTCATGTCTAAAGGAGACCCAGAGACATGCAGATAAGGCTAATCATCGTCATGTCTAGGGCAGACCCAGAGGCATGCAGTTGAGGGCTATCTTTATAGTTATGTCTAGTGGAAACCCAGAGACTCTCGTGGTTCCAAGAGGCACACAGATCATGGCTTATCTTAGCCATTTCTATTGGGAGACCAAGAGACAAACATATACGGCTCATCGGCCATGCCTAACTGGGTTCGAACTCTCCTGTAAGCTCACACTGCAAGCAGAGAGTCTGGTGTCTGCCAGAAGAAATGGAGAAACAGCAAAATGCAAAAGTTAACAACGGCAGACTATTGAGATGGGCGTGAAAGTGGGAGTAAGTTTGTGCCAGTGGTAAGATATATCATTGTAACATTTGAGGTTTAACTTACTAAGTATCTTACACGAGGAAAGTTGGTAAACTTTTGAGCGTTCATTGTGTGATGATGTCATTGGTACAATGTGAGGTGCAATCAGGTTCAACAGCTCTTAGTTTGAATATCCCGCTGCATACTGGAAGAAAATCTTGTTTTATACAAACCTCAAATGTTTACCAAACAAATTGGTGACTGTAATTATGGTATTTTCCAGTACACTGTCTGATTTGTGTCCCCCTGCAGGCATTGTAAAATTACATCTCATTATATACAACAATATATAACTACAACTTTTCACGATTCACCCACAAAACATTACTCATCACAGAAACTTGAAAATGAACAACCTGCTGGGAAACCCAATCAAAGTGCTGGCCTCTTCCTTGTGGTATTAACCGTAGGCTGAGTGATAGCTTTAAATTTCATTTAGTTCCCAAAATTATGGTTTTATATTGGAGATACAAAGATGAGTGTTTGGTCATCGGGACTGCTGGATGGCTAATGAAAGAGTTGCCAAGCGCTAGTTTCTGGCAAATCATTTGAGAGAAAAAGAGACTAAGGAAAGAAGTCACTCTATAGTGGTCCTCAATGGCAGGTTCTCACATGGAGAAACCTCGAGGCCTTCATTCACAAATTCAAAATATCACACCCTTGATGGCATGGCGGACATTGCTACCATTTGATGCAGCTCAACCAACATAGTAGAACCAGTTCAGTGTCAAAGATTTGAACTTTTAAAGAGTGAATTTTGCATGAGCCGCAAGATTTTTACAGGACTGTGATTCGTCAAGTACCACAACACACACTGGCACAAACATCAGGATAACACTATGTATTCATATTTCTCATATTATATCCACCAGACCTTTCTCATCAAAATTTATACACATAAAATATATTAAATGAAAATATGTACATGTATTTCACTACAAAAGCTACAACTATGCATGTGTACAAGCATGCTACTCAGTTGCCACCATTAATGGGTAGATCCATCTCAACTAAAGCGACCAGTAAGTTACTGTAATATTCCATGGAAAGATTCAGAGAACTCACAGCCAATTCAGGGTGGATTAAAGTTAAAGCTGAACTATCCAGAATATGTCATTTTCTGTACTGTCTGAAGACCATTTGTGATGCACCATCCATATACTAGCTGAAATAGAAACTGCCATCGATTTTTTTCCCTATTTCTGAAGCCCCCAAATGATTATGTCAGCACACAACCAGATGAGAAGAAAACGTCTCAACATCATGGGCAAGCCAAAGTGAAGAAGGACATTGGGTTAAATGGGAAAGAGCTTCTCGTGAAAAGAACCAAGTTTGATGTACTTCAGCTTGACAACAATATACAATCAATTAGTTCAAGTTACATAAAGCACTTTGCACCACAAACCTACATACGCTGAGAAAGAGACATGGACCTATCTCACAAGTTCAGCTTTAATCTAATGAGTATGTTGACATGTCCTGTGCTTCTTGTTGATCATAGCCAGCACAGAACACGTGCTCATCAAATCTTGGCATTAAGAAGACAAGAGACCATTTTTACTCGCCCATTAAACCAGAAATTACAAAACAAATCTGGCAAATATCTTATACCACTTGAGGCAAAATGATCGAGGTATCATTTTATTAAATATGAGATGAGAATGAGACAAAACCTTGCACAATACTACAATTTGCATTTCAGCACACGTGCTATAAGATAAGGTGCACTGATAATGATCTATCTACTTTGAGTATATTTATGCCTAGACACGCAGACCTCCACTGGAGGCACCAATACAACACTGACAGATTACAAAACTTACTGTTGAAGGGGTTAGGTCGCAAGTTCTCTAGCCAGGTGAACCCTTAAAAGAGGGGGCTACTACAAGTAATATTTGACCATAACATTGTACCAATGGGGCAATTATGACAGCAATGTGCATCCAACACTTGACTACAAATTACTCTCAAATGGCCTATGAATGACAAGGTAACTTTTCCAAGCACCCCAGTCCTTTTCCAGGTTTCCAGGGAGACTACAGGTAGTAGGTGGCCCAGATTCAGTTTGCTGAAGTTTCCCATAGGTGTCTCTACTATCTTGCAGTAAACTTTGATCTTCATACTTGGACACAGACAATTTTTGTCACAAAAGTCAAACCAGACTAAATCCTGTAACTTTGCAGACTAAATGGAGACCACCAATTTTGCCTGTCTATTGCTCCCCTACGAGAAGAGACACCACAACTTCTTCACTGTCAACTCTCACAAGCTACTCAAGAAAGGACAATCAAAACTACTCAATCGTTGCCATCGAACCATCAACACTTAACTCACACCAAACCAAACCAAACCAGCAACAACATCAATTCTTACTGTTTCAAAGCCATGGAAGGACAACCTCAAATTAACATCAAAGAAACACAGAAAATAGCATAGGACGACGACACCAAAAATTTACTTTTTCATGTAAGAATCTAGGGGTAAAGAATTTAGAAATTACCCAAAAGTGCTCTTTGTATTGTTCATGTCTGGCAGCCTCGGTAACCAAAGTGCATCAACTGAGACATGCGACCTGACAGTTGAGATTGTCCTCAAAGTTTTGCTGAAAGTACCGTCTTCACTCAATAGCTGTCAGTGGAAATACAGTAAAACTTGCCTAAATTGGACTAGCAGTGTTGTCCGTTTTAATATGAAATCCATCTAGCACATCATCAACTGACTGGGAATATTGACTTATATGGCTTGGAAGGTCTGTCTGCCATATTTGCGAGTAAGAGTCCAATAGATGCCAAGTTCTACCATACCTGCAATCTGCAGCTGTCTTTCACACTCTGCATTAGCACTCTTCAATCCCCTTTCAATATATTAAGAAAGTTCCTTCAATGGTTTGACTTGTATCAGATTCAAAAGTGAAGAACAGTATTGTCAATTTGGTATCATGACACCCAAACCTGGTTATTCAATCGCAACTTAGGCATTACAAATGATCAAAATAAGGCTACATAAAACCACCCCATTTCTAGGTCATTTGAAAACATGCATGCTCGGGTAACAAAAATGTATCAAAATACAAAAAATATAACGCGGAACATGAATAGGGTGTTACTCCTGTGATGCATTTGGTATGAAGGTATCTAACTAGACCCAGATGATTGAAAAGTTCAAAAATACCATCCATATAAACTTATATATACACAATACCTATATTACATGTACAGTAACACATATGAAAGGCCTGGAGGAATATCTATGCTTATATGTACATACACAATGTGCAGCCCAGAGGAACATGGTCAGTCGCTAAAGACAGCGTTCATTGCATTTTTTCCGATCCGGTTCACGTAAAATCGGTCAGGAGGCTCGACTTTCTGGAGAGCAGCCCCAATGAAGATGTCCTCACGTGTGGACACTGTGCAACCTCAGTATGTTGACAACACAAGTGGTGCCACTTTGAAAGTCCCAACATCACCTGGCCAAGTTTATAGTACAAATTGTGCTCCCAAGATGTTTGAGAAGATAAGTTTTGCAAATTTTGTTTTTTGATTGTGTCACATGCAACTCTTGAACCAATGACACTGTCAGCAGCATTCCAATTGTTTGTCCTCAATGCGCTCTCACAAAATCAACAAGCCAAAAACATTGTTTTTCAATCCACCTGCCTCCATTTGGAGCTGATCTCCTCAAGCTGCTGCCTAGTTTCGTTGACATGGGGACAGATTTAGATACACAAATTGTCACCTGATGTCACTCATGTTACATTACGCACGTCTTCAGGTCGTGAAACAAGTTCTCGTGGTTTGACAGAAGGCATTTAAAGATGAACAAGAGCATAAGCTTCACAAACTTGAAAATCACATTGGACTCTATACGTTATTATAGCTTATATTTAATATATCAAGATTGTAAAACGTTATACATGTATAATCATATTGATACATCTATATTCATCTGTACAGAGGGTAAGCATCTCGACAAAGAAGGTCGAGAGAGTGAACAGAGTTGATAGATATACCACACTTATGAACAATAACAATGGACTCAAGCACAGGTGATACTTCAAGCCTATATGAGCTGAGGGCGGCATTTCGTTACATAAAATGACAGGGAAATTTCAGGAACGCTTTAATACACCATGGCAACATAAGGTTCTCACGTAAGTACGGCGCACAGAAGTGACTAAAGCACCCTGTTAGTAAGCGATTTTAATTGCTACGACCATGATCACATGCAGATCCCTTGCGTAGGTCATCACAGCTGCCTGCGACAAAAATCAGTGGTAGCAGCAACATCACCAACAGTTTGAATTCATGTTTGGAAATTTTGTAGATGACATGAGATTCTATCTTATCATACAAGCTGCCGGACTACCGGCAAGACTAATGTGACTCGTAACCGGTATATTAATTTGAATTTCCACCATGATTTTGGTCATCTGTTTTCACAATTTTTACTTCATCCATCGGTAGACTGGACAGTTTGCATGATTTGTTGAGCTACCAACATTCTTTCCTCTGTCCACCTGATAGCATGCTGCATACTAAATCTAAGACGAGCAAGGTAAAGCGAGGTGAAGTTGGCAATGGGGGATGAAATTGCCCCAAATCTCAAAGTCTTATGTAGTTTAGTAAACTTTAATACCGGTAGCTATATTCGGCGTAGTCAGTATTTGCTCCAAGGGGACATATTAACACAAAGTGCTATCAAGCGGACAGATGAGCAAACGAGTAAAAATGGGCAATTGATGGTGAGAGGAAAGCTCACAAAATGATACAAAACCACTACAGAACCTTTA
This sequence comes from Lineus longissimus, assembly GCF_910592395.1. Taxonomy (NCBI): domain Eukaryota; kingdom Metazoa; phylum Nemertea; class Pilidiophora; order Heteronemertea; family Lineidae; genus Lineus; species Lineus longissimus. Next base: position 4,199,660 of record NC_088310.1, on the reverse strand, counting down.
CCACAAGGAGTCAAAGGGCAAACTGCAATACAAAATAACAACCAACTGCACGAGGTGACACTAACTTCATTACAATAGAACCAAATAAGTGCTGAAGGAAAAGTGCTGGTTGGAAAAGCCTGGTTCGTGGTCGCGTCAATTTGGCTTGAGCCGTTTTGTAGGATCTGAAGAACGGGGTTGTTTCAGAGCCAGCATGTGACAGGACCAGGAACCAGTAGAATGAAGACAAACATATTCAGACAGAGAAAACTGTCACTATTTAGATTTTTTATGCTTTTCTTAAAATATGATGATATGCAATATATATCGACACAATCATGGTTTACTGTTATAGCATATTCGATGCACATACATCTGATGTCATTTCCTGTCAAGTCAACCCCAAAATACCATGAATACATGATGTGCAGTGCTGCCATATCGGATGCCAAAAACATGCTTTTAGACAACAAGCAACAATGTGAGATATTCAAGAGTAACAGAGCCTTAGCTTTGCTCTCATGTTTAAAAGTAGAGTGACACCAAACAAACATGTCTCCTTTCGATGTGGCAGAAAAAACTGAACTATTAAGTGATTTGGAAGAAAGCAAAACTGATACAGCTGTAGAAAATGTGATGGTCTGATCAGCCTAAGGTTTGGTTGTACACTTGGAATCATAAACGATTGTAGAATTTTATGACGATGAATTGCTGTGTTTAGATCTAAGCAAGTCCGACTGTACATAGTTTTTGTATCTTTTACGTCATGGTGAGGCATTTGGAAAACTTTCACAGATTTTGACGACAGTACTTTCACTGATTTTGTCGCCAGTTCAAGAAGGGGTGTTGACTTGGTGGTCGTGCTTGTTGTTGAATTGAGGTAATAGTCCTGTAGGAGTTGTGCATCCTTCGTGGTGAGTGCCTGGATCTATATGGGAGCCGAGAGGCGGCTATACGTCAACTACCATTTTCTTGTGTACATCCATAGAACCTACCACCTGAAAGAGAAAAACAAATAGTTTATTCACTTCATACCGAATGCATCAAAAAAGCACGGGGACATTGGCGGCCAACAAATCTCCCTCCAATGGCTTGACACCAGTAAGGACGACAGAGGCAATGCAGCAATGTCAACTATTTCCGCTAGCAGAGCTAAGAATAATGTAAACATGTTCATCACAGTTCAAATCTTTAACATAAGTTTCCTGGAACAGCTTTTATTTTGTAAACATAGCTTGGTATCTATGTCTACCAAGTTAAATGTTCAAATACAACAGATCCAATACTTCTAACAGACAATTGATTTTCAATGAAATTTCAGAACATCACCTATAACCATAAAAGGTAGAATTTAAATCAAATAAATCAAAACGAAGTAATTTTCAAAGTGAGTTATCAATTGAGACAAATAAATTCCTTCTTTTACCACAAATGCTTCTTCAGCTCTGCGATCAGGCAGAAACATTTTTAATTTTATATTTCAACCTCTTTTCCAATCTGACTACAGCCTCCCTAGTGATGAAAATATTTTTAAATCTCTGGTCTAGGCAGCTGTAATTAAGTTGGCACCATGACGACCATCATCACAGGGGAGTAATTTAATCAGTTAATCATGAACGAAAGTATCAAACTCATTCTGAACCTCAAGAGATATTCACTACATCGTAAGCTAGATCTAAACTAACGTACTTTGGAGAAGTTGTAGTGTGAGGACTTTGCAAAGTCAGAAACTTACGCTAAGGCTGTTAAGAAAAGTGTGGGGAGGAAAGATATAAACATAGTCGGTGAATACTGATGTTCAAACAGTTTGATGGATTCCATCAAGAAGCATTTCTTTGACAAGTAATTCGACGAAGAAACAATATGACATTTAACAACACAGAACTTCGAGGCAGAAATTTCCAACTGCTAATCCATTGGTGTCGCCGCAATCAGCTTGGTGCCATGTGGTTTAAGTACGTGTACCTGGCACGTCCATAGTGTCTTAGTTTGCACAATCAGGAAATGTTGATAATTGCAATATAAAAAAACAACTGGTTATTCATGCACAAATTCACACAACATTGTTGTCATTCTTACTGCACAATCACTTGCTGCATGTATTCAGTTTCTGATCATGGATATTAACCTGAAGGCTAAACTGATGAACAATACTTTAATAGCCAAAACAGAGTTTATCCCCTTGCTAATGTCAGACTCGGGGCAATTATTACTCCTTCATGCAAAGACCTGAGTGTAGGTCTGGAACATGTATATTCAATATTGTTCTAAAACGCATATTTGAATTGAACGCCTTTTGCCAAATTATGCCTATTCATGGGACAGGTAGACCACAACTGACATAATATGCCATCATCGAGTGACAGAAATGAACACATGCTAAGCAAATGATTATACAGCATTTTTAACCATATTTACCAAAATGGTGAATGTCTCTGAAAGAAATCCTCTTGAAATACCAACATGTGCCACTGACATAGAGTAAACATTATGATTCAATTCAGACATCAAATGGGAGGGGAAGTATGCCAAATGATAAGGATATTTTTCATGCAAATACAGGAGATGTTTCAAATATCTGCATTCCTCTATGTACAAGATGTGTATGAAATTTGTAAAATGTGCAACCAGTGTAAAACACTCTAGAAGAAAGAAAAGAAGGAAAAGTTTGATTGGATTATTCAAACGGGATTCTACCTTGTGATTGGTCAGAATGTGGCTAAATGTCAATCACCATCTTCTTGTGTACATCCATAGATCTCACCACCTAGAAATTAGAATATAGAATTTGCACATTTGAATAAGATCTCAACAGCCATGCAAGCCTTTGAGTCGACTTTATAGTAGGCTATTGGAAGAGACAACCAGAGCTTTTATAACAGACCACCCTAAGTTTGCAGGAATCATATGTAGGAATACACATGCTGTAATATCAATTTACACTTGATTCATGCAAGCAGAGGAGGGCGAGAAATCTCGAACTTGGAGATATAGAATTTGTCTCAAGCAAGATGGCGAAAAAGATAACATTTCCAAGCCTTGTTCAGTCAAGACAGAAAATCTGAACACACTTGTTGCCATAGGAATCGCCTTGCAGCCTCTGTTGGCAAGGAAATCTCCATGGAAACCAAACTGCCATGGCGACCACCAACCTAGCTCCTAGCAACAGCAACTTTGGTGGCATGGTCTCCAAGCAACTGTTTTTGAATTAAAAGCAATGCAGATTACTGATTAGTACGCTTGCCCATCACCAGACAAAGAATGTACATACTTTCCCTTATGTGGGGACAACGGTATACATGAAAGAGTGAACTCATTTTGCATTAACTCTTTCAAATACACACCAGAGAATGCAAGGTTACAACATGCATAGTTAGTAACAAATAATGCATACAGGTATACATCATTTACCCAACTAACTGATACCAAACGTTTAGATTTTTTATCAGGTGTCGATATTTTGATTTAAAATCTATTCATTGGTATTCAAACACAAGATTTGTTCATTTGAAGTTGAACAAACCATGCATGAATGTTACTGTATCATACCAGATCTTTAGTTCCAAAACAACATCTCCCACTCCATTTTAAATCCCCATGTTATATCAACAGCCACATATCCTATTCAAAATACATAAGCATGAACCGCCTGATATCAAATTGTGCTGAAGGATTAATGGGACTGTCATTGTGCCCCAGGTCACATAAGATACCGCTGTCGATAACAGCCATATGATGAAATTGAATTTACAGTCTAGTCATTAGAAGTGCATCTATCATCAGGACAAGTCATTAGGGTACAGAGTGAATACGTGCTGTAGAGGGAGGCGGATGCTGTAGATGTACAATATTGCAAACTTGGGCTCTGATGGAACGAGTCGGACTGGCAACTTCTAGGACTCATTTTTTAAGTTGGGAGGTATTTGAGGGTGAATTTCCAACGAAGAATATGGGCGCCAAATGGTTGGACATTGATGACGAAGAACACATGTGAAATCATGTGACGTCTGCATGCTACTAACTATACATGTGAAGAGATTGACTCCAAAACAAACTAATTTCATTTTGTCATTTTGAGAAAAAATCAAAAGAATGTCATCATTCCAATGGAATTCCAATGTACTTTAAAAGTGTTGTAGTGTTAACCAGCAGACAGGTACATCGCATACTACATGTACTAGTTAAAATGTGGCAAATTACTTTTAGCTCATTTTGGAACCAAACAAGATCGAGTTTCATTGCAAAACACTCATTTTGAGAGAAATTGATAAATTTTGGAACTTATTGGGAACGTAATAATTATAAATATAGCATTAAATTGTAAATGTAAGTTCATGAAATCACAATAGATGGCTTGAATTTTTCAAAGATTTGGTGGATAAATGCTATTTTAAGAGGGCAGTGCTCAGCATGATCATATTTTGCATTGAAACTCTGACATGTAAAAACACTCATAATCCATCACAGCTCAACAAACCATCATGTTGGTCGATTAACAAGCTGTTAATATACTTTGATGAACTACAGTAACAAAAGTAATAAGCATTGAGTAACGAGACACTAAAACTAACATCAAAGCATCATCACTCATTTTTAGAGGCAGATGGCCCAAATACCTACAAATCTTCAAAAAAACTTGCAGGAGGTATATTTAGGCACCCTCTCTACCCTTCAAACACCCCTTAATACAGCTAAAATAACCAAATTTCCACAAATCAAAATTCAAAATAACTATTTCTTCCTGCAGGTGGCCAAATACTTACCGTACAGAATTCGTCAAATGATATTTTACCATCTTTGTCTACGTCTGCATGTATTATCGTTTTGTCGACAATTTGTTGTAACTGTGCATCCTTAAGGTTGCTGCCGACCATCATTTTTAGCACTTGGAACAGTTCACCATTGGAAATGTATCCATCTTTGTCCATGTCGTATATTTTGAATGCAACTGAAAAGAGAAAGTAGGGGTCTTGTTGAAGTATGATATTGATAGGTGGATCATTTCTGAAACCTCTATGATGCTGTATCTCTGCATGCAAGGGACAAAGTGCTGAACCCACTCTCATTTCTTTATGAGCTGTTGAGTCCTTGCAGAGACTGCATCTGAGAGTGTTACAAAGGTTTCTTGTAGCAGGCGTTATTGTACCAATAAGATGAGGATTAGAAAAAAACATGGCAGGACTTGGAACAAGTATGTGAAAAAAAAGAAAAGTCCTTCGTTTCCAAACTGCAGATTTCCTTTTCGTTAATCGTTATCATAAAACCCGGCTCGCAATATAAAACCCAACTGAAAATTAATGTTTTTACAAAAACAGAAAGATTTAGTTCCACATTCTGCTTCTATGACGGTTTATCATAATGGTTACAGAAACCCAAGCTAACCAATAAGAGAACTATTAACAACCAGCTGCCTGACAATCTATCATAATCATCACCGCAATCAATGAGACTAATAGGCAATCAATACAATAAACATAAAATTGCATAACCAACGTATTTTTCAATCAGTGCTTGGAAAAGTTTGCCATAAATTGCCTCATTATCACATGAACGGTTTGAACATCATCAGGAACCAACTACATGTATGTGTTTAATAGCTGATGACTTTACCGTTACTCTTACATGTGCGGTTGATGGGGAGGACAAAGCAATCAGCTCGGAATACTGTAGAACAGAAAATGTTCACGGCAAACGTCAAGGTACGGAGGATGCTCGCCACATATTATCATGGTTCAGCATGTTGCTTTAAAGCTGAAGACACTTTATTTTTGAAGGAGCCAAAGATATTGAGATGCTCCTTGGCTTCAAGTGTAACAGCGATAACACAACATGAACAGAACCAATAGGCCAAGGAAATTTCTGAGAAAAACAACTTATCTACTTTTCCATCCAAGATACTGACTGCCTGAGTTGTGAGCAGTAAAACCAGAGGAAAAATAGTGGCCTTAAGCCAGCAGGTGAAGATGAGAGGTAAACATATTTCATTTTGTGATATTCAGTTGTCTGAAACAACACAGACAATTACGCACTAGATAGACTTCAGAGAGACCCTTCTATACACTATACACGGTTTCCGTGTATCTTGTTGATCAAGACTTCAGAACTACTGGTAGTTTTCTGTGAGAAAACGGCTACCTTTTTGTCTGGGTGAACCTGGTGGGATACATTTATTGCTCAACCCTGTCGGTGACTGGAGCACTGGCAGGGCTCCATGTTGAGCCAGACAAAGCATTCACCTCACTCATCAAAACATTGGTTTGCCAGGAATCTAAACCGTGTTCCTTGGCTGCTGTTGATGGATAGGTTTCATGTATCCTGAGAGGAAAGGCCTAGCAATGGGAATAGCAGGACTGCTAGAAGAATCATAATGGGGGGGGGGGGGGGGGGGTAGTGTGGTATTGTGTATCTTTTAACGCTATACCTCCAACTAGTTCAAAAATCAGAAATCGATCTCACAAAAATGTCACTATGATATATTTCTAATCGCACAAAATTAGTTGCAGCAATTTCGGGATGAAATCAGAATGAATGAGCTCGGTTGATTAAACCCAAGGCACTTGCACCCAGAGGATACTTCATTACTAGCCAACAAGTGCTCGATGATTCTCCAAAGACACATCAATCACCTGCTGTAGCTAGAATTCTTTCCATGTTCAAGTACCGTACATGTCAACTGATGAAGACAAACTGAGAGTTGAAGGCTGGGGAAGTTGAGGATGCCATAGAAATGTCCCAGCTAGATTGGCATTCAGGAAATTGCAATGCATGAGATGGCAATAGATGAAACTCATGTAGAAACTAGTAACTTTGGCGAGCGTGACCAGCGTGCTGCATTCTTGACCGAGTGGTTAGAAAACATTGGATAAACCACAAGAACTTTCGTACATACATTTCATATACATTGCATTTATTTTGAACACACAGTTGTAAACTGCCACAACCAGCTCCTACCACTTTATGACTCAGAAAATGCAAAGTCGCATGCCAAGGGAGCATTCTCGAATAAATGTGTTCGCTGCATGCAAGCAAAATCAATGGAGTAAAAGCTCATTTCTAGGTAAAATAGTATTGATCCATATCGTGTAAATAATGGGGTTATAGAAGAAGGCAATCTCATCTTGAGTACTGATGTTCTTTGCAATACTTTTCATCTGTATCTTCCCTGACTGATCCACTGCCAGTCAATACAATGGGGAAACTATATGCAAGCATCCTCAGGTCACAGAGCTGCCATCTCATTTTGGGAAACATCAAGCATCGTGTCATCGGGTTGCCACCTTTTCGTTACTTTCGTCAGTGTCAATGGAATGAAAGCAGCCTCGCAGAGTACTGATTTTCAAAACACTGGTTTCCCCAGCACCATTCTAGAACTCCATCACCCATTGATCCACTGCCAGTGCCAGTCAATGGGGAAACATCTGCATAACCATTCTCAGTCAATATTACAGGAAGCTACTCACTATTTGACAGCATCAGGTCACAGAGCAGCAACCTTCAATTGTATGGGTAGGCTATATGTGAGTTACAAATGCCTTCTGTCTCAATGTTTTTTTAAATTATAAGGGCATGCCAGACCAGCTGTTGAACTGGATTTACAAAAGTCGAACACCAGGTACAGTGGCCAGGTCTACAGCATGATGGCCAACAATAGTCTTGGTTCCACTACAGGGTTTAGATCCGTTTCTATCGCATCCGCATCAGGTCCGAACTTAGCTTAGTCCGGACTAACGAATGTGGTGCAGTTCGACTACAGGATTGGTAAGTTAACAGATACGGCTACAGGCGGCGCCACTCTATACGCGTGAGGTGTTGTTTTGACAGAACCAACACTTCCGCTCATGCGCAATACGTTCATATTGACACGCCACCTGTAGCCGTACTTAGTAACTTGATCTTAATCCGGACTAATGCGGTTCCATTACAGGTAATTTCTGCTTTAGATCCGGGTCTATTCTAAGTTCGGCTTAAATCCGCTTGTCCTATCCGCACTTAATAAGACCGCTCTTAGTGAGAGCCGGACTTGTTTAGTCCGGACTAGCTGTAATGGAATCACAACTAATTCGGATGTAGTCCGCACTTTCCTGTAGTGGAACCGCAACTATGAATACAGATAGATAAGACATGTCAGATGAAAAAGAAGATTAGGTTAGAATATCACCAACCTGGACAAAACAACTTTATGGGAGTTTGTTTGGATGTTTCCTTGGCAACAGTCATGGTTATCGGTTATATGGCAGTTATGTATTTTCCATGCTAAAGAATAATGTGACTGTAGCATTCCTTTTAATCCACTGGTTTCCATGGAAATATTCCACGACATTATGTGCCTTTGTTGTCGGAGACTTTCTCTGGTCTAAGGTTGGGGTTATCAACAGTAGTCCTAGAGGCTATCATGTGACTGAAACACTTTAACCCTGTTCTGTCAGCGCGACAACCTGAGCATTTCAAACAGAGAAATCTGCCCAGAGTCTTAAAACGCCAACACTGGGGTTTGAACCAGAGACCTCTTGACCACAAGCCATGAGCCCTGAGCCTATCGACCACTGAGCCACGAGACTATGAAACAGCTGTCCCCAACAGCAAATCACAGCATTGAAGAAATCAAAGAGAATCTGCTAAAATGGGGCTTCAGACCAGCCTCCAACTCATCATGTGCTTCAGACCTGCTCGTGCCTGTGCAACCTTCAAGATACGAGCCTTAGGCTATTACACAGCTATTTCTATGACTGATATATGGTATGGATTCATCAATACTTTTTTTCGCTCGATTAGCTTTCAACTAATAAATCAAACTCTACCTTATCACAGCAACAACTGTTCAAAATGGAGTGATATCCTCTACTTCAAAGCAAATATTACTGGAATATCAATTTCATCATCAAATCAATAGAAATTTAACGATTTTGCAACAAATGAAGTTTTTTTCCCAGCAGCCACTAGTGTTACGACAAGATCATGGGGGGCGGGCGTGAAATTTCAATCCAATACTCCAATCTTCCATGTGATCCATGCATGCTGGCCAAATGACCTTCAAGGCGGATGAAGACTGATTTCCTATGACCAAATCTAGATTTGCAGCCACTGTGGCCTTGCGCTCAAGTAATGGCAGGCAGACACCACCAGAACAGAATACTCAATAGATTTTATTTCCCTGGGGTCGACATAAACTTCCAATAGCAATACATTACAATCTGCTGAGAAACACTTGGGGCTGCTCAACTCGATGCAGAGGACTTTACATGGGGCAGAATAGTGTCAGAGTCAGAGTTGGAGATCTCCGAAAATGTGGAGATGACCTCTTTTGGGACCAAAAGTGGAGTTCTGTTTCCACGAGAGTCTGCTTCCCCCAAAGACCAAAAGGTTGAATACGGCCCAGAGTCATATGTAAGCATGTTGAAGCATGACGCAATCAGAAAGTTGCAGCCAGACGACCAACATTTTCAAGTTCACATAACCCGCCACTCTTTAGTTTCATAACTGGTGCTCCACTCACCATTATGTCAACACGAAAACTCTCTCAGCTACTCCCACACCATTACGGTTACAATGCAATTCAATTAACCAGATTGTATCAATGTTAATTAAATCATGGTGACAGTTGCTGTTAATTGATCGGACTAATCAATTAATTTGGGTAACCTCACAAAGTGCGTCTTGATTCCTCTCGTTAATCTCGCACATGACACCAATCACTTTCAAGTCCTTGGCAAATACATCTTGATGGGTAGTACGCAATTTAAAATTGGTTATTTTGATTGATGCTTGGAATAAAATCATCATCAACATCTGATATATATCCTTGGCCAATCTATTGGCAACCCTGAGTAAGTCTCTCTTAACATTACATCTCCCAAAGTAACACTATCTTCTATATTACAAGCCATGCTTCCTTCATCATACAGAAGAAACTGGCCATTGATTTTTGTGGACCTGTTGCCCGCATGCATAGGTGTTCAACTGGCGTGTCTCAATGCACTGGTATTCAAATACATCACAGTGGCTTCCTTTACCCATCATGCTTGTTCTTGTAGATGTCAGGGACAAACATGCTTGCGAAAATATTGGTACTTACATCGTAACTTGGCTTCCTTATCTCCTTTTACACTGAATTGTGACATGCCTTCGATGAATTCTGAAATGTAAAAGAGAGATGGAACCATGAAAAATCATGAGCAATTTTCAACAGTTCTTTTGAGGTGAGGCTGGAGGGATGGTTACCGGTCTAAACCAGGGATCAACTATACAACTCTGCCATTGGCTAAGGTTCCCTCCGAGATGCCTTGCTGCCCCTTTAAATTTAGCTATCACCTACAGTCTGATCCATACAGATGTATTATTACCAATAACATACAGAAAAAGTCGACTAATGCATTCTGAAAAATTTCAACTGTGAACATGATGATAAAGTGCAATTACTCTATCGAGCGAATACAAATATTAATTGTCGGTAAACCTGGAACTAGTACGATAGACATCGGCAGACATCCATCACGCCATCACGGATGCCCAATTGATTCAAAATTTTATGCTGAATTAAGACTGGTAATAGCTAGTTTCACTTTTTTTAGATGAGAGATGACCATTTTATTGGGCATTGACACTGTATGTTAAATACAGTAGAACCTCTCTATCAAGGACACCCTTGGGACTGACAAGTGCTGTCCTTAATAGAGAGGTGTGCTGATTAGAGAGGTCAAAGTGAATGGAAACAACCAATTAGGGACCAAAACTAGTGTCCTTAATAGAGAGGTTGTCCTTAATAGTGAGGCGTCCGCTACTTAAGGGAGGTTCCACTGTATATTCAAGTGGGTGTGAATTGGGTACAGTGTGTCGATCAACAAAATATTATTGATATCGATTTTTACAGCATGATTTCACACAAAGAGTAATGTTCCCATGTAAACTGTGCTGTGTAGTCATGTTTTCTTTCTAACTTTTGCTCCAGTCATTGTCCTTATCTTCCATCCATAGTTCCAACTTCCATTGTAACCCAACACAATATGCACCCACAGATGAGTTGGCCACTGAAGGGTGGATGTGGTTTTTGAGACGACGGTTCTCCTTCAAATAGTCACTTGCAAACACATTCACAGAATCATACAAAACCCCTTTTCAAGAAGATTTATGGCATTTTCTGTAGCCATGGTTGGGTTATTGATTGCAGCGTACATGCATTCACAAAGCATGAAAAGCATGGCCTTGATGCCCATGACATGCAGCTCTCATAACCTTGTAACAGCATGATGCACAATTTCATGCATACTATCAAAAGGTCAACTATGACAACCAGGAAATAACTTATGTCAACAATTCAAATACCAATAACCATAAGTTTTATTGACTGTATCATTAGCAGGAACTGAAGATTAGATGCCAAACGATTAGCCATTCACTGGATGACAAACTGGTGTCATGAAAATAGTGGAGTCATCTGATAACAGAGCAGCTACTCCAACATAATGCATTGTCGATTACAACCTGGGAATATCTATTGGAGCTAGCTGCATAATGTCTAATTCAATAAATAATTTAGCCAACTGAATGGAGGCTGCCATCACTGGAAGCCAGGCACAGATCGATACTATGGTGAACACTGACTCAATGTCCTACTTTATTGCGAGGTGATGAGGGGTTACAGGCGAGTATGCTTTAATGAAGGGAAGAAGTAATGCGCGTCATGACATCAATCATCGGAAACTAATGATAGACTTGTAACAGAGAAAGTTACATTATACCCATCCCATGGTGATTTCATAATCTTGACAACATGATAAATGCACAAGGACACATTACGATTAATAATCAACCGTCGACGGCATCTTAAAATATTCACATGGTAGAGTGGCGAGAGATATCAAGAGCACGCTGCTATGATAATCCGATTCCTGAGCTGGCAGAGTTCCATATATTAACTGTGTGGAGAGTGCCGTGTTCACACTATGTCATACCATACAATGCACTGCGTGCAGTAAATTTATGTATACCGGCAATCAACATCAACAATAATCGTTCATATTACATACAACAAAAATTACAGCCTACATATAGGAACCTGACATGAGACAAGACCACAATTGATTTTTTAAGCCTTTTAGCAGTTAAATTGTCAATGTTTGACCGCGACGCATCAAAGAACGCGTGGTGTTGTGAATCTGAAATTTAGATTATGTTATTCCGGACAGTCGGGCAAGTAAATGGTGAAAAATAAAATGGTGATTGACCACGGAAATTTTTTTTTAATCGACAAATTAGACAGACTTTGATATTTCCACTCTTTTCAGCCAACTGGCAGAAAAAACTCAAAACACGCCCCCTATTACCCAATTAGCAAAATTCGAAATTAATTTTTTCATCAAATAATTTCTTTATATCTGTAGACTTGCCACAGCAAATATTTTTTCAATACCTCTCCAAATATGTACTTGAGAATAAAAAACATGCACTCGTCTAATAGATAGGCCTCGACCCTCCAACCTATGAATATTCATTAGTGGTCTTGTCTCAATGAAGGTACATTTCAGGGGTTAACATTTTGAGATTTTTTTCAAACTAATGTACATGACATCCCACAACTCTCCAACAAAGGAAAGTCATATCTGGACATTTTTGGAGAAATGAGAGACATTTCAAAGAGTGGTACAACTGTGCCAAAGCGACGAAAGAGGACAAAATCGACAAAAAGTCATGATTTTGCACCCAACAGCACCAAATTCAAAGACCTGCCCTGGCCAGAATAAGCAAGCTATGGAGCTGAAACTTTAGGATGTGATTTAGGAATATCTTTGCTGCTTAGGGCACAACTTTCAGAATCAAGGCCTAAGTAGTTTCAAAGAAATTACAAAATGAATGGCAACACAACAAGACTTGTAAAAATGAAACCGAACTTAGACCGGGGTTAGGTTGACTCTTATTTGGGTCAAATTAAGTTTTTTTCTCATTATTTTAGCTTGTTTTGACCTTAAATCATCAGCAATACAATATTCTAAATGAATTAGAGTGATTTGAGCACATTCAAATTTTTCACTATATTGACCCAAAATGTAGTGTAAATAGAGACAAGACCACAATTGATTTTTTAAGCCTTTTAGCAGTTAAATTGTCAATGTTTGACCGCGACGCATCAAAGAACGCGTGGTGTTGTGAATCTGAAATTTAGATTATGTTATTCCGGACAGTCGGGCAAGTAAATGGTGAAAAATAAAATGGTGATTGACCACGGAAATTTTTTTTTAATCGACAAATTAGACAGACTTTGATATTTCCACTCTTTTCAGCCAACTGGCAGAAAAAACTCAAAACACGCCCCCTATTACCCAATTAGCAAAATTCGAAATTAATTTTTTCATCAAATAATTTCTTTATATCTGTAGACTTGCCACAGCAAATATTTTTTCAATACCTCTCCAAATATGTACTTGAGAATAAAAAACATGCACTCGTCTAATAGATAGGCCTCGACCCTCCAACCTATGAATATTCATTAGTGGTCTTGTCTCACATCAGGCATGTCAGGAAGTACTCCTTTGAGTAGAAGTTGGAACAAAATCCCAGATTGTGTATCCGGTTATAATACACTATGTGCATACCAGACTGCACATGTGCAACCAGATACAAAAATCTGGAAATCTTTTTCCCACTTCCATCCTCAAAGGAGTATTCAAGGGACTGGAATGAAGACAGGAGCGAGCATACAAACAGACCTACCTTTGAAGTCTACCTCGCCATTTCCATCTGTATCAAATATGTCAATCACTCTTTGCACTAATGGATTTTGTTGCAACTCTGGTAATGACATAAACTCGTCTACGCTAAGAGATCCTGAGTTATCTATATCCAATTTTTTAAATCGCTTTCCCAATCTTCTGATTTCTTCATTGTCAACTGTAAAGAGAAACATAACACAAATAGAAAATTTCTCATTTCATTCCAATGGAAGTGTCTAAACGTATGTCACAGGTGCGCCGGCATACCAGTGCGTATCGAGAAGTGTAAGAAAGAGAGGGCACCCTAGAGAAGAAGGGGGCTATCAAAATTCATTGTTGTTGTCATCAAAGGATATGTCATGTCCGTGGCTCTGTCACTGGGCCATCTTTTAAACTAAATCACCAATGTGGAAGTTGACCACAACTAGTTTTGAAAACTAAAGAGGTAACATGCACAACAAAACTGGAAACTGTTTATATTGACCCCATCTAGAACAGTGATCAGAACAAGAATTCAATCTTTTTTCTTTTTATACAAAGTCTAGTTTGAGATTATGTAGAGGATTTTATCAATGAGAACTGTGAGGACAAAACAAACAAATTCATTCGACCATTATCGCACTGACCCACTCCAGATTAAGTGTTAGACAAGTTAAGAGTTAGTCAAATAAACATATTTGGTATTTTAGGTAATATATATCCTCCAGTGCTAACATGAACAAACATCACCAGTGTTTCAAAGGAAAGGTTAAAACTGACCAAACTTTATCAATTTTAAGATTGTTCCCGATCCGTTTCGATGTACATGTGTAAGTGTTCAGTGCTGAAGCAATCTAGTAAATGAGTGGCTAGAAATAGAAGTGGTTATCATAGCATTTTACATTCAAACTTTAAACAACATTATGTCATCATCAAATTGTCACGGTTTTAACGCCTCAAACTCAATGAGCATCTTTATTATTTTCATCAGATATTCAAATTCATTCACTCAACGCGAATAAAAAATAACCAAATAATCATCACGTCAACATCCTAAAAAAAACCAAGGTTTTATATTCATTAGTTACAAATAAGTAAAAGATAATAAACTACATGTAAGCTTACATACACTATAAAAATCCAACTAAAAAAGCTCAAGGTTACATCAATGTTTAACACTCATTAAAAACATACAAGAAGCCAATAACGAACTCCAGTCGACGGAACCATCCCCTGATAAAAAGAAAAAAATCCCCAATCAATAGTTTTGACAATATTAGCACAGTGGGAATTATTGATTTCTAGCAAAGTGCTACAAATCTTTGAACGTCTCACTTCCCTCAGTAAATGGCAGTTTCCCATTTCCAATTCTACATGAGCACTGGTGAGACTCGGCTCGAATGGCTGGTTTAGACTTGTTAGTGTACACAGTATCATAATCTATGCACTGGCACATCTGTAGTGCTGTGTAATCGTATTTGAAGACCATGGAAACAGCCTTTGCAACCTCCAGGCAGTGATTCTCGTGATAGTGACATGCAAGCAGCCCTTGTTTAAAAGGGGGAGCAGTCATCATAAGAGTTTTTTAGACACATGGACTGGAATCTTATCTCATATAAAGTCAGTAACAGATGAAAAACAATGTTAAAATCTTTTCTTTTTGCTCTCAAATGAGATATTTGAATACACTTTGTTAATATCATATTAAGTCTACCACCATAAGAACATGCAATTTACACTTTTATTTATACAGGTTGTATACTAGGATTTTGGTCCAGGGGAGTGCACTGCATGTGTTATTATTGGGCTTTCTACTTGGCTGTACACAAAATTTTGCCATTTTCATTCCAAATTTGCATGATATTTTTCTGTGATGCCCCCCCCCCTCTAAATATGGTTTCTACAGAAGTGTTTTATTATTTCGTGGCATTGTCAAGGACTCTTCAAACATAATTTTTCAAATGGCAAAAATAATGCACATCAGTTCAAAACCATTACCAATGATGAACATACGTACAACTGCAAAATCCGCTCGACTCGCCAGATGCTGTAACCATATTTTTACATGATTTAGACTTCATTTTGACCAAGTTAGGAGAAAACCTGTGTGAGTGCTCCTATACGGAGCAACCACTACTAACTCCATACATTTTTCTGTGCTCTTATTTTTGGTCCAGGTGAAAAAAATTGGAATATTACTCACTACTGTCAGGGTGTGTTCCTGAACAAAAAGCATACTGCTTCAAAAGTGCCAGTCGGGACCTAGTCCTAGTGACTGTACCTTCAGCCAATTGAGGATGGCTTCAAAATCCAACTAGGCAGCGCATTCATACCCACTGCAAAAGGGTGGGATCTGTGGTGGGAGTAAATGTCACATCCTGTCATTGGTCATTCCGTCACCACGGCCTTCATGCAATCTGTGCCAACTGAATTCTGCACAGCACAATGGGAAAATATTAATTCTTGTGAAAAATATGCATCAAAATAATTTTGTAAATGTTCTGCATGAGAGATGACAAATAAACCAAGCCACACTGAACTCTCAAGAAAAGCTACTCACAATTCGAACAAAGTTCTACCGGCAATGATGCTTCATTTCCCTGAAAAGATAAAATAATATCAAAAATTGATTCAGTTTTTACATGACATTTCTCAGGCATGTCAGGGACTTATGTATATGGATTGGTCGTGTCATCATGATGTGACATAATGACAAAGTCAACAACATCCCGATGCTGGGGATTGGACAATGTTGGACATTTCATCACCCATACAGAATATGACATTGGTCAATTGCAAGGATCGGCCCTTCCCTGTCTACCGGCAAGTCTTCCTTTTCATTGCCTTTCACAGACACACACATCATAGTAGGCTGGTGAAGCCCTGGTCCCAGAAAAAAATGAAGCAGATAGGCCTAGTAGTATCAGACGAATTCGAAGAAAGCCAAAACAAATCAAATGCGCACACTCAGATTCAGAACACGTCAGAAGGCCTAAGGCGAGTTCGGACAATACCTACAGACACGGCGATCCTATTCAATAATTTGGTCCTTGAGCATGCTATGAACATGATTGGATTGGAAATGGAAGCGAGGATTCAGAATACATGGCACAACCACTGCATGATGCATGCAGAGTGACAGTGTCGAGTGTAAATTTCTGTTTCAACAAATCTGGAGAACCAACTTTACAGACCGTTCATGTCTTTATTTTTCTCACATTATCGATATCTTTACACCCAATAGGTGCTTGATAGACGCACATTTCATACTTTGACTGCAAAACTTCACTATTGTGAAGTTTAACTTACCATTTTACAATATTTAACAGCAGCTAACCTCTAGCTCTACGAAAAATCTGGGTCTTGACAACATCCGGGAACTTTCCCTGTGGATAACTAGGCTGTGTAGAAGTGGAGAACTTGAGATTCCGGACGAACAACCGGGTTTGCGGATTCCAGTGGACATCCAGTACATTCGTAGGACAACATATCCGAGCGGGATACGTTGGGGAATGTGTCGTCCCAATAGGTTCCCAATCACTTTTAGGAAGAAGAAGAAGAAGAAGAAGAAGAAGAAAACTATAACAAATAGTGACAAATAAGGAGTGGCTCCCAGTGGCTCCCAGTGTGTCTTCTTCACACTTCAAATTCTTTGGTTTAGCAAAACCCAGGTGCGCAATCGTCAAGTGCGCAACTTCCTCTATACCGGTACAATGGCGACTGGCGTGAGTATTCGTGGCAAGAGATAAAATAAATCGGTCTAAATCCACCTCATCCTTTATCTATTAGCATCAGCAAGTATTCCCCAATAATCTTCAGTTAATCTCCTTTGTAAAAATATGTTCAGTTTTACAAATCGTCCTTTCAGACTCTGTACACTTACCCTGAAAACTTCCGTGCCTTCAAGGTACTCGTCGCTGCAAAATACAGTGGCACCAACGTCACTGTTGCAGACAAACCACCAAAGTTCAAGTTCAGTGAAACCAACAAAACTGATGACTTTTTGAAGAAGTTTCCCCTGGGCAAGGTGAGTGAAATTATTGTACAAAATAGATGAAGATACAACGGCCAAATCAGGAACTGTATATGTGATTGTGACGATTATTGAATGATGATGCACCATCCCGGATCATCCCAAAAAAAAGCAATCATTCAATCATTGACAACAATGCATGCATGATGAAATGCCGCTGAAATGTTTGAAATACCCAATTTTCCAGTTAAACCAGTCAAACATACAGTTTCTGGGGTGGGGAAAGCAAACCATTGATCTTGGTTTTGCCATAAAAGAGAAATAAGAAAGGAAGAGGTCTTCGCAGTCTGATATTTCACCGAATCACCCATTACTGGCATTAGGGGCTGTCCAAGAGAAATGAATAATGAAATTAGTAAATATTTGTCATGTTGGAAATTTCAGGTTCCAGCGTACGAGGCAGAGGATGGAACGACATTGTTTGAAAGCAATGCCATTGCTCGCTATGGTAGGTATAATGGAGCTCAATATGAGGCATGAAACTTGAGGAACAGGTCATGTTGACTTCTGCAGAAATGATCAGAAGACATGGTAGTACTAGTAGTAGTACGAAATGATCTATGATTATGAAGTGGGCCTGGCTGAAAGTCGCAACTCTTGAGATGATCCATCAAATACACCTACAGTGTTAGTGAATCAGTGTTGTCCATTACAGTCGGTGTCAGTTAAACCTTGAACCTAACACTAGACAAGTTAAGTTAAACAAAGAGGAAAGACTAATTGACTATTCATCGTCAATAAAGCAGTGCACATTCTTTTTCAGTTGCCAACGGTAAGCTCCACGGGAGCTGTAACACGTCTGCTGCGCTTGTTGATCAGTGGATCAACTTTGGGGACAATGAGATCTTGCCATCAGCGTGTACTTGGGTTTTCCCCTGCCTCGGCTTTATGCAGTACAACAAACAGGTATAATGCCATGATTTGAAGGACTTTATTTGTGGGAGAAATTCTCGAATGAGCAGTCGCCTTCTCAGATGGTTCTGCATTCTTCTTTAAATTTAGTGTTTTGATTTTCTATTTTCGCAGCAACATTTCCAGGTAACCTGATTTCAACAATCACTAAGATATTACTGTTTCCTGTACGACTGGAGTGGAAGATCGATGATTTGTTTCAGCCTCCGAGTTATGGCCCATGAGTTGCTGGAGTAAATTACATTCAGCAAGCCCACAGTCACAGAAATAAAGTTATTCAACTTCAGCATCCAAACAGATTCAGAACATAACCGCTCAAATTATTTTCCTTTCTAGAACACTGAAGCAGCAAAAGAGACCATCAAACGAGCCCTCCGTGTCCTCGACGCCTACCTGAAGACCAGGACCTACTTAGTTGGTGAGAGGATCTCCCAGGCTGACATCAGTGTGTGCTGCAACTTGCTAGCTCTCTACCAGCATGTAAGTATCTTGGAAGTACATGTATATCCTACTCCAGCAGTGTCCTTGATGAGAGCACTCTAGGTTTGTGCGGTTACCCTTGACTTGTCTTGTGCAGATTATCAAGAAGGGGGGATTATTATGAGTGGCTTCACGTGTCCTCATCACCTGCCATGTTGGAGGGACAAACAAAAGAAAGCAAGCCCAAATATAAACCATGACACTTGACAGATCGTTGTTCTACTCTCCAACATGGCTGACGATGAAAATGCTTTGTATTAGTATGAGGTTGAACTACTACTATTTAACTTGCGTTAAAAACTTGATTCCACCAGCCAGTGTGTCTACTGATGTATCTCAGTCATGTTGCGAGGTAAACTGCTGGAATGTTTAATTGAGAGCCTACACTTTCTCTCTGATCAATCCTCTTTCAAAGGCATGCTAATAAGATTTACCTGTTGGTGTGTAAGAACTGGAGGTAAAGAAATGACTAGGTAATGAAATGAGCTTGCTTCTTGATTTCTATCATAAGCAACCTATAATTTTGTCAACAATTGCTAATTGTTTTCTTTTTGCATGTCTTCATAATGAAAACCTAAAAAATAACAACAATCCTCTTTCAAAGGCATGCTAATAAGATTTACCTGTTGGTGTGTAAGAACTGGAGGTATAGAAACCACTTGGTTATGAAATAAGTTTGCCTATGTTTTCTATCATTGGCAACATATAACACTGTCAACACTTAAATAAGTTTGATTTTCACATAGTGAAATAAGGACAGCAATATCAACAATTTGATTTGAGGGAAGTCCCTTTCTTTGAAAACATTTTCCTCCTTCAAAGGCATTCTAAACAGTTCAACCTGTTGGTGTGTAAGAACAGGAGGTAGATTGACGACCTGATCACTTTATTTGTCCATTGATATCCTTTTCATTTGGCACTTGTGATTGCGTCAACAATTTCCAATCTCTTTAGTCTTTCAAAGGTAGTGACTAATATTGGATCATTCTTTAAACCTCAGTCAGTTGAACTGTTTGCAACTGTATATTTCAGGTTCTGGAGCCCTCTTTCCGTGCACCATTCCCCCATGTCAACAGATGGTTCACAACCCTCATCAATCAGCCAAACTTCAAGGCTGTCATTGGAGAGTTCAAACTCTGTGTAAAGATGGCACAGTTTGACAGTAAGTATGCACCGTAAACAAAGGTTGGTTTGAGAAATTGCTGTTTGTTACTGGAGACATCCCCTGACACTGATGTTGTCATTGTTGAGGAAAAACTTGGGAGTGCACAGCAAGATTTTGAAAGGTAAAGCCACTTCAATTCAACCACAGGACTGAAGATATGGTACTGGGAGGCTGAATGCAGTGGAAGAATTGCAGTAATTGTCCAGATGGATGATCATCTTTAAATTGATTCTCTTCGCATGTAATCCCCCGAATAAGGCATGCCTACAGATGTAACCTGTTTGTATGTAAGAGACGGGAGGTAGAGAAATGGTTTTCGTCTTTTATATGGCCAGGTCATTCTTTCTGCTGGATGAACTAGCCTTAGATGAGATCCTACATGTTCAGTCAATAGCCGATTTTCGCTTGTGATTCGCTAGAGCAACTTCACACACATGACATCGTGAAAAATCAGGCTTACTTTGCCATAAGAAAAAACTGATTTTATAATTGTCATGCGCCATAGATTATTTCAATAATTCAGTTCATTTACATTTACATTATTGTGGTTTAGAAAAGTGTTCAATTGTTTCCAGGTAAAAAATATGCTGAATTAAACAAGAAAGACCAAGGGGGCAAGAAAGAGAAGAAACCACAACCAAAGGTAGGTCTCCATGAATCGTGCCATTGTTCCGCTAAAATGATTCAATTATTTCCAGGCAACACTGGACGTTGAGAGCCATAACAAACCAGCGGTAAACCAAATTCTATGAGGTTTTTGGTTCTTGGGCCTATTTCGTTGTGTTGTTGCTCTCAATGGCCTTTGTACTCACTCCTCATCAGCCCACATGGAAGTCAAAGCTTGAGACAAAGACAGTAGATAGAGGCCAGGCATAAAAATAATTCTTCTAAATGTAAAAATTCCAGAATACTGGTGCTAATAATAATATTCTGGATGATTTGTTTAAATGCTATCCATGGATAGAACAAAAACAAAATGGATAAGAGAAAGGAGGTCAGTGGAGTTGTGGCAATTTTTTCAATTATTTTATTCTCTTGTTTTAAGACTTCTCTATCCATGTTAATCATTTCACAAATATCTAAGTTCAGATAATGATATCAGTGCAGATCATGTAATGCATGTATTTTTGAGTATAAATATTATCTTTTTGATTTATTTAAAGGACCTTTTTTTCTCTTTTTAGCTCACCTCTTAGCAGAGGTGAGCTTATCCCATACCGTGGCGTCCGTCGTCGTCGTCGTCGTCGTCGTCCGTCGTCCGTTAGCAGGGCACGTTTCGTAACTGTTGGAGCTATTGAGTTGAAACTTGGTACACATGTACCCTTATGTAATGACACCTGGGAGACCAAGTTTCGGTCCGATTCGTTTCATGGTTTGGCCACCAGGGGGCCAAACGTTAAAAGTGAAAATATGCAATATCTCCCTTAATAGTAGTCGGGAAATTTTGAAAAAAATATGGTAGGTACTTCTAGCAAAGGTGCATCATATATCCTCCGGGTTTTTGAATTGAACTCCTTTTCAAGGTCACAGAGGTCAAATGGTGTAAATTGGCCGTTAGGATGTAACGATGGCACGTTTCTAAACTGCAATGACTATTGATACCAAATTTGGTACACATTTACCCCTTAGTCAGGTGATCTCAGGGACCGAAGTTTGGTCCAATATGATTCACCACTTGACCACCAGGGGGCAAAATCCAAAAACCTTAAAAATGTGATTATTCCTTAACTTCTTGCCCGATTGCCACCAATTTGATATCATGGGTACATCTAACCACCATACAGTATATGTCACACAGGTTTTTAATTTGACCTTCTTGTCAAGGTCACAGAGGTCAAATGGCCTAAATTCGCCGTCAGGCCGTAACTATGGCACGTTTCTTAACTGCAATGACTATTGATCACAAATTAAGTACACATGTACCCCTTGGTCAGGTGATCTCAGGTACCGAAGTTTGGTGCGATCTGATTTGCCGTTTGGCCTCCAGGGAGGGGGCCAAATCCTAAATTCTTCAAAATGCCGTTATTCCTAGTAATGACTTGCCCGATTGGCACCAATTTTATATCATAGGTACATCTAATTCTAACAACCATTCAATGTGTCACCCGGGTCTTCTTTGATTTGACCTACTTTTCAAGGTCACAGAGGTCGAATGTACTGTAAATTGGCCATTTTGGGGAAATTGTAATTGCTTGGACCTACATCAAACCTAACACTACATGACACAAGACCATGCTCTTTATCCATCTTTCCTCCACATGAGGTGAGCACAATGGCCCTGGCCATTTCATTTTTTCTTTTATCATTTGAAAAGCTATATTTTGTGCATGCTGATAATTGTCGAATCGCGCATCTGCTTTTTAGGGTCCAACATCATAAGTTGCAATTGGTCTGTTCAAGTGTTTTATCAAATTGATGATATATGTACTTTCGTTCCTCTTCACTTCAATCTTTAAAAGTTACTGACACATGTGGAATCTCACAACTGCGACAAGAGCCAATAGTCTGTGGGCCCTCCGAGAGACGACTATGCTTTCGAAAACTGAAGGCCACAATTTCTTTTATCGGTATCCGAATTGGTGCAGAATAGGAATGTTTTGTCGCAGTCAGAAAACCCTATTCTGGTTGTTTTGATAAAGTTTTGCATTTTCTTACAGCAAGAACCCAAGATGAAAGAAGAAAAGACAGAAGAAAAAGAGGTGGACCTTCCCCCACCAAAAAGGAAAAATGCCTTTGAAGAACTTCCTCCCGGGTATGAATTCAGATAACCTGCCTTTGCATTGTGGCTTTGGTCAGTCGTGCTATCTGAGTTGTTTGTTGGTGAAATGGAGATTACCTCATTTTGCTGATATGGTACTGTTCGCAAAACTGTAGTGATGCAGCCACAGACAGGTGGAATGATGATACAACGGATTCCCTTTGATTTCGTACATGATTGACAAAATCAATTCTGACCACTGTCTTTGCCTAGTTTGTACTGTTGGTAGTTTGCTAAAAGTATTTTGATCTTGAAAGCATGCGGAGTTGATCAAATCTGATTTTGCATTCACATTTCTTGGGCCTTGCAGAAAAGGGCCTTTCATTTGGTGTGTATGCACTGAATGGGCTCTACAAATGAATATATATGCATGTTTTAAATGATTGTCTTGCTGTATTTCTTTCAGTAAATTCAATTTTGAAGCCTGGAATCGGCTTTATTTCAACGAGGATGACGTGATTGGAAAGTCTGTCCCTTATTTCTGGCAGAACTATGATAAGGAAAATCTGTGCTTATACAAGGGAACATACAAAGAGGAGGACTTGGCAGCATACCGAACGAAGCCTTCATTTATGATTAATAATTTGATTGGTGGTAAGTGATATTTCTGTGGTTGGTTCGAATCCTTCGGCATAGTGTTAGCTTGCCCTGTGCAGCTTTACACCCTACTGTCAAAGATCAAGAGCAGATGTCGTGGAATGATGACATAACGGATTCCCTTTGAGTTGTATGATTGACAACACCTATTCTGACCACTGACACTGCTTTTAAGTTTGTTTCGGCAGTAATAGTGAAAAGTTTTATTGAGGCTGTATGTTACTGCTATTTGTATTGTTCTGCTGTCTTTCCAGGTTGGTTCCAGAGGTTGGATGCAATTCGCAAATATGGCATCGGTATAGCGGTAGTGACTGGTGAGGAGGGCAATCTTCATGCTGTGACGGCGCTGTTTGTGTCCCGAGGAAATAAGCCTTATCATGAGGTGTGTGCTTTTATCTTGTAGCTTAGTGGTCATCTGACTATGGTTGGCCAATATCTGACTCGCCTGTGTCCAGTGTGGACCTCTCTGAGAGACTGCAGTAGACGTGGAATGATGACATAACGGATTCCCTTTGATTTGTATGATTGACAACATCTCTTCTGACCACTGACACTGCAAGAAGCGAGTTAACCACATGGACATAAAAAATTCATATGATAAAAAACACGTTCTGGAATTGTAAAATGTCGGCAAAATTTCTTCAGTTTCATTTGGCGGTAGACTCAATATTGTGGTTGCTGACAGAATTAAGTGGTAATGAAACTTAGAGATTTTTAACATAGTTGATAGTTTATAACTAAAATTACCTCATGTGACTTGTGTTCCAGATCGCTGCTGATACAATTGGAGGCTGTGACCACTTGAGTTACGATTGGGAAATACTGGATCCTGAGAAGCCCGAAGTGAAAGAAATGGTGACAGAATATCTCGTACAGGAACCAGAAAGGGACTACTGGAAGGCACATCCTCTTCTAAGTGTAAAGAACTTCCATTAGATTAATTCAGAATGCAACTTACGGAGAACTCTACAATAATACCAACCAACTAAATTATCCTGTTTCTGTCAATATCCATCTTAGTTAAGCAATTTTAAGTAATTTGTGCTCACCAAAGCCAAGTATTGTGGACAATTTTACAGAATATTGCCCAATGGTTTTGGGTTTAGTTTGCAAGAGGCGAATACCTTGGTGCAAATTTCATGGCTGCAATTCTGAACTATAAAGTTGGCACTCTTGATGTATTGGCCAGGAACTGAAAGGAGTGCCTTTGAATCGCCTCGGTGATTAATTACACAATGTATAACATCCTGTAAAGATGACTCTTAGTCTCTTCATTTTGGTACTTGATGCTACAGTGTACTGGACCTTATCATGTGGGCCATAAATGTGTCACATTAAATATTAAAACTTTACCTATAACCTTGTGTTTATTGCGATGGCAGGCAGCTGTCACTTACATAAAACGTGCTAAGAAATGTGCATCCAGTTGATGGCAATTGGATCTATCCTGATGTGCTGAGTGAAGAGAAAAATAAAAAATTATTTATATACCAGTATTGTGCTTGCTATTTTCTTTGAGTTCAAGGCCACTTGCTCATATTTTAAAGGAACATTCAGACTCGGAGCACGCAAGCTACGGGATCATCTCAAAAACCAAAAGTTGGAAAAGACAAAATGATTTCGTCTCCTCCTTGATCCCCTCTGCCCTCCTGACATTTTCTCCTTGTACACTTGCCCTAAAAAACTTGTCTCCTGTCCTCACAACAAGTATAGATTCAATCTATAAGCCATAATTGGATTGTATCTATTGCCTTGTTTCAATAAAAATGATGTTTTCATACAAGACCAGTTCAGTTGTCCTCTATTAACTGACTGCAGGACACGTGCTTAGCTGATCAAGCAGAACATTTGAAGTTGATGGTTGATGCATCCTCGAAAATCCAGTCCTCCCTTGCACACGTTACTGAGCTCGGTCGTTGGTGCATTGTTGGGCTGAAGTTCAGGATGTAGCCAATGCCACGCGCACTTCTCTCTCATCTGATAGTGGAATAACTTGATCCCTGGTTCCGACCCCAGAGCCAGAATGATTCTAGACAGGTCTTGTTGTCTTAACTGATCCTTACTCCACCCAGATTAAAATGGGGACCGGTCAGAAATGCTCAGATTGTAGCGCTGGTTGAGCCTCCCATCTGAGGTCTACTGACAGAATTCTGCAATTTTGGCACCGACTAGAATATCTGTGCCCTCTCGATTGACTGAAGTCGCTGGTGGCAACTTACATGTAGTCACCTCAGTTCTCTACGACTAATGATGATCATTATGATGTCTCATGTACAATGTCATGGTTCTCCACCACTTGCTGTCCTTGAAAGAAACTTTGAAAGGACAAGAGAAAGTTTGTTTTTCAAACACCATATATTTTACTCTCTGAAGTACATCTGCTGCCAAAAAGTATATACATGATATCACAAGGATTCTCTCCTGACCTGGATCATGAGAAGTTCACATCAAAGAGCACCATGTCTCAGTCAGACTTAAACATGTAACATCGGTTAAACATTTTTGTATACATTTAGTGACCTTTAATGTGCGGTGAGTGCCATTGCACCAGCAAAGAGTTTAATGCAAAATTCATTCATGTAAAATTCAGAGTATATTTTGTTGATAAGCAACTTCCATTTGATTTGAAAATACAATTAATTCTGGCACCATGACAAATTGCATAAAACAAGCATCCCAACATGATTGAGCATCAACTACAGCGAAGACCCCTAAAGCCAGGACCAAGACGATGTTGATGGTGAGTGCACCTCAACAACACTTTATAAATTTTAAACATTCACAATTTGCATGTAATGATGTTAACTTCAAATCTGAAGTACCAAACCAGCAGAGGATATATTATCTCCTCCACCAGCAGTTTGCAGAATCTTTGTACAAACAAGTACTGGCGCAACACAAATCTCATAATTTTCCTCATCCCAACAGGAAACGGGACGGTTATTATCAAGACTAATCCTCCTACTTCCCTGGTTCTTGCTCGTAGCGAAAGAATCGTCCATGATCATTCGCGCATCATTTGTATCAATATCGAGTTTCCCGCATGTGTGACGGTGCGCAGTGAGAGCGGCTTTCGCTGCGGCAGACATGGTGTTCTTCCAACTCGATCCCTTGACTGTCAGAATGACCTGATAGGCCAATGTATGGATATGTAATCTTGTTACCCTTCGTTGATTTTTTCCAGGTTTTCGTTCGCGCAGAGCGCGGAAAACAGCCCGCATTTGATCTAGGACAACCGCAAGTCTGGGATTGCTATCTGAGAGTAACACAATCTTACCACCGGTCAGAACACTGTATAAATTTGGCAATTCCTGTTCGTTGGCTCCCAAGGAATCAGAGTACGGAAGGACGTGTTTGCCAAGATCCTGGAGTAAGGCTTCCTCTGTGAATGATGCCATTTCAAAATGTATCATGGTTTTCTTGGGGACGGCTGCTAAGAAGTCATCTAGTTTCTTCAGTCTCGTCTGTCTCTCACCTTAAAATACAAACACTATACTGTTTAGTGTGCATCAAACACTATATTTATGCCCTTCTCTAGAGAATTGGGGAAGACATTCATCCTTAGTTATACACATATTGTAGCAGTTCATTTGTAAATCTGTATAATATTCTTGATAAAAATAATGTATTTTATGATGCATCTAACACAGTAACAGTATAACTAAACCCTCAGTATGAATATTTCTGTCAGAAGCCATCTGTTTAAATCATGACAAGGCACATTCTGAATAATGTTATGAACACCTGCTGCAGGAGTGAATTGATGTTATTCGATTGATTTAATCTAAAGCAGACAAAATCAAATGATACATATAACAGGCACGTGTTAAATATAGATTTTGCGTGTTTTATTTGCGAGAGTAGATATTGTAGGCCATGCATTTTTAAATGATAAGATCATGACAAAGGAAAGTAAAAAGTTATTTTCTATTTTATTGGTTCGTTGGTTCGTTGGCCATGACTGGTGCATTCCCTCCCATTGTCCATGATCTCCATTCTGAAAGGGATCCCCTCTCCAAAATAACTGGTTCATACTAATTCACAATAGAGCTCATTCAAGTTTTCCAAAACCAGTAAATCAAAGATAAGAAAAGGGGACAAGTTTATTTTGTCAACTTAGGGTTAGAAAACTGGGCCAGATGATCTTAATTTAGACATCTAGGCATCACAATCAGATTATCTTGGCCCTGTGGTCAAACTGTTAGAAAGTTTGTGACTGTCAATTGGCAATCAGTCATGTTGCCTGGTCTTGATCCTTGCCTGGGCATGTTTTTTAGCCAAGTTATAAATCTGTGAATTCCGAGGTAGGCTCGTCAAGAAAAGTTACTCCACAAAACATTGAAAAACTTCTGTCAAGCCAAACTAATTTTCAAATTGTTGCTCTCACAATCATAACCAAACTTGTCTTTTGCATTGTTACCGTACCAGTTCTGAAAGGGAAGTTGTCCAGCATCTGCAGCCCACCAACAACAAGTAGATCAATGGACTGTCCTTTCAGAGCATCAGCAAAGTTCTCCAAGGCACTGATTGTCGGATTGGAGTCGTCACTGTGGATAATAAACCTGCAAAGGACAGAGAGGGCGAGTTGCAAATTGTGTTCAACTGTTCTATTTTACACAAGCCATGCTCGGAGCCGATCGAAAGATACTCTCTCTGCCAACACAGACACCATAACAACATGTCATCTCAGTTGCATGAAAATACCAGATTTAATCAACCAATGGACAAACGACGATCAATCAAAGTTGTGCCTTTTTTATTGATCTTTTTTTAATTACCTATTTGCTCTTGTGGCAGTATATTTCCCCCAGATATCTCCGACATCGTACTCCATGACAAAGTGTACATCATCATGTTCCTGATCACCTCCAACAGCTGCAAGAAAAAATCAAGATCGAAGTTGGTCGAAAGAACTATACCCAAGAGTAGACTTTAAAAGCAGACATATTTTTTTGTTGATATATCATATTTTAGATCACAACATGTCCGGGGCCTTAACAATGCTACACCCTATTTATAACCAAAGCACTGGGAGCCCTGATTTTTTGAACAAAACTATGTCTAAGTATGTATTCAATGAAGTCACGAAACTGAAACAGTATGTACAGTCACAGTGAACAATACCAGTGAGAGGTGCAACTGGCAAGTGGCAGCAATGGCAAAACATTCTGCGTGATGTACTTTGACATTTCGATACAGAAAACACTAGTTTATTACCATTTTACAGGAATTTATCAAAAGTCTGCGTTCTCACTTCTTCACGCACCTGTCACACCCGCATGTACATATTTCTTTGTGTTTTTCGTCGACTTGGCGCCGAGGAAAACTTCGAAGCCTTCGCTTGCAAATCGATTGGCCATGACTGGTGCATTCCCTCCCATTGTCCACCGAGCATGAGGCATAGATTTTGTAAATTCTACAACTTTCTTGAAGAGGTTTTCATCACTTACAAATCTCCTGAAAAAAGAGTTCCTCATTTCATAAAGACAAATTTTTAGTTTTACATTTCCTCTTAATAGAGGTACGAGATCTTGACTTCCATCATTCTGCAATTATAAAGAGGATAGGCAGCTTTACGAATTCATTCTAGAGATTTTACACTGGATCTCCCAGAGTGATTTTCTTGTCCACTGGGAGACACTGAAAGATAACACTTGAAAATGCCCACTGGGAAAAGACAGACGGTGCAACACTATCACTGCCAATGAACAATTCATGCACAATAAAATAACCATAAAAAACAGGAAGATACGCTGAGGAAAAACTATAAAAACTATCGGGAAAACAGATAATAAGATACTTTCTTTGTGTCTTATCTGCGACAATACTTGGAGAGGGCATTGGATCACACTGGAAGTGAAGTGGAGGCACACTGGGAAAACAAACTTACTCAGCAGCAGCTCCGCTTCTGAAGAAGTATGCAAACACCTCTTCCAGGCCCTCTTGATCTCTGACGACATCGTGATGTGCTGGGCTTTCGGGGGGAACAGCACCAAACCTCTGCAGAAATTGTGTGGCATTTACAAACACATCCATGCACCCACCAAATCCAACAGCAACTTTTGTTTTTGGGGCAACAGAAACTTTTTTTTCTGCCCTCAGCAAACCGTCCAAAACCTGATCTAATCTTTCCCTGAGAACATTGTCAGTTCGTCTGCTGTACAGGTAAGCAAGAAGTATAATAAATACGGGCAAAAATAAACCAGCTTTTGCAGAAGTCATCCTTGAAAGCAACTGGTCTTTACAGCGAGAAACTCAAGTCTACTGTCATCGTCATGACTGTGCATGATGTGTCAGTTCTTGATATGCTGCTCTTTTGTTTCCTTCCCAGAATGCGTCACTTCCGCGAATTTCCAAGATGGAGGAAATCGGCATTTTTGTTGAAAAGGTGAGAAAAAACCCGATTTTTTCCAGTTATCATCAAATTCTTTGTGTTTTCACATTACTGAGTACTTAGAGTTAAGTGTATAGAACCGTCTTATATTTGTTTGATTCTATTTAATGCTATATTTCGGGGGAATAAACGTGTCAATCATGTAAAAAAATGCCATGTCATGACCGAAGGAGGTTCAATACCCGGCACCGAGGGGGCAGCACTGTCGAATAAAAAATAGACAATCGTCACTAAAAATTAAAATACATGTATACATCAAAACTTACAAGTTTAATTATTGTCTTTCAGGAAGAGACCCAGGTTGCAGAGACTCGTCCTCCAACTGCTGCACCGACTGCAGTTTTGGATCCATTGGCAACTGAGGTTGAAGATCTCTTTGTGAAGTACAAGGTAAGAAATTGTCAATCGAATGGTGACAACATGAGTCGTATATATAAATTTGATTGAAGGATTTCCCTATGCAAAGCATCAGAAGCAAAGTGTCAACCTTAAAAATCTTAAACATGTTTTGGAGTTTTTCATTGAGAAAATGAGTGTGAATTATCTTTTTACTTTCAGAAACTCCAAAGGCAATTAGAGTTTCTTGAGGTGCAGGAAGAGTACATTAAAGATGAGCAGAAGAATTTGAAGAAAGAGTACCTGCATGCCCAGGAGGAGGTCAAGAGGATCCAGAGTGTCCCGCTGGTCATTGGACAGTTCCTGGAAGCGGTCGATCAGAATACCGGAATTGTTGGTTCAACCACAGGTATGAGTAATGATAATGAGGTTCAGAATTGCCTCTACTAGTACTACTCTAGGTTTTAGTGACATGATAAGACCCTAAAAAGATGGAGCGTTCTTTCATAATTGTTTTATCTGTAATCTTGGGAATATTTAGAAAATCCAGATAATGATAATGTTGTGATTCTTTCCCATACCAGGTTCTAATTACTATGTGAGGATCCTCTCCACCATCGACAGGGAACTCCTGAAGCCCAGTGCCAGTGTTGCTCTACACAAACACAGCAATGCCCTGGTTGATGTTCTACCCCCAGAGGCTGATAGTAGCATTACCATGTTGGCGGCAGGTCAGTAAGGATGGCAGGCCTAACACAAACAGAATAAATGTTTTTTTTCTGTAACAGCCCTAAAGAAATTGAGGGAGGACAGGCTCAGTTGGAATAACTTGGAGCGGAAAGAAAAATATTGCTGTGGCAGTAAACAAATAAAAGTAACAAATGACGACTTGATCAATACTTCCAGCTAGTGCAAGCTTTCAGTTACCAGCATTCAATTACAAGTGCATCTTTTATTTTAGATGAGAAGCCAGATGTGGCCTACTCCGATATCGGAGGCATGGACATCCAGAAGCAGGAGGTCAGGGAAGCTGTCGAGTTGCCGCTCACTCACTTTGACCTCTATAAGCAGATCGGTATCGACCCTCCTCGTGGCGTGTTGATGTTTGGCCCTCCTGGATGTGGAAAGACTATGTTGGCTAAGGCTGTGGCTCATCACACAACTGGTAAGTTGTCAGGACACTCGGCAGTGACTCTGGCTAGAAGTGTTTTGGGAGTGTTGAGTGATTTCAGTAAAAAAGGCATGCAAGGTAACTGTTCAGCGAGTTTATCCGGGACACAAACATTGCAAATTGATACTGTACTTCGATTTAGATCCTTGACTTTACATTGAATGTTTTGTTTTTCAGCTGCCTTTATCAGGGTTGTCGGATCTGAATTTGTCCAGAAGTATCTGGGTGAAGGTCCTCGTATGGTGAGGGATGTGTTCAGGCTTGCCAAGGAGAATGCCCCAGCTATCATCTTCATCGATGAGATTGACGCCATCGCTACCAAGCGTTTTGATGCTCAGACGGGAGCCGATCGTGAGGTTCAGAGGATTCTGCTAGAGCTCCTCAATCAGATGGATGGATTTGACCAAACTGTCAATGTCAAGGTATAAAATAAGACACAATACTTCTTACCTCCTTTATTGATGGTGTACGATATTAATTCTATGTTTGGATGATGAAAAAATGACCATTAGAGGCAAGTGCAGGAGAGAATTTACAATTTGCTATTGTGACATTGACTTGTAGCAGTGCTGGTGTATTACTAACTCTTGTGTTGTATCGTAGTTGTAACAATGACTTCCCATTTTAGGTGATCATGGCCACCAACCGAGCCGACACCTTGGATCCTGCCCTGCTGCGTCCAGGCCGTCTGGATAGGAAAATTGAGTTCCCCATGCCAGACAGGAGGCAAAAGCGTCTCATCTTCTCCACCATCACCAACAAGATGAACCTGAGCGAGGAAGTAGACTTGGAGGATTATGTTGCCAGGCCTGATAAGATCAGCGGCGCTGATATCAATGCTATTTGCCAGGAGGTGAGACCGCTTATAAGTCCCTGTTGATAACAGACATCTATCTTGTCTAACATCAACATCGGTAGTGTCCACTGCAGTTCAAAGTTTATGAATTTGGGAGTTCTAACCAGGAAAAAGAGTTCCATGAAGTTATTAGTTTTGTTTAGTCTATAAGTGTCCCAAGGTTGTGCACTTTGTTTTGTTTGCTCATTTGATTTTGTTCCTGTTTTAGGCTGGTATGCAGGCAGTTAGGGAGAACCGCTACGTTGTGCTGGCCAAGGACTTCGAGAAAGGTTACAAGAACAACATCAAGAAGGACGACACTGAGCACGAGTTCTACAAATAAACTCAAGGCACGATCCTCTTGGTTTCTGTCATAAAATCAGTTCCCTATACATGTACATGTAAATGCCCAAGTTTGTATCAACTATGGGCCGACTGAATTTGTTGTCACCAATACTGAAAGTGTTTAAAATTTGAATCTATAAAATTTGTTTCATGTTGATTGTTCCTATTGTAACAAGCTGAGGTCTTTATTAAGAGGTTTGCACAGTGTAATAGAAACATTCCCAGGAGCCACCAGGCTATGTGGATGATTATATGAGATAAGACAATTCAGGTCGAGTAATTCTTGAACTGGATGATGTCTGTATTGTCATCAGTGAGTCTGGGATCTTCGATTCTCCAATTCAGTGTCAATGTATTACACCCTGTAATAATTTTGTGAACCAGCTATTCAAACTAATAAACACATGTGAACATTTCTTGGTTGATCTTTGTTTGTTGGTTTGACATTAAAGAAAGCACCTTGACAATACATGTAGGACAAGGCTGAGACTCAAATCTCGGTCACAATGCCTTGAATGGTCATGTTGATGACCCAGCATCTAATGGCTAACTTTCTCCAGATTATGTACATGTACATGTATGCAGGACTGGTGAATTCAATGACAAAATGGAAAAGGATGTGTATTGGACAGATATCAGTGCTGTATGCATGGAGACGCCAACTACCCTAGATTTGAGCCTGAACTGCCTGTCTTGGCATCTATCTACCTATTATGCGAGGGGAGTACGGTCTTCCTGGATGAGAGAGAGTGCCTATCTTGGCATTTTTCTTAGATAAGGCAGAGTACTTGTCTTTGCTTTCCTAGATGAGAAAGTGCCCTGCTTGGCATCGTCCGTAGCTAAGGAAGTGAATGCCTTGGCATCATCCGCAGATAAAGAGTGCCTGCCTTGGCATCTTACTGGATGTACATGTACAAAGCAGGCTAGTACCGGGATGAACAAGTGCCTCTCTTAGCACCATCCCTAGATTAGGATTTGCCTTTCTTTTTAGGCAGGAAGTGCCCCATCTTTGCAGAGTCTTGGATAAGGGAAGCAGTGCCCGACTTGGCACAGACCTCAGAGAAGAGTGTGGCTTTCTTGGCACCATTCTTGGTAGGATAAGAGAGTAACTCTCTTGGTGCCACCCTCAGATATAATGAAGTGCCTCTCTTGGTACTATGCTCAGATATGTGAGTACCAGTCTTATTGAACAGATAATCTAAAGAAACTGCCAGTGTATGTGAGTCACCATGTTTTATTTTGATATAAATCAACCACTGTATAAATACAATGGACTGCATGTACAATTCTAGACAAAATTCACCAAATCACATTAATCCTTATGTAACATCCAAAAGGGGGGATTTTTGCCCACTATGCCAAAAACTTGACAACCATGATGAAATAAAGACGTCCAGCTCTCCCATTTGTGAGCATCATTTCTCATCAATGCCGTCTGGATGTTCTTTCATGATTTCATCCAAGCGTCCAAGATCCTTTATTGATATCTGACCACTTCCTCTCTTGGCTGCTTTTGGCTGAAACATAAGAGAATGGCATCAGAGAACTGTCTCCACAGAGAACTATCTGTGGTTTCAAAAAGCTGCTCTAAGTGCTGATTTGAAATTAACCAGTTTGGACTCAGCTGAAACTTTTCGAAATAGCCCAACTTACTTGTGATGGATCTGGCTTCCATCCTATGAAGTGCAAGATATGAAAAGTGGCTGGAACACTTCCATCTTCATTACCATACATGTCTGAAATGAGTCAAAATACAAGTAATAAACGTGCAGAGCTACCAACCTTTAATAACAAAGATCATACGTGTGCTTAAAATATCATAAATGACGTACTAATAGGAGTGGTAATGATTCGAAGACCCCTGAACTACAACGTGGAAAGAACAAAGCAGCTCCAAAAGCAACTACTTCTCAGTCCAGAGCAGATGTCACAAATCTACCTCTTGAATCACATATACCTTTATAAATCGCAGCAGCAGCTAATGTAGTATCACGTGAAAGGTGTAATTTTCTATTCCAGGCACAGTTGCTTTCGCCCATGCCTTTTAAGTCCCACATCAGTTCATACATGCTGGGATAATTCACAACTAATTCATCTACATCCTGTAAAAAAGATCAAATATCATAGAGAGCTCCTGATTCATGAACAGAGTTCAAGACAATCTTTGTCAATTCTAACAATGGTTCGTAGGCCCTGACTTAATCACATCACAAGAACTCTGTCTCTAAGGAAAGCAGCTGGTACAACTACAAGGCAAGCAATCCGAAAATAGGTTTTATGAATGACCATCGATTAATGATTTTCAATTATATGTGACTAAATCTTGTGACAAAGTGATAGATCATGGGGCACAGCACATCATATAAGAACTGCAAGACCGAAAACTAAGGTCAGGCAGTACAATTACAGCCCAAGTACTTTTTTGCCTCGGTGTGCGTTAATATGTACTGCCAGCAGTTTTCAATGCAGGTGCGATAACTGTACCTTGACTTTGCACCACTTTGCCTTATGGTTCTGTCATTTCACTGTGTACGCAGCGCTAATACATGTCAATATGGCTTAATGTAAATCATACCACTTACTATCGTTAATAAAGTAAACCCTGCTCTGTTCAGCAGGCTACCGAGATCTGTGTTATCAGTGAATGGGGAAATGTGTGGTGCGAAACCCTGAAATTGAATAGGAGTATTGTATTATTCAGGCAGGTGAGCTCAGAAAGCAGAGTTGCACATCACAGTGCACAATTCTGGATCAAGTTATCAAAAAATCAAATTACACTAAAATTTTGAATGATTCACATGGTGGGAGAAGGCATTTCAACAGTAGCACTGCAAAGAAAGCCAGCACCAAAAAACCAAGAAGAAAAGAAAATCATCAATACTCACCCCTTCTCTTTCTAGTTCAGCAAGCTGAAGTGACACTCGGAGCTCGAACAATGTCTCTCCACCAAACATCGACCCAATAAAAGCTCCATCTGGTTTCAGAGAATTATGAATCTAAAGAAGAAAGGTTTAGAATACACTTAGCGTTACGTCATGAGGAAAGTAATGCAAATAGATTCATGTACAGAATGAGTGTAGTGTTGGCCCTTTGTTGCGTCACAACAAATGAAGCTCACAACCTAGAGAAGATCAGTTCTACCAACTGGGTTGTCGTCACTCCACTTCCTAGTTTAAATAGTAAAGAAGATTGAAGAAGAATACCAACCTGTTTGAATGTACCAGGTAAATCATTCACCCAATGAAGACTTAAACTGCTGAACAGAAGATCCAGGGAATTATGGTTGAATGGAAGGAATTCTTCATCCACACAAAGTTTATGTGTTGGGACTTCTGGGGAGGTGACTGCTTGCTCCTGGAAGAGTATAATCAATTTTTTATAGTTCAGGGTCAACATTATTCAGACTAGGATGAATTTTATTTGTGAGGCAATGACACATCAGCAGTGTTCATGGCATCACAGACCAAAATGGTAACAGAAGAGAATACCGGTATGGTGATGCTTTTCACAATCTGAATCAGGTATTGCATTTGGAATAGGACTTACCAAGAGTTTTTTCTGCATGATCGCACATGTATAAAGTTGCATTAGGAATCAGACTTACCAGGACATGTTCTGCATGATCACACATGTATAATGTTCCCACATTCTCTTCAAGGATGTGTTTTGACACTTGGCCTCTTCCACAACCGAGATCAACTGCAACATTGAATTTCCTGGAAGATTCAAACGTTACTCAAAGTGTTACTTATGGAAAACCAAATGTTGTGAGAGCCAAGACCCCATATACAAATTGACATAAAATTATGTACAGAATTTCAAAAGTGAATTCAGTGATAAAGACTAACCAATTTCAACCAAATATAATTTGAAATGGCTTAAAACAGTAAAAGTTATAATGGTTACTGCAGATAGGCTGCATCATGTTTTGACAAACTACAATCAGCCCTGGACACCTCTTGTGCCTTGTGGTTCATCTAATACTATAGCGAAGTCTTCCATTACAGTGCAATCATGAAACTCCAGGGGCAGTGGTTATGATTACCATATGGCATTTCATAGTCACCAATAAATCATTGCTGAGCATGAAAGTCAACGTGGGAGGAGTCATTTTACCTTTTAATGTCACATATCCTGTCGTACATGCGGTAACCCATCTCCTCTTTGATGTAATCATACACTTCATAATTCTCTAGCTCTGCCGTCGTATTCCGCTGCATTTTCTTTGTTTTTCTATCAAAAACCATCACGACATTATTAGTCGAGTCATTCGAGTATTGTCTGTGAGCACAACTTGTCAGAGGAGTTATGAGTGGCTTCCGAAATAATCGACTGGAAAAACTCTTCGGTATGAATGACAAATCTCCCCGTTTAATACTGGAGTAAAATGTATTGGTATTGGCAGTCAGTCTTGCTTGTATCTTGCAACTGTCTTTGCAGGATAATTCATCAGTTACTTTTAAACACTTTGACTTGGAAGAAAGTCTTTGAAAAATTCGTCTGCTACATTGGATGAAATGCGATTTCCCAAAGAAACTGACACATACTGGATGCATACCAGGATACCTCATGCTAGAATAAGTACAATACCACCTGGTAACTTTACTCTCCAGTCACCAGTCAAACAAGGATCCCGTTTTGCGAGTTCTTGCTACTTCTGACAGTACCGTCGGCGTCGCTACTTTTTGCTGCGTCACTGGATGTCCCAATGCAATTGCAAATCATGCCCGCTGAAACGATGAGTAATCATATCAACGTTGTTGTGGCGATACTCCTAACCACCCCTTGGCAATTCCCAAAGCCCATGATTCCCCCCTCCTCCTCATAGGACCAAACATATTATATTCAGAATTGTCTTTTTCGCAGACAATGAATGAGAAGAAGCCAAGAGGCAAGCATACCCATCTAGTTTCGTCCGATAAAAGATAAATGTTTACACACATGGCAATACAGCCTACAGGTACACGTCAAGGTCGACGTGTCATTGTCGGACGTAAGTTCGCCAAGAAAATCACAGGAATTGAAGGATTCATTGAACTTATCAAACATTTCAACACACCATTAGTTTCAGTGAAGTTGAACTGTATTCCTAGATAAATCACTTTGGTATGTAGAGAGTCAGATTACAATTAACTCACGTTAAAGTTTGAGTTCCGGGGAGGTAGCGCTGTCAGTACGTTGTTTTAGGGGCGCAATAACCTAGCTTATAGCGAGCAATTAGTACACTAAGATTTCAGTGATTAACATAATAGTTGCAAGTATTTGGCATTTTAGACTCATATTTCGTGCTATAATAACTACGTTGTAAACATAATGCTCAAAATTGATTCATGAAAAAGTTGTTAGGGCAATATCAAGCAAGCAGTAATGGAAAAAAGTGTAATTCCATTAACTGAATATTGTTTTTAGACACTATAACATTTTAGGCCTACTTTTCCGTAAACCACGAGAACAATGTATGTGAAAAAAACAACACATATAAGTGAGGCGCCGAGTATACAGTAATTGTAAGGTTTAAGAAAAGCTCGGTCTCTAAAGTCTGGAGGTCCGGAGTCCGTAACTGTGACGGTCACGAGAGTGGTTTGTCCTTACGGATAGATCGAGAGGGCGGTTTGGGGTTCCGCCGACGGTGCTCGCATGCATTGGTCGTATCCCCGAAACCTTTACAACGACAACAAAGCTGGTGGCATCCATGACGGTATAGGAATTGACGGTGAGGTAACAAAAAATCTCGTGGCATCCAATGACGGTATAGGAATTGACGGTGAAGGATCTCGTGGCATATCGGATGCGCATCCGAAGACGGTAAGGGAATTGACGGTGAAGGATCTCGTGGCATATCGGATGCGCATCCGATGACGGTAATTGACGGTAAAGGATCTCGTGGCATATCGGATGCGCATCCGAAGACGGTAAGGGAATTGACGGTGAAGGATCTCGTGGCATATCAGATGCGCATCCGATGACGGTAAAGAAATTGACGGTAAAGGATCTCGTGGCATATCGGATGCGCATCCGAAGACGGTAAGGGAATTGACGGTGAAGCATATCGGATCCAAAGACGGTAAGGGAAATGACGGTAAAGGATCGATCGTGGCATATCGGATGCGCATCCGATGACGGTTTTATATACATATATATATATTATATAAATTTTAGTTTTACACTATTATGTAAGTGCAGGCTCTAGTAAGCTCACACAACTGTTTGACAGTCCTGGCTCCTCCATCGTGCTGACAACATGATGAGAGAGATGAGACAGTCACAGCCAGGCAAAAAAAGTATTGGCTGCTCTGACAAGTTGTCAACATGGTGAGAGAGATGAGGAAGTCACAGCCAGGCCGAATCAGTCCTGGCTGCTCCACCGTGTTGACAACATGATGCGTGTGATGGACAGTCACAGCCAGGCCGCATCAATCTTCGCCGCACTGCCTAGTTGTTAATAAGGCGAGAGAGATGAGACAGTCACAGCCAGGCCGAATCAGTTCTGGCTGCTCCACCGTGTTGACAATAATTATGGTGAAAGAGATGAGACAGTTACAGCAAGGCCAAATCAGTCTTTGCTGCTCTGCCAAGTTGTCAACATGGTGAGAGAGATGAGGCAGTCACAGCCAGGCCGAATCAGTCCTGGCTGCTCCACCGTGTTGACAACATGATGAGAGAGATGAGGAAGTCACAGCCAGGCCGAATCAATCCTGGCTGCTCCACCGTGCTGACAACATGATGAGAGAGGTGAGGAAGTCACAGCCAGGCCGAATCAATCCTGGCTGCTCCACCGTACTGACAACATGATGCGAGTGATGAGACAGTCACAGCCAGGCCACATCAATCTTCGCCGCACTGTCTAGTTGTTAATATGGCGAGAGAGATGAGACAGTCACAGCCAGGCCGAATCAGTTCTGGCTGCTCCACCGTGTTGACAATAATTATGGTGAGAGAGATGAGACAGTCACAGCCAGGCCAAATCAGTCTTGGCTGCTCTGCCAAGTTGCCAACATGGTGAGAGAGATGAGGAAGTCACAGCCAGGCCGAATCAGTCCTGGCTGCTCCACCGTGTTGACAACATGATGAGAGAGATGAGGAAGTCACAACGAAATCAGTCTTGGCTGCTCTGCCAAGTTGTCAACATGGTGAGAGAGATGAGACAGTCACAGCCAGGCCAAATCAGTCTTGGCTGCTCTGCCAAGTTGTCAACTTGGTGAAAGAGATGAGGAAGTCCGGCTGCTCCACCGTGTTGACAACATGATGAGAGAGATGAGGAAGTCACAGACAGGCCGAATCAGTCCTGGCTGCTCCACCGTGTTGACAGCATGATGAGAGAGATGGGACGGTCACAGCCATTCCAAATCAGTCTTTGCTGCTCCACCGGGTTTGGCAACATGATGAGAGTGATGAGACAGTCACAGCCAGGCCTATCAGTCTTGTTGGCTGCTCTGCCAAGTTGTCAACATGGTGAGAGAGATGAGACTGTCACAGCCAGGCCGAATCAGTCCTGGCTGCTCCTTGACAATATGGTGAGAGAGATGAGAGGGTCACAGCCATTCAGTCTGAGTCTTTGCTGCTCCACCGTGTTGACAGCATGATGAGAGAGAGATTGGACGGTCACAGCCAGGCCGAATCAGTCCTGGCTGCTCCACCGTGTTGACAGCATGATGAGAGAGATGGGACGGTTACAGCCATTCCAAAACAGTCTTTGCTGCTCCGCCGGGTTTGGCAACATGATGAGAGTGATGAGACAGTCACAGCCAGGCCTATCAGTCTTGTTGGCTGCTCTGCCAAGTTGTCAACATGGTGAGAGAGATGAGACAGTCACAGCCAGGCCGAATCAGTCCTGGCTGCTCCACCGTGTTGACAGCATGATTAGAGAGATTGGACGGTCACAGCCAGGCCACGTCAGTCTTGGCTGCTCTGCCAAGATGTCAACATGATGAGAGAGATGAGACGACAGTCACAGTCAATCACAGACCAAATCTGAGACAACCTGCATACAATAAGGATGATTGCGAAACTATGTCATATCGGTGCGATAGTTGTTGACGATGTCTTCATGTATATACAGTCTT
Source organism: Lineus longissimus (assembly GCF_910592395.1). Classification (NCBI taxonomy): domain Eukaryota; kingdom Metazoa; phylum Nemertea; class Pilidiophora; order Heteronemertea; family Lineidae; genus Lineus; species Lineus longissimus. The sequence goes on along the minus strand of NC_088310.1, from coordinate 4,158,910 downwards.
TGGTTGGCACATCCTGACACCACTTGTTTTCTACTCCGCCTCTCCACCCGATATTTGAATATTTTGTATACGACAAAGGAGTAACAAAGCCGATCTCAGGTTCGGAGACATCCTCAGGACAAAATTTCAAGATTGCGACAGTTCATGTATGTCTAACATGTGCGACAATGATAGGTTGTGCCCGGGGGGGGGGGGTCACTCCCCATGACATCTGTAGAGCATCCTTGTACCAAAAAAGCGTGATAGGGGTATTTTCTTCGGAGGACAGAGCGTGACCCCCGTGTGTCTTGAAAAAACACATTGCACGGAATTATAATTGACTGCTGTATGCAAAACAGCAGGGATGGCTATTCTACTTGTGTCATTTGAACCCATTTTGCTTGTATAGTTTTGTTTGTATTTTATACTTTGTAGTAGAACTTGCCATTATATCAATATATATTTCTGTAAAATGATGCTTCAAATAACGCTGTTCTCAGCATACAGTATCAAAATATACTGGAGGAAGACCATACACATGAGGCAGTATCGAAAGACAAGTCTCATTGCAAAGAAACATATTCATACTGGAGGAAGACCATTCACATGAGACAAGTCTCATTGTATATTCATACTCAATCTGAATGACTATCCCTTGGATCTTGGAGATGGGCTATTGTTATTGTCCTTTCTGTAGGTATGTTGCCGGCAGCATAACTCAAATATCTAAAATCTAAATAACAAGGGAAAAGAAACGCATTATAAAAAGAAAATATTAGGGAGCTCTAGCGAGCTTTATGGTTAGAGAGTGTGTGTATACCATCAACGAAAAAAACTTGACCCGGAACCAGAAAACCTCCACACCCAGGTGACATTTTTGCACGCGAATCGTATAGGTCTCACTAGCCAGTGGTGATCAGGTCAACATTGGTCCCCCTTAAAAAAAAAGTTCTTCAATCTCAGGCGATTACCATGGATACAGATAAGCCTATCATATCGCTATTGCTGCATGTTCAAATGTCGGTGTCCTGGGTATTTTGTGAAGAGGTAGCTCTGACGATTATTTGAGGAAAATATCAGCTTCTTCTGTGCACGTCCGCAGTGACCAGGCCTCGCATGCTATGTATAGCTCAATCGGATGTTGACATGAAATGGTTCCTGTCAGAGTGCACATGTTCTCAAGGTGAGACTTCGCGGTCAAAATGCTCAAAGAAAAGCCGCAACGACACCCTATTTTGGTATCAAAATTTAAAATTGTTATTATTTTGCTTTCTCAAGGTGATAAGTAGAAGTTTATAAAAATATTATTTCACCATCCATGTTAATCGTCAAGTTATAAGGCGGCAAGGTGAAATTTTCAAAATTTTCATCGATGTACAGGGTGTCTCATGTATTGTGCTGCCCCCATGTTCTCATGACTGAATTACTTGATAACAATGAAAGCTGGTCAGAAGTATTCTAGAAGCGACAAGCTATTCAGAAATGTATAGGTTTATGTGTGAGAGTGATATACTGCAAGGTCGACAGCCACTTGAACAGGGGTATGCATGAAATGACGTCGCGCCATTTGTGGAGCCAGGTAGGCCCGGCCATTGCACTGGCTAGTGAGACCATACGCTAATGCACAGCAATTTACCTGGGGAGAGATTTTCTTTTTCCAAACAATTCAGCAGGACGCTACGATGTTTACGCACAGAAGTTGCTGTTCGGTTGAAGATTTCGTCAAAACAGGGCCGAATCAAAGTGTAACGATACCCTGGGGCGAATCGAAATGCATTAAACAACAAGCTGCATCGCTGCCAGAGATTATTTTTCTCTTTCCGCGAAGAAATCGTGCTTTGAACTGGCAAAATTCCGCAAAAGATTTTCCGTCTGCTAACTTTTCCGTAGTTTCAAGCGCACCAACATGATCGGTCCGGGGCTGCCCGTTTCGACGACGATTTCGTCAATATCATGGGGTGTGACAATATGTCGACGGTCTGGTTCCATTAATAATGCAATAATCTTGAAAGTACATTGGTCTCAATGTCTATTTCTCCGTTTCCATGACAAAATCCTACCTTGAAACCTGAAACCACTCGTCCACAACACAAGCCATTTCTATTTTCAGAAAGCGCATGCGCACTAACTCAAACGCACGCGCTGACCTCAGGTCTCACTAGCCGGTGCGGAGGCCAGGCCTACTTGCCTCCAAAAATGACGCGACGTCATTTCATGCATACCCCTGTTCCAGCGGCTGCAGACTTGACAGTACCTTACTCTCACACAAACCTATACATTTCTGAATAGCTTGTCTCTTGAAGAATACATCTGACCAAGTTTCAACGTCGTCTAGACTTACAGTCATGCATATACTGATGTAGCACAATGCATGAGACACCCTGTATATATAACGCAAATTTGAAAAATTTCACCTCTATGCCTTATAACTTCAAGATTAACACCTGATCACCACTGGCTAGTGAGACCTCAAACTATTCAGCAGGACGGGGGGGGGGTCGGCTAAGGTGTTTTTGAATTAGAATATAAATCTTAATTACACTTGGGTCTTGGGATCATTATGATTATCTCCGGGCAAAAATACCTATCCTTCTCCTGTTGTGTTTAGTTTCCCACATTCTCCCCACTTATTTTTTATACTGCGACAGCGTCTATTGGGTCAACTGCCATGATGGCATCATCCTAACTATATCCCCCCTCTCCCACCCACCAACTACTCGCCATCAATCATTGACATTGTGTGCTAGCCAACTGCTTCTTCGGTCAACTGTCATGATGGCATCATCCTAACTATATACCCCCCCCCCCCGAGTCTTCTCGCTCACCAGCCCTATTAACGAAGAGCTCCCTATCAAGGCCTGAGCCTTCCTCATATTAAGAGAAAAAGAAAAATGTTGTCCACAACCGGATTCGAACTCACGACCTTTGGATCGAACATCGTATTCTGCCATTTCTGACGAGCGCTCTACCAACTGATCCAAAGTTTCTCTGACTTCTGACGTCATGTATTTGTCGAAATCTGATTGGCTGAAAGTCTCTGTATAGTGCCCCAAAGCCAAAGGTTAGGAGCAAAAAATTCGCCCCGGGAACACCTCAAGACACGATAAGTCCAAGTAGCGGACACGTGCCCGCACCACGCTCCAGGCGCCTCTCGTCTCATCACGCCACGCGATAGCGGGTGCATGAAAATTGAACATTTGGCCCGGCGGCGAAATTTTTTTCTGCAGGATACTTCTGCCATAGTGTACATCTGACAGCCAATCAGAATTCAAGGCAAGCACGTGTCTTTGTTGACATCATCTTTCCACATGGCGCAATAATGTCAACAATGCCACGTGTTCTGATAATCTTGGAAAGAACAAGTTAGTAAATGGTTAGAGGAGTATATTAGCTAAAATATATTTATTTGCAGTATCTTAACATGTATTTTCATTGTCGAGTGGACTGTATTTATTGGACTTGTCTGTTAAAGGCGCACTGTGCTCGGCAAAATAGCCGAGGTTGAATGTTTATCTGTCAACCGTGTAACCAGTTCTGCTGTATATGCATAGGTGGCGCCACCATTCAATTTATTTTGTTTGCTTGTCAAAATGTGTTTTATATACAATGGCCCTTCAACAATGTTCAAACTACCAAAATAGGCCTGATACCTTCAACAGCAGACATCGGATACACTGTCCCTTTAATAATTATCAACATTGGCAACTGTCAGTGTCACTGCCCCTTAAAATTTCACAAATCGCGAGACATCGGATACACTGTCCCTTTAATAATTATCAACATTGGCAACACTGTCAGTGTCACTGCCCCTTAAAATTTCACAAATCAATGCATGCACTGCAATGTAGCGATCAGATCAGCTGATGCCTCTTTTGTACGCATAATATCATCAATTTTACAATGAATCTGTGCAATTCATTCCTAAACATTACGACACAAACCTTGAGTTGAGCATAATTGGGGTCAGACAATGAACTATTGTCACATTCACAGTTGAAGTGGCACTCGGCATGCGACTCGGTATCGTCCATTGTATTTGCATTATCATGCATAAATAAACAGTGTGACGTCAAAGATCGCGCCAATTGTGATTGGCTGTCAGATGTACACTGTGGCAGAAGTATCCTGCAGAAAAAAATTTCGCGGCCCGGCGCCCGGGAGATAGCCTAGTTCGGAAATGACAGCCCCCTGTGAACAGACGATGCATTTGCCTCAATTTTGTAAGCTTAGCCTATTTATGACCTTATTGAAAATGGTGGTATCCTTGTTAAGGTATCTGTATGTACTCTCGATATATATGATCAAACCATATTATGTATACACATTGTCTCTAAATGTAAAATAATAGGAAGTCCACTCATATGTACACGCCTTTCAGTGTAAAAATGTACAACACTATTTTCTATGGAGCGCCATGTAGATCAAAATCTCACAACTTCTGTTGATTTATTGTTGGGAGATCCCAAGGGAGGGTTACATAAACAATTAGCACCCTTTGATAATGTAACTTGCCCTGGGACATGTGCGAGTCTGGTCAAACAGGTAATGAACCACACACCTCCGGATGGATGGAGAGAACTTAGTCTTAGCGGAACAGGCTGAACAGCATCCAGAGAGCGAAGTAGTGTAGACTTCGTTTTTCTTCATTCTGGGCAGGTTATGACCAAGAAACTGGTGAGCCTGTATGTCAACCACTGAAGACTCTGGAAAAACTGCTGCAGTGGACTCCAAACAAGGACACTGAACATGGGAAAGCTGTGGTACACCTTCAGACATGCACACCAAAGCAGCCCAATTCTCCAAGGACCACACTGTGTCATGACATGAAGGGTGGTTACCTGGAAGACAGGTTTGTAACTTGGATGGAAAGTTCAATTGAGTGGCAGTGGGTCTGATCCTTCGGTAACTGTTAAATCAATTCTATTTCCATGCACCTGTGATTGCAAGCAATGCTATAATCAAAGTCTGGTGGCAGTGAGAAAAATCATCAATATCCTTGGAGAATAGCTATTCTAGTCTAACAAAGACAGTTTTCTGCACAAAAAAGGCAACCAGTCCGATCAAATATCTGTTTTCCTTTATTCCTTCTAGGTTTGTCAATGGTGTACAGCAGGCTGACCCCTACAGATTCTACCACTGGCAGTATATAGATAGCTTCATCTACTTCAGTCACAGTTTCATTACTATTCCACCATGTGGCTGGACCAATGCAGCTCACAGACATGGGGTGCAGATGATGGGTAAACATTTTTTTCACCCACCTTCACATACAATCCCTATTTGGAATTCTGTATTGGTTGAGCAGTTCAAATATGGTGAAGCACAAGCAAGAAATGTTCAAATTGGGACTGCATCACAGCCTTGAATCTCTGTAGGCCTAGTCCTACAAACCTTGTATTATATGGATTTATTTTTTTACAATATAGCAGAATACATGCTAGGCATCTTGTCAAACATTCGAGAGCGGTTGGTAACCCTTTCTGATACAGCTGGTTGAGACCAAAATTTATCAGCCTTAGACTAGAGGTGCTTCCTCTTGCATATAAGCAAATATGGATTAAAGAATCTCTACTTGATACACAGTTGTAAATGGTAGTTTATCTTTCAATGTATTTCAGGAACATTGATCACAGAATGGGATGATGGATACAAATTATGCCACAAATTTCTCGAGTCTTTGGACATCTTAAACCAAGTGATTGATCAGATGGTCAAGATTGCCAAATATTATAACTTTGAAGGTTGGCTTGTTAATATAGAGAATAAGATTGAGGTGAGGTTCCGACCGTACTTTCATTTTTTTGAGAATTTAATCTGTTCCTTAATTTATGTCAGAAAAAACAACTTCATAATCTTTTTCTTTATTATTGACAGAAAGAACAAGTTCCTAAACTGATTGAATTCGTGAAGCGGCTTACTGAAAAGATGCATGCAGAGATCCCAAATTCTACTGTCCTCTGGTACGATAGTGTCACAATCCATGGCAACCTTAAGTGGCAGGATCAGCTCAATGACTTGAACAAGTAAGTTCCTTCAAGCAATTCAATTTCAGTAGGACAGCATGTTGGCCCACTATCAGATTTGCATCTCTTATTTAGCATCTATAAAAAGTCCTCTTTCGAAACACTATTGTCATTAAAATGTCACCTCTGTCTTCTAGAGCGTACTTCGATGTCTGTGATGGTATATTCCTAAACTATGGCTGGAAGGATAAAGGCCTTGAATCGTCGGCTAAAATGGCAGTAGACGCTGGTCGTCCTGTCGATGTCTACGTTGGTGTTGATGTGTTTGGGAGGTCTGGATTTAAAGGAGGATATGATGTCAAAGAGGCGAGTACATTTAAAGGGGGAAGCCAGCGAAGTTATTTTTATCTTAAATATGATGCAAAGTGTAGGATCATGTGATAGACCCTCAGCTGTTGCATCCAAACAAAATGTTGTCTGATGGCAGCTCAACTAACCATACGTACAAAGAATTCTTGGAGAGAATGTAAGGTTGTTTTGGGCTTTCTTTGCAATAATAATTCAAGATTCTGTATGACACTTTAATAACTTCTTATCCTTTTCTAACAGGCCTTAGATGCTGTCAACAAACATAACATGTCCATAGCTCTCTTTGCTCAAGGCTGGGTCTATGAAACACAGGGAGTGGAAAACTTCATGGAGAATGAAAATAGGTGAGAAATTTAATCAGTTATATCTGTGAATCTAGCACTTTTACTTTATCTTGTCTGTGGGCTCAATTTTACCTGGAAAAAGGGGCAGTATGGTGAAGATATCATTAGCATAATTAAAATGTGAACATCGTCGCGTCCTCACAAGGATAATCATTTAAAAAATCAACAACAGGAGTCTTTGAGAGAAAACGAACCAAATTTGCAATTGCAGGTTTTGGGAAAACATCAGGAATTGCTTCCATGTTCATGGTCCGACATCACTGCCTCTGTCAACTTCATTTTGCCAAGGATTTGGAAGAAAATATTATATGGAAGGAAAGGTAAGCCAGCGCTATAGTGAAAGAAAATCATAGTCCTGCGAGGTTTGCCATATGGATTTTGAAGAGATCAGTACACTTGTTCTTGTGGTATGATGGCAGTTTTGCCAGAAAAGCTTTAACGTTTTGTTCAAATTAACCAAATGCTCACTGAGAATCAATGTGTAAAAACACCCAGTATCAAAGTGGTGAGTGCTGTGAAATGATTTGTTGGTCTCTCATGAATATTTATGTGCTTTAGGTGGAGGAGGAGGCGGCCTGGCACAACTTGACGAAACAGGAACTGCAACCAACATTCCTGAATTCTCAATTCAAATCGCCTGCGTCAAGCTGTAAAGGAAACCAATGCATGAGACTATGTAATTCTGATGCTTACAAGGGTGGCGGCTGCTTGGAGTTAACAGGAACGCCACAAGGAGATGTTTTGTGTTACAGACTCTTCTCGGCTTTGATTCAAATACCTGGTCCTCTAAAAATTGAATATGTTTATAAGATCACTGCTGGGAAAAGAGTCGATTTGTTCATGGAGATGCAGATTTTTGTAGATGATGCAGAGTCGCTATTGATTGTCCGGGGATTGTCTGCTAGTGAAAAAGATGGAGTCCAGGAGAAAGTGTCTTGTCATGGTAAAGAGTATGTGGCAGGAGAGAAGTGTGTTAATGGCTGGTGTAAGAGGTGAGAGTCCTCCATTCGTGTATATTGATCTGGTATGGTAATGAATGCTGCATTTTCCTGGTGATGATGTCAAAACTCAAGCACAAGCACTCTGACGTTCTGAAAACAACAGTTGTAAAGCCAACAATTTTCCTGACCACTCTGTCATGAATAACATAACTTGGGGAAGAATTTCATTCTTTACCTTTGCACTTTGTTTCAGATCGGTCATCATCAAGGAGGAGTCATTACTGGGTGCAGCCATAGTTGGTCTCAATTTTGGCTGTGTGTCAAAGACCGAGGAACCATTTAAAATACTCATTGGAGAATTACAGGTAAGATATGTTTCCTTCTTGGAAAGAACCTGTTTGGGCATTCCAGTTTAATAACAAGCTTGTAGCTAAATCCATGCAGTTACGTACCTTTGGAATTCAAAACGGCTCAATGTACATGTATCATATTTTGCTTCTTATTTCCAAATTGATCTCTTCTTCATTGTACACTTGTTCACCCTACACAGTTTCAATATCAAATGCACTTACCACAGTCATGAGACACATGCTCTTTACAACTTATAGCTTAATTTTCATTCGTGTTCTCTTTTTTTAGATTGCTGAAGCCTAAGAAAGAAAAGAACATGCAACACTTGTGATATCTTTGTCAGTTTGTGGTCAGGAAGGACAGGTGTTGAGCAGAGCTATGTGGAACAGAAAGAGAGGCAATTCAACCACATAAATATATGTTTAAAATGTGATTATGACACAATTTTATGTGAACTGCTAACTGAGTAATGTACTGGTGGTGGCTACCATTCATGTACATGTATAAAAATGTACCAGTATATCATAGTGCATACATGTATTTACACCCAGATTATCATATACAGCTGTGTGAGATGTATTAATCTTTTTCAAATGATAATAAAAATTCAGTAAGTCAACCATGTATCAAGTTATTTTGTTACCTAACATTCTATGCTGGTAAGGCATAGATTATTTGTATGAAGGAAGATCTCAGTATAGCGTGGCCCTGATACCATGGAAACTGGCACATGATGTTTTTCACCATAATTGTTAATTCTTAATTGTTAGACATCACAGCTCTCCAGAAATCACCCTTTTTGTGGTTGCATATGCAAAAATCAGTGATACACCACTTTTTTCTGAAGCTGTACCAGAAAGACTGAGGTGATACTACCTTTTGATGACTGTGCCTGAAACCGTGCAATACATTATCATTTTTGAAGTAGTATCAGAAAGAGAAACACACAACTCTGTTTGTGATAGTGCCAGAAAGAGCAACGTGTCACTCGTTTGGATTGATTGTGCCAGTAACAGTATGACACAAACCTTTCTGTATGCAAGTGTGTCAGATTACGCCCTTCTTTCAGTTGTTGTGCCAGAAAGAAGATGCCACTTTGTAGCTGTGCAAAAGCGAGCAAGATGTTTCTACTTCACTGGTTGTGCTAGAAACCGCAAGACATGGTCAGCCCTCTTTCTGGAGTCGGAGGTTCGGTGGGACAGATGCAACCTCTTGTTCATGTGTTCCTGGAGAGATTCAATTGTGAAGACACAGTTTGTTGTATAGAGCTAGAATTCCCCACACAACTTGCAAAACACACTCAAGCGGAGTGCCACTCTTATTAAATTGTCAATCTTGGACATGTTGCAACTGTCTGAGTAACATCAGTAGCATGCCATTGGCTGACATGGCCAAGAGAAATGGAAGAGATAACAAGATAGGACATTTTTACAATGATACACAAGTTTATTTACAGAATACAGTTTACTAGAAGTAAGTTTACCAGAAAGACACTCCACACAATATTGTACATGAAAATTTACATTTTTCTAGCTGATACTTTTCTACATTGCAAAGAAATATCTTATTTCTTGATCACTCCCTAATTTACAAAATATACATAATAGATGTACATAGCTTTGCTTAATATTTCAAAGCAAACCTCAGCTATCTCCAGGTGATCCACTTTTCCTCAGATTTGATGGACAACCTTCTTTCAGATACGTACTAGACATGCTTGATATGAAGCAACTTCTGCCAAGTAAAACATTGCACACTTTCAAAAATCCTTCATTATCATGATAAGTATTGTTATTGGCTTCAGACACTATGACTTCCTCCTCTAAAGATTTCGGTATCAGCGGTTTAGGTTTCGAACTTTGCCGTCGTCTTTTCGAAGGTTTTGTTTTTAATTCCAGAAGCTGCAGCTGTTCAAGTCCTTTAGCTTTTTCCACAGAACTGGGAAGATCCTGAAACAAGGACAAAATAACGATCACTTACTGGTATGGGTATTACATGTGCAGAAAAGGAGTGATAGTAGGGCAAGTTTCCAAGAGTGAATTCCGTCACTTTTATACCGGTAACTGAAAAACCTGCTGAGCTGAAAACTTTAAATCTGTATACAGTAGCTACCGGAATATGTAAATATCATACACATAAATACATTATATAATAGACAGCAGATGTAAATTCTGTACCTTCATAAGTTCTAACATTTCTCCCATGGTTGACACGAGTGATGCCTTTGTTTCATTGCAGTCATCAGTTGGTTGTGTAGGAAAACCTTTTATCCTTGAATTACTCGACACTGAAACTTTTAATCTTTCCTGAAAGTGAGACGAAAAAACAATGATAACTTTCTCACAGTTAAAACCACAAACTGGTAGATGTGGTAGTACATCACAATAATCTTCACAATGTATGAAAGGTAATTAGGAATGACAGTTGATTTGAAAATGCCACCAGATGATCTTAATTGAGTCTCAACGAAAAGTCACTCCACTTAACCTCACTATTATTGAGATTTTCATGCAAACTTACCATGCATCTACACCTTATTCTGAGTTCCTTCTTCAGGAAGTGTTTACAGATTGGAGGATAGGTCTTTCTTCTTTTTGCTGTTACATTTATGGCATCGTTCAATCCCAGTGGCAGGTCATACACCAATTGATGCTGGACCTCTTGATTGATAGGTTCAAATTCTGGAACAAATAGTAAAGCATCAATGGCAGTGAAATAAAGATGAAAAGTTTACCAATACAATATAAATATTATCATCCATCTTAGAGGCCAATGTGTTCATAAAAATGTACAATCTTAGAATTACGATAACATCATGAATGACTTCCTAAAAGAGCTGACTCCATACAACTGGTGAATCACTCCCCCTCTTAGGGGTTAGATTGACAATTGACAAATTTAGCAGCAGACAAAAACCTACCCATTGTATCATTTTCTCCATCATCATCATCAACACTGTTAAAGTTCTGCCCATTTATCAGAACACTGTTACTTAAGTCATTTTCGTATATCTGAAAAACGATCACAAAAGATTAAATGTCACAAATGATGCAGTTCATTCAACCAGGAGTTAAGAAAAAATCTCCTGGTCCCTGATTCAACCAATTGTTTCTTGTAGGTTTCGAGAGACCTGTCATATCTCTGTATAATCACAGTACACCCAGACTGCCAGAGTCTCAGAGTCAGAGAGAAAGTGTCATCCCAATATGAATATTCCTCAAATGACAAATTCAAATTGACAGGAAATCCAACCAATTTCTGCTTGAAGAAATTGGCGAATCTATCGCACTAGTACATGTAGTATATAAGGGCCAGCTCGTTCGTTATTTGTTGCAGGTTTTGAGATAAACATCATTCTTCGTTATACGGCTTCTGTTGTGTTCAGATCAAAAAGTCAGGAACAGGCATCCGACAAAATGAATGTATGCAATTGCCCACACGATCTATTTTCGGACAAACAAACAATAATACCACATTTTCTAACCTCCGTGAAACGCTTTTTAAATAGTTCTTTCTGCTGCTCAGACCATGCATCGTTGTTTGCTATGGTCTCAAATATTGATTCATTGATTTGATTACTTATTAAACGACAACTTCTACTCCTGAAGCAAGCAATTTTCCAGTTATTTTCATCATTTTCATCGTTAGTCGAACCGGCGGAAGCCATTTTGAACATCCCGCGAGGGCAATCTGCGCATGCGGGTAGTACCGGATGTTTACGAAACTGAAAGTGCATGTGCGCTGCAATTTTGATACGAAAATGCGAAGAGCTGTTTTGTTTTTACGATTTTAGTTAGATCGACTCAAATATTTTTAACCTCACCAACCAGAAATGTTCATTGATGCTCACTGTCACCTTGTAGCAACAGACTTTAACGAGGTAAGCAAAAGCGAAGGTGTGTGCAGTGAAAACAATATATTATGATGCATTATTTATGGTGGGCGTGGCCAGTCACACTCACCGAGTCAGTCTCCGAGTCATTCCAGTCCAGTCTACACTCCGGACGCAGTAGCTCGGCCTCCACCCAATTAGGATGACGCAATGGACTGCCAGGTAGTCTGGTCCAGTCCATTGCATGCAAGCTTGATCATGCCAGTGTGGTACACGGACTGGTAGAACTGCAATTCGACCTTCAGCGCCGAACCACGTAGATCTACGTGGCCCAAATCCCCCCTCTTTGAGCTGGTTATCGGAGTCTCATGGACTTCATGGAAGAACTATGCCATCGCTATCTTCAGGGCAAGGTAGGAACTGAAAATACCAAACGGTATTTTCACGGTATTTTCAGTTCCTACCGTGCCCTGAAGATGGCGATGGCATAGTTCTTTCATGAAGTCCATGAGACTCCGATAACCAGCTCAAAGAGGGGGGATTTGGGCCACGTAGATCTACGTGGTTCGGCGCTGACGGTGTTAATAATCATAAGGTGAATGAGACTATTTTTTTAAAGAATAAACTTTCAATTTCAGGATAGAGATGAGGTGGTAGCTAGAGCAAAAGAGGTATGTATTTAGAGACTGTTTATTGCATCCACCTGACACGAGATGTGCTGTTCGATATCTTATTTACCCATTAAGTCATATTGTTAAATTTGTCAAAGGAAAATATGAAAAAAAGACAAATATGAAAAAAAGATAAAGGCACAGAGCAGACCGCCTATGATATTACTATATAAACATATTTCTAATGTAAAAAAAAGAAGATTTTTGGAAACATTTCTTGCTCGTCTGATCTATTGAATGAAACTTTCAGGTATCTTTCATAACACACTGAAATGATTTATCTGAGAGAGTTTAAATATCTATTTCAGGCCAATGTCCTTGGTTGTTTGGTGGTAGCTGAAGGGCTTACTGAATTTCAGTCAATTTTAGATCTAGCAGAAAAGTAAGTTGCTCAACCCCTTGCACCCCCAGAGCTGTAGTAAGTGGAGAGTATCTGAAAAAAGTGGTTTTCATACAGTTTTAAGACAAAAAGTGATGTTCTGACAGAGCATCACCCCAAACCATATTGCCCCCTCCCCTAACGGAAATAAGTTGCTCACACCTTTGCAAGGTGTAAAGTTTCATTCCATTCATGATGTTCTAGTTGATGTCATGTCACTTATTATCTTCTGTCATATTTAGGTTAAAATATTTTTTACTAATCAGGTACGAAGACTTTGCCTTTCCTTGTTTAGGCCTGCATCCAGTTCAGGTAGGGAAAACAGACTAATTCATCTGATGTCCTTTTTTGCACCAAGCAGGCTGATTTAAATGCCCAATGACGTATTTGATGTGCAGTATTTATTGGTGAAAGATTATAAATGTGATCTTCTGTCTCTTTAAGAAGTATATGCTGTAGCCCTTTGTTGAAGAGCAGAAATAAGTAATTCCGTGAATATTTGAGGATATCATGGTTAATTTATTGAATTGACAAAATTATTTTCCTTATTTCAGGGAACACCTGGAGTGGAGCAAAGGAGTGTGACAGTAAAGGTAAACATGAAATCAAGAATTAATAAAGAATAGATGATAAATATCATTTATAGCTGAAAAAAAGTGTTTGTATCAGTATTTAACAACGGCAAAAGAAGGAACAGACTACAGTAGTGCTTTGTCGGCAGTAGTAGCAAAACCACCCAAATGTGATTTCTGAGTCCCTGGAAACACTTACGACATGAGTTCTCATTGGTATCCAGGGTCAAAGACCAATCTTGAGTATGTTCTTTTTCAGGATCTGGAGACAGCCTTGCCATTCATAGAGAAAAGTAGTGATCAATTATTTGCCATTGGTGAGGTGAGGATGATTCTTTTCTTAAATTATTGATGTTTCATTTCACTTCTCAATCAAAACATCCGCAAAGCATATACAGTGTTCGTTCATCACTGTATGAAGCTCTTATGTAGACCACTGGTTGAGCCAGCTCCAAGATGCTTAGCAAGCTCCTACAAGCTATCCCCGGGGCTGCTTATCTACTCGTCATTGATTCTTTTGCCTCCAGGTTGGACTGGATTTTGTACCAAGGAATTGTCCAACAGATGAAACCAAGGAAGCTCAGCGTGAGGTCCTCAGGAGACAGGTAAGTACAAATTTATTTTATTCTCAGACGAATCCATGATATTTGGTTGCTTGATGCTACGGAATCCAGGATCAGCTCCAGCCTGACTAGCCTTCCTGCTTAGGCTATATATAGCCAGCAGACTTGTGTTAGTTTTGTTTATGGCTGAATATGTTTATTTGACGGCCATTTTACAATATCTGGCTATGAAGTTTATATGATTGTCTTCCAGGTTGCGCTTGCCAAAAAGTATAATTTACCAGTGTAAGTATGGAGATTTTCAGATGTGTTTGTTGCAAGGCCAGTTTTACTTGTAAAGCTTGTTGGATAGAAACCAAATGTACTTCAAATAATTTGTGTTTGAAATCAAATTTGATTTGGACACAGTACACATGTCTGCCCAGGGTGATTATTTTATTGTGCTAATTAGTCATTTTAAAAAGGTATCAATCTGAAAATCAGTCGATTCTTGCCACTGCTGTATGGCCTTACCATTTATGGTGATGTTTGATCTTTGAGAAAGAAAGCTGTGTTAAGTTTGCCTATTTCAAAGTAAATGTTGATTGATCCTTTCATTTAAAAAAATAGTAAGGGGTTTCATTTGAAATTCAGCAATGTACACTCAAGATCAGCTGGACGACCCACAATACAGTTACTAAAAGAAGAAGGTGAGAAGAATCTTTAAAAATGTACATTGTAAACATTGTATGATATAACTTGATAAAAAACCTCCTACTGACCTTGAGATGAGTCTGCTGGACTATTATCAAATGACAGAATCCTCCTGTAGCCTGATACAAAATCTGATCATGGATGGCAATCTAACCTTGTATCTAGCTCATCTCATAAGAGAGCCTTAAAAAAGCCTCGAATGTCCTTGTTACTTTGTCAACTCTTGACTCACGAATCTGTATTGAAGAGAATCTCTCTCTCTTCCCTTGCAGGTGCTACAGATGTGCTTCTCCACGCATTTGACGGCCGAGCAGCTGTGGCCATGGAAGGCGTTCAGTGTGGTTATTATTTCTCTATACCTCCATCCATAGTCAGAAGTGAACAGGTTAGTTTTCAGCAGTTTTCTGTGGTCGTAACTTTTATGTAATCCAGGCTGTCAAGAACAACTCAAAGGGCCCTAATGCACATTATGTCCACTGTAAGAAATTCAGTATATAACGAGACTTCCCCGGATACTTTTTTTTAAACATTTCTTTCATAATTTGTCAAAACAAGGGACACTTATTCATACTCAGCAGTTTATTTTTATGAAGAAACCTCTGACAAATCATCACCTGGCTGTTGCAGTTTACCTCACCTGATAATAATTCCTTTTTCATCTCCCCCCAAGAAGCAAAAACTGGTGAAGGCTATACCTCTTGAAAACCTCCTCTTAGAAACTGATTCTCCTGCTCTTGGGCCCGAGAAACAGGTAAGATAGGCCAACGTATCCACACTCTCTAAATAAATATTGATCACCCAGGATGTTATCAAACTATTCCTGGAAATGTACGTGTGCATATCTAGTTGTTTCCTGGTACATCCAGTTTACTTTGTGCTACAATGCACAGTTTCAGTACCAGTGTTGGGAGTTCACCGTCATGAAATATGCCATCGTTGTGAAATAAATACAGAGAGCATAAATTTAATAGTTACATGTAGCTGATTGAAAGACTTCACAGATCAAAAGATAGTCAAACAAATTGGCACATTATACTTTAGCCAGTTCCTCTGGTCATCATTATTTACTATCTTATTTTCAGGTTAGAAACGAACCAGCCAATATAAAAATTGCCTGTGAATATGTCGCTAAGATTAAGAAGATTGACATGGAAACTGTGATGAAAGTGACGACACAAAATGCATTGAAATTATTTCCCAAACTTAAACGATTCATCAAGATATGAGGTAAAGCAAATCATAAAAGACAGTAAAAACATTTGGCATGACTGCAGCTAAAACGATATTTATACCTCCGTTTGTGAAAATCTGCTTTCTAACACCAGTCTTGTGAACGTGGAAAAAGACCGCCTTGTGATTGGTGATGACTAGTCTTTGTCACATCATTGACAGCTCAAGCTGAAATAAAGTAGTGTTTTTGACATCTTTGCTTGGTTTATTCTTAATTCATTTGATTGTAATGGGGACATAAATACATGAATGTGCAACACTTACATACAGAGCAAGGCATACACTATACAGAGGGTTTGCTTTGGTGGAGCTCGGGTATGATTGCACATATTGAATCAGGAATGGGGTTTTCCTAACTCCTACTACATGTTTACTACTAGTACAATGTATGGCAAATCTTTGATAAAACAAAAAGGGGAACTCAAGCTAGTTCTCATATCAAGGACTGGCAATTCATATGTTGCATGTACTGGACTGATCATACATGTATGTAGTAACATAAGAATGAGGTGTCACACCCTCTAGCTGATACGAGTTCTGTGGGACTGATATGGCTAGGTAATATCTATTAAATCATCCAAAATCATCCGAAAACAGCAAGACCTGGATCAAGTTCAGTTTTAGTGACAGGCTTTGTTTAGAGGTGGTTGTGAGTCAGAGACGACCAATAGAACTGAACCACATTCAGTAAATTTACCAAATTTACTTTTTTGTTTTGAATTGGGATGTTGGCCATGTTGTACTCCTCAATTGGACTTGGTATCATTTAGCACATCCTTGTTGGACTCTCCATGATTAATATGGCACATCCTTCATAAGGACAGGGAGGTTCAAGTTCCATAACCTTGATAAGGTCAGGCATGGATGTCCTGTTGACATCCAACGAGCACAGAGATTTCTGGTTACCTCTCCATAATGGATATTAGCGTCCTTTAATATATTCTCTACAAGCTTTGTTGTAAGGATCCATGATGAAAGCCGCAGTCCCACGACATATCCTCAACTAGGACAGTTATGTAGTAAGGATCGATAATGAAGATTGTAGTCATGATTGTTAGGTGTCTTCGACTAGGACACTTCTGTAATTAGGATCTGTGAAAGACTGCAGTCATGTGGCTTGGCCTGAATTAGGACAGTTGCGGGATAAGGATCCATGATGAGGACGGGAGTCATGAGACATGTCTTCAACCAGTTCTGTGAAAAGGCTGTGTGATAAAGACCACAGTAATGAGGCATGACCTCAATGAGGACCTGTGAGACTGGAGTCAATAGTGACATGTCCTTAACTAGGATGGTTTTCTTGTTGCACACCCATGAGAACATTGGACTTTATGTTGCACATCTGTGATTCATCCTTGGATGTTGGCAAATCCTTGATAACAACATTTTTTTTCTGTGACCATTCTAAATGAACGAAGAGGCCAAACAAATCCTTGAGTAAGTTATCAGTTATTTATTTCAAAATAATAGATAAGTAATTTACAAATGCAAAACTGATGAAAAACACACAGATAAGACAAGTCACTGACAAAGAATGTACAGATTCTTTAGAAGTGTTGAAAATTGTAGAAAGATTTATGATAAAACGGTAAGACACTTGATACAGTGATTATTGGTGAACATCCTCTTTATAATACTGAAAGCATTCACCACCACCAAAGATACAAAGTTTTTGGGAGAAAGAACCAAAAGGACTGTCCAAAAACAGAACCAAACCAACTCCTATGACTTGTACATTACTGCAACTTGAAAAAGGCCATTTGGAACAGAAGGTAATGTGAGCAGATGTACATGTACACCAATGTGGTCAGTGAGCAATACTTTGTACTTCAGCATATGTGTATAAATTTATTACATGAACCTGTCATGTTCTAACATATTAGGCCCAGTTATCCAGTAACTGTGTCCTCGATACTTTTCATGTCAAACTCAAATATGATCACAGTCTTAAACCGATAGACAGGGAAATTAATTACATGTACATTTCTTTTGACACAAGGTACATGGACATGTATGATAAAATAAGTTAGTTGGTTTTGATACATGTGCTCTTTGACCAGAACAATACTGACTTATATAATTCATCTGATTGCATGGAAACAAACTATTAGGGATCAATCGAAGTAGACATTCCGACTGCAAAATGTTCAACCCTTTCTGCACTGGGTAGAATAAAATTGTGTTACCATGGTTACAGCATACACAGTTAAATAGAATAAGATGAATAGAACTTATAAAAAATAACATAGAATGATTGAGCATACAAAATTCTGATATTTTGCAAACAATATTTACGCAGATTTTAAAGCTACCGACTAAAAAAGAGGAGTCAGGAAAACAGATTATTTCACTGTGGCTGGAAGAAGCTGAGCATTATGACAACATCAATCGTGCAGGTGGGCTGTTGGACAGCTTCAAAATCACACACAATAATCAATCATAAATGCAAACACTAGACTACAAGAGATATCAAATGATCTTTTTATTAACACCTTCCATGACTTTTTAAATACTCTTTCCATGGCTTGACTTTTATTTTCAAGGGACTAGACGAATTATCTTAAGGACACGCCAGAACTCAGATCTTGTTACTGCTAGCAAGTAGGATTGACATCTGCCCCCTGGTTTGCATTTTCTTGTGAGGGTCTAAATCTTCAACTTTGCGTCATCTGAAAAATTGAAATATTTTTGTTGTAAAGTCATTAACCGACAAACAAATTAAAACAAATGCTAATACTAATAGGCTCTCAAACTGTACCATGGTCATATCGGACATGCCAACGACAACGTTATTGTGAACTACAACAATAGTACTATCTATGTTACAAAAAATGTAAAAAAACTCTAACCGTCAATCAATATCTCTGATCTTTCCAACTTACATTTGTCTTCAAAATGTCTCCTTTCCCTATGGGTCGGTGCATTGACATTAAATGTGCATCTTTCTTCATTTTCTGGGCCTTTTTGTTGAAAGACAGAGCTTTGGAAGTTGCTTCCGTAGTGTTTTCTTTCTGCTCTGCACCAGTCCTGTTCTTTCTTCATTTCAACGGCGCACCAGGATTCCCTCGATACCCCAAGTTCGTATATTGCTTTTTCATCAAGACTACCAGCCATCTTTCGATTATGAAGCACTTCAAACCCAAAGAAAGACCAACCAAACCCCAGAAACGTGAAGTTTTTCGAACCAGGAAGTGAAGACTAACAACACTTTTATTGTTAGTAAATCCATCCGCGAGTATCCACAGCAACAGAATGTAGGTCTCAATTACATCTTTGATTTCGGCAAAGATAAGTAAATAACTAACATTTTAATCACTAACAAGAAAAACACATTGATATATTATTGTCAATAGAATCATTACTGACGAAAGGATTGGGTTTATTTGGAGATCTTCGAATGCGCATGAATATTATTTGACCATCAGCAATCTCCATCACCGACGCGCACGATTTGTTATGTTCAATACACTTTGTTGTGTTCAATATACTCTGCACAGGTTAAAATTTGTATGGAGCGCCAAAAGCTAGTAAACTCTTAGAGTAAACTGGATGGCAATAACGAATCATCATCAGGACTATCGAGAGGTGGAGCATATTGAAAATCACTTGTTATGTCAGGATGGCAGACTTTAGAAAGGAAGATTTTACTTCATGGCCCTTTCCGCATCCTCTAACCACTAACAAGTGGTTTTCAATAGGCCTGCTCCGCCTCTCGATATTCTCAAATATTTTCGCATAACAGAGGGGGAAAAACCCTGAATCTCAGGATGTCCTTGTCATCTAACCCCCATAAAGTAACAGGTAAAGTAAAAATCTCACTCTGTGCATGACTTCTTAGGGCGAATAGCTTTGTGTCAACTAAGTCTGTTTGCAGAGCCTCTGTGTATTAGCTTATCCACCCCTCCCCCACCCTCCCCTCACCCTCTCGTCGGCATGTTATTACACTCCGGATGGACTGCCCAGGGAGTCTGGACATTCTATTGGTAGGCCTACACTCCGGACGCAGTGGACGCGGCCTCATCCTGAAGGGGTAGTTACCATATATTCTGAGAAAATGTATCAATATGATGTTATACATGCTTCCCGAAATTGGTGGCTTGCATTGGAACTAACTTTTTCCCCCTTGTACGTCATTAAAGGCATTCAAGTGTGTTGGTCAACCATGACTATCTCCTTTGTCCCTCCACCATAAGGCCTAGTTTCCCCTTATGACATCACTATTTCGGACACTCAGCGCCCCATTTCTGGAAAGGTGTATAGCAAGGAGGATACCGCGGTGACGTCACATCACGTGATCACGACCCATATTACTGATCGCTATGGCCAATCAGATTCAGTCCACTGACAGCACCAGCGCTGAGCACATCTCCACGCCTCACTGTCTGGTGCGCTCCGGTACACAAAAACACCAATAGACATGAAATATTGCAATACCTAGTATGGATTCTTCCTGTGTAAAATAAAATTTACAGAGCAGATTAACTTCCCACGAATTGAGGCTATAGTTTCAGTACATCAACAAGAAACTGGTTATAACCAAGGAGTTCTATTTTGACTTCATCACTGACGGGGAATATCATTGTCGCTATCAGTATCAGCGCATCACTCATGAATTGCCTCTCATGATCGAATTTCGCGCTAATGACCCCATAATCTTGTCGAACCCGATTGTCAAAACCTTTTTAGGTTAAGACCGCGTCCGTACCAAAACGTTCCTCCTATTGTGGTGCCCTATACACTTGACCATATTTCTAGTCAGTAGGCCTATAGTGAATAGTGGGAAATATTCTGTCGTCTGCTAAAACCCCGCCCAAAGCACAGTGGGATCCATATCGTGGTGATGGATGGAACTAAATATCTTGGAATAAGATTCATCGAATCCCGCTACATTATATTGCTTGGAATAAGATTCGTCGAATCCCGCTACATTATATTGTAAGTGTAAAGAAACCCCGCCCAAAACACAGTGGATCCATATCGTGGTGATAGATGGAACTAAATATCTTGGAATAGGATTCATCGAATCCCGCTGCATTATATTAAGTGTAAAGAAGCATCGGATCGGACACGGATGGAAGTTTACGCGAACCGAAAATACGCTGACAAAGATACTTTTGACTCCATTGAGATGGCGTCACAGAAGGTAAACTTTATAACTTTTCGGGTTGTAATCTTAGAAGACACTATCATGCTATCATTGCTGGAACTCTAGCCAAGGAAGTTCTCCTGTAGCCTGATATTTCAACCCCCATCCTCATCCTGGCCAAGTCACAATTAAACTGGTGATATTATTATTAGGCCTATCCATGTGCTCATTAGTTTGATATCATGATGTCTGTTGGGTCATTTTTATGGATGTTACCAGTGGTTTTCAACATACGAAGGAGAGAAACAACCCAGAATCTCAGGATGGTTGTTGGAGGGACAGAAAGGCATTCCCCATGTCATGATGTGGGTTTCAAACCATAAAATCATATGTACAGTATTGCTTGCCTTGTTTCATCCCATCCTGAGGAAATCAGGGGCTGGTTTCATCCAGCCTCTGTTTAGAGTTGATTTCTCTGTCGGAGGTCCAACAAAGTCCTGGCTATTTGAACAGAAGGCTAGTGCATGTCATTCGCTTTTAGCCTAGGGCCTAGGCCCTGTAGCTTAGCTATACCCTATCCAGACTCAAGCCCCCCCCCTTCAATGAATCAAAAGAAAACGTATATTTGAACTATATTTAAAGCTCTAAAACATTAAAAAATAACCTGCATATCTGTGCTTATGATAAGAAGGTTTACACCAGAATAGTACTGCCGCTGGTATGTCCGGAATCGTTGTGGTTATTTATTAATAGGTCAGCCATTGATCGAGACAGTGGACAAAAAGTGTATGAAATTTTTCACGTTGTTTGAATTGTTGGAATATCAATAACATCAATGGCCCTGGTCTATGGGCCATGGGGAACAAAGAAGGCCTGTGCCTGTATGAAGCCTACTGCTCATCAGCCTCGGGGATTGAGTAGGAAGCTTTTATCCCAGGGGTCACTCTCCATTACATCTGTAGAGCATTCTTGTTCTCTGACTTTTCAATAGACCCCCTCCAGCTGGTCACAGCCATATGAAATCCCCACCCCCTTTGCTGGCAAGCTTTTCATTTCCCGTGATACTGCCGCGATTCACCCCTCTCAAGTCGGGTGCCATTGTTCCTTTCCTCAAATACACCTGATATACGTTGGGGAGTTGGGATATGATAGCTGATAATAGAAACTTAAAGCGAACTGGAACCGCCGAGCGATTTATTCAACTTTTCGACTTTCACCGCCCGAGAAAGTCGAGTTCAGATTTGTAGCTCCGCCCCCAGTGCCCGAGCATGCGCAGTTCAATTTGTTATTATTGAGAATCATGTGAGAATCACGTGAGTCATGCGATCTTTCATTCATGAATTTTCGTAGTAAATTCCATAGTAGTGACGTCACTGAATGATTGACAGCTAGGCGCCATGTTTCATTCATGCCTCGCTCTGATCACCCGATACGCGGGAAATGAAAACGAGATCATACGAACTGGCTTGGCGGTTCCAGTTCGCTTTAATTAGTTCTTCGCGCCACGCGCTCTCATTTGCTTGTATTGTTTTGTGCTTGTTACTCAAATTTGAAGTATACAGTACTATCAATAT
Source organism: Lineus longissimus (assembly GCF_910592395.1). Lineage (NCBI taxonomy): Eukaryota > Metazoa > Nemertea > Pilidiophora > Heteronemertea > Lineidae > Lineus > Lineus longissimus. The sequence continues at coordinate 4,136,363 of NC_088310.1, read as the reverse complement.
ATACTAGAGGAAGACCATACACACGAGGCAGTATCGAAAGACAAGTCTCATTGCAGAGAAACATATTCATACTGGAGGAAGACCATTCACATGAGACAAGTCTCATTGTGTATTCATACTCAATATGATATCTGAAGGACTATCCCTTGGATTTTGGAGATGGGCTATTGTTATTGTCCTTTCTGTAGGTATGTTGAAGGCAGCATAACACAAATATCTAAAATCTAAATAACAAGGGAAAAGAAACTCATTATAAAAATAAATATAAAGAAAAAAAAGAAAAATGTTGTCCACAACCGGATTCGAACTCACGACCTTTGGATCGAACATCGTATTCTACCACTTCTGACGAGCGCTCTACCAACTGCTCCAAAGTTTCTCAGACTTCTGATGTCATGTATTTGTCGAAATCTAATTGGCTGAAAGTCCCTGTACAAATGTACACTACAGTCATGACAGTGCCCCAAAGGTTCAGGCTACTCGAAGGCCTTTAGCGTGTGGCGTGTTGCATTTGCGGTAAAAGATCGCCGGGGCTTGGTGTCATCCATGCGAGTTTCAGAAAAATTGCCCATTGTATAGGTTTTCCTTCGTAACTAGTTGCTCTAGTCTAAGGCCAAGGGTACATTCATATTTTAGGTGATGGTTTGGGTGGGCAGGGGTTGCACAGGGGTTCCGGTTACTACGGTTAGGGCAGCCATGCATCAAATTCTCCCATACCTACCAAAGAGAAAATTCCTGAAATTTTCCGCCTAGGATGTGACATTCTGACTGTAACTGCGGAATGAGTGACCTGATGGGCTTCACTTTCCTTTGGCAATGGGGTGGGGGAGTTCAGAGGGAACCCTATTTCTTCAGCAATGTGTACTCAATTAACAGAGGTACCCGGTATTATTTCCCCTGCAATTTTACAATAACACCATCTTGAACTCTGCACACGTTCAATGGGATCAGCACGCTTTAACTTGCCTTATTTTAAAACAATGTAATCCTCTTCATTTTACAGGAACCTCAATACGTTAGAGTAAGTTGGGTTACATTCCTCTGCATATTCCTGCTTGTTTTATTCTGCATGAATGTTCAGTTTCATGGAGGATACCTGTCCATTTACCAATATATAAATTGAAAATTCCTTTTTTTTTTAGTTACATGAACACTATAGTGGCTCCTCCCTTAGCGGACACCTCCCTGGTAATGACCCTCTCTATCAGGGACACTAGTTCAGTGGTTGATCAGCATAATCTTCAGTGTTCTCCACCATTAACTGCATGAACATTGAATGTATGAAGAGATAGTGTCCAAAAGTTTCATAGGCAGAGGTAGGCCTACAGGACTTTGAAAGCCATCATAATTGACATTTATTGATGCTATCCACAGTGTTCATCGGTGCCTTCAAAGAGAACATCGAGGACAAGCATTGATTAGATGATGTTCCTGGTGTTCAAAAGTGACAAGGGAAAAAATGCCAGATTGAACATTCATTGATGATATCTGTATTCGAGTAGTGTTTATAAGTGGCAAGAGGACAGTCAAATAAAACATTATGAAACCTTGAAAGGTGCATGTATTTCTTTCAGTGAATTCAGATGGTGAATGATTTTCTTGTGAGTGATTTCATTACCAGTTTATGCATAGTTTAATTAAGTTGCAGGATCACCCAATAGAATCGCAGCCAGGACCAGCCAGGCCTTATGTAGTTCCTGTGAATATGGTCAACACTGTCCAAGATGCTGACCTTTCCTATCCAACCAACTTCTCGGAGGCCAGTTTTGACCCTGCATCCAGGAGCATTCTGCAATCGACATACAGAACCCACTACAGCCACAGAGACCTCAACAGGGTTGTCCTCCAGCATGGTGCCGTTCTGCAGCAGAACTCCCTTGATTCATTTGCATCACTTCACGATCGTCTATCTTATGACCAACTGCTCCAAGGTAAGATGACTGATGATTGATTTAAAGGGGAACGTTGTTCGTCATAACTAATGCCGTATTGGTTCAGGATAATAGAAAAGCATTTATACACAGATCAATGCTTCGCTTAAAAGAAGTCCAATCAATAGTTCGCGCGGACAAAACAGTTACGAATGGACATCAGGTCTGATCCAAGTTTTGATCAAGTTGGTCAGTTCATGCCAAATTAGAATATTTTTGTTTTAGGCTTGTTGTTCCAAGGAGAGAAAGTCCTGAATGAGAACCGTTGGTTGTATTACTCCTGTGTGGAGTTCCGGGATGAAAAGGGCACCGACGTAGTCCTTCCGCCAATGACCAATGGAAAAGCTTGCCTAACTGATCAACGGCTGCTACTCTTATCTGCTGAGAGAGGAATGAGTAAGTAGCGTATCAATGTTTTGAGAGTGTTAGGTAATTTTTGGGGGTAATCGAAAACCCTGGATTGAGAAACACTGGACTGGACTGAATTGGACTGGACAGACCATGACTCATTGCACTCCACTACCTGGATCATTTGACCCTTTCGATAAATAACCATCACACCCAATCAGAGAACAATGAAGGGCGTGGCCTTACCTCTGCACATATACCATTCGGGTGACGGCAAAAGCATACTTGTGGCTGTCTTTGATGTGGTTTTTTCAACAGAATCTTTTTCATTCATTGGAAATTAATCGCTGCTGTAAGCGTGTCATCTCAATCGTCATGCCACGGGTGAGGTTGTGTAAGGGGTTCACACCTCCTGATGTATCTTCTTCAGATGCTGGTTTCTCCATGTTTGGAAACCCAAAGAAGACCCCAGGTGGTTACCATGTGGAGACCTTGTTGACAGACACTGTACACTATAAGCCGATCCCACTCAGCTGCTTTTACAGCGTCGAGCTGCATATCGCGTCTGGCTCGAAAAGTGAAGTGAACATCCATGCTAAACCACCATGGTGTTGTGGATTGTTTGGCAGATGCTGCACAGTAAGTAAATGAAACAAGTCTAGTTTGAGGCGTGATAGTCAAAAGTCTTCCTTCTGCGTTTCCTCTTCGGTAGTTATGCATACTTCACATCCATGTAATTGGCAAGGAGGTCCAGTTTAACAGTCCCATCTATCGAGTTATATTATTGCAACACTTAAAAAGCCATCTTTTCCTTTGAATTACCATCTTATCCAGGGTAATTGGACCAAACAGTGGAGCTCAGACACTGTCATTTCGTCTGCCTACAACCAGCGTGAGATCACTTTAGGCGTCACCCTTCCTCCCTGGGGTATGAGGGCCTTCATTCGGATCCACTTGAACCCGAACATGCCGCTTGCTGTTGCCAGGGACTTCGTTTCCTGCTTACAGTGTTTTTCAAGGAATCTTCACTAGAAACTTTGAGAAATCAAGCAGTTGCCACTTAGGTTTGGCACTGCGATGAACCGTGGGTGACTGGAATGTGCAAGACTCTGAAGATCCCCACATGGACTGATATGCCAACGGAAGGCACTTTTATGCAATCAAGTGAACAGAGAGCTCATCTCAGTAAAGGTTCCCATTTTGTTATACTTGAATCGGCACCACAATTGGCAGACGTTGAAACAAAATTTCCAGATTCTATATCCGGTTGCGCCAACGTAACTAGATAAAAATCGGGAAATTATGATCCAACCTGTCGGTCACAACGCTGATCCAAAGTCCTCAAAGGAGTATTGGCCAGGCCTGGTATTAAATGCCAGTGTGAAATGAAATACCTATGTACTTAACTGTGTACTGAGTAGTGGATGCAACTGCAGCCAGTATACAATGTATTGTAGTTGACCAACAGAGCTGTAGCCATTCAGGGATCAAAATCCAGCCCTATTTGGTAGCACATGCGACCACATGTCCTCACACATTTGAAGTTGTGGGCAACCTGCTTGAATGTGCTCCTAAAATAGGCTTTTCTGAAAGTGAAATTTGATTCCTGCCAATCTCGTCGTTTGTGCGGATTGAATTTGAAGTCGCTGCATATGTGTGTATTCAAGAAAACTGTTTCTCCCCAAAATCAGACTGCTTACTGGTGTATATCAAAGATATTTCTTTCTGACCTTTGTTTTGAGTCTAAACTGACTGCCAACATGTTACACAGTAAAAAAATATCCCTCCAGAAGTTCAGTGTCCAGTATAGCAAAGGAAGACAGGATCTAGGCTCCATTCTCAGTATCAGGAATGTAATTTAACAGGAGCAGAATTAAGAGTGTCAAATTTAGCTTGCTTGCTTATTATTCTGTAAGAAATGGAACCGGCTCCGACACAACCATCTTGATGCTCAAGCTTTGTATCCACTCCACCATCCCGGAGTCCGTTTCACCAATGAGGGGAGGTAACGGACAGAGTACCCACAATGGTTCAGAAAGTGACAAAACGGGGCCTTACTCCAACACAACCTCAAAGTCACACAGGCTACAGAGTGCTGTCTTCAGTTTAAAAACTGTCATCGGGTTATTTTCCAATAATCAAGTGAACATTCGAATTGTCAGTGACAGTATGATGTTCTCAGCCAGAGACCCTTTCATCACTCGTACTCACCAGGACCCGAATGTGACATATGACAGTCTCACATTCAGGTCCTGGTGAGTACCAGGAGTAGCTGTTATCTTCAGACAGTTTAGTTGATCACAGACCAAGACAAACAAAAGAAATGGACAGTCATTTGCCTTTATCTCTCTCTACTGTTGATTTATACAGTACCAAAAACTCTAGCCTATAGAAAAATAACAACAGCTTCAAAATACATCCTTGCGCTAGCAAACTACAAAACTACTGCAGTGTCAGAAAAATATATTTACATTTTCAGCCAGAAAGATAAAACCTGGCAAATTAGCAAAGACAATATAAGTTTATGAAAAAGTGTGGCCTAGTTCTCGGGGCAGGAACAGTAACATCCTTAAAACAACCCCAAAGATCATTTACATTATATCATGAGAGTTACTGTTGGGTACAATTCATAAGTCAGCATCTGCTCTGTTTTGTGCCAAATTTATATTGAACAGAGGTTTACTTCTCTTGATGTTTGTATATCTTTATTGCCTTGGAAATATCTGAAGATGAAATGACATTTTAACTTTCCAATTAAACAATTTTAAAGGTGTAATATTTTTGGGTGTGTCCATTTCTTATTGTTTTCCATCATTGTTTAGAAAAGCCGAAAGACGTATTGACATGTTTTTCCAGGTTATTCCCCCAAAGAAAAAGTCGTGGTCTCTCCAGGTGTCTATTTTGAAGATTAGGGGAGCAACCCAAAATGTTACACTTGAATTAATGAAACTGAAGATTGGAACCTGTAGCTGGTCATGGTAAATCCACAGCTGTGGATCTCTACTGGAATGAATTAGTTTTAAACCATGGTACATATGCCACTGGATCAAGTAACGTACCCAAATTATGGTTGGCCTGTATGTGTATTTTTACATAAATACAGAAATAACGTGAAACATCACTTAAGACTGACTGAGAATAGTATTTCTGTTATCAGTGAATGATTGTTGATAGTTCAAGGAAGCTGATGAAATATTCAGTTTTTCCTTGATAACTAGAATATCACAGTTACAATCATGTTAACTACAATGCCCAATAGTGAAATTGAATCAATCGGACAAAAAAAATGGCACTACCTAACACATTTATACACCTTATATTCCTTTATAACAAGTCACCGGTACATATTAAATAGATGTACCCTTCCTAAATCAAGTAGGATGATAGTATCAAGGCCTACATGTACCTGGGTTTTTTTATAAGATCTGTTTCTCAAACTACAATCTTTATAGTTCTTTATAAATGCCAAACACTTCTTGAATGTCAAAATATAATGCAGAGGTCACCATGAATCTGGTACCCCCACTCGTCAAAGATCACCACTAATTTAGTGACAAATTATGTGGGGAAGGTTGTTTTCTGACCATCAAATTAAACTCCTGTCAATAACAAAAATATGCAATTTTGAATACCTGCCAAGTTATTCAACATTTTTAATAGAAAGTTATTGGTACCACGGTACAAGCAGCAATCATAAATGAATTGAACAAAAACACAAACTAAGTAACCTGCATGTAAGCATGATTTCACCAACTCAAAACAAAATACATGCATCAAGACTTTTTTAAGTAAACGCTTCGCACGCCAAATAGCTGGACAAAATTACCACGAAAACATATTAACAACAATGGTACACCCATGCCAGAGTCTGTCAAAATATTTTTCACTGAATTTGAAGTCAATAAAAAAATCATATTAACGATTTCATGTATAAACATTTAAAAAATTGGTGAAAAACTGTGTCCATACAAAACAACGAAAAGCAAATTTTTTCAAATCTTTTTTATGCACTCTTTGAAAAACTTCTGTGTGAAAAAATTGTGAGCTGAGAAAGTGACCAACAATATAAAACTTGTAAACCACTGGCGAAACATCGTACCTGTAGCTCAGTACTTTTTTTCAACATGGAATCATCACCAAAAATGTGTGTAGGACGGCGGTTTCTAATCTACAAAAGACATCCCCACCAAGATTATCTAAGTGCAAGTTTAGACACAAGTTACAGGTGTTAGTCATTAATAACACAGTGCATTATGTGAAAAATATCGCTGTAATTAAAAAAACTCACAATAAATGAAAACATCAAGAAATCTGCGATCTCGATTGCCTCCCTATTTGACAAAACTATCTCTGGCCTTGACATGTCTGAAGTCCGGGAGGGCCACTCCCAAAGAAGGAGTATGAACAGATTTTAAAAAGTCCCTTTGTTCTTGAATTGAAACCCAATAGGAACCTGGACTTGTGTCATTCATTACCCAATTTCATGCTCAAACTATTTGTATTGAATAAACAATCATGTTTTCACACTTCACACAGATTTCTACATTGTCCTTCAAATTTTCCGAAATATCGTCGTTCTCTAAGTCAACAGGGCATCAATTATATAATGTCCTATCATTTTGCAAAAATATGACAATTGATAGATGGTCCAATTTTCAATGGACTGTAACATGCCAATCTAAAATTTTATTTTGGAGATAGACATGGTATTCATGAACAACCAACCCTGTTAGTCGAGAAGACTGAAATTCAACACAAAAGTGATAAATAAGGCTACATGTCTCAACCTTCCACACAAAACAGCGGCAAGCTGATTTGTGACCCCAGTAGCATTTGGTTCAGATTCCTTATTCCTGATTCTCGTGCAAGTAAATTCTCGATCCTCCTATGGGATTCGAACCCACAACCATGAGGTTGACATGACAAGTACTCTACGACCGAGCTAAAGGGAATTTCCCTGCAAACTCGGGCTTGTAGTAGTGTGTCAGTATTACATTATGGTTGGGACCAGGACAGACGTTTATTCCCATAAATCACCGACTTGTGCACCTACAAATGGATTACTGCTTCAGCCCTTACACAGAGAATCGGGTATAATCAACGGTTACAGGAAAATTCGTCCCCGGATAATTCGTCCCCGGAAAATTCGTCCCCGCAAATTCGTCCCCGGATAATTCGTCCCCAAGGAAAATTCGTCCCCGGAAAATTCGTCCCCGAGGATAATTCGTCCCCGAGGATAATTCGTCCCCGGAAAATTTGTCCCCGAGGATAATTCGTCCCTGGAAAGTTCGTCCCCGAGGATAATTCGTCCCCAGAATATTTTACAAAGTTGAAAGTTTCTGACTTTACTTTCTAAGACTCTTAAGTCTTGTCGAATGGACTGTAGTAATAACTACTACTTTCGATTTTTCTCATTCAGTGTAACATCTCTCTTTACTACCATACTAGCTAGTTACCAACCCCACTATTTATATAGGAGGTAGAGTTAGGCAGGCGAAATATTTTATTGAAGAGTTTAGAGCTTTTCTTTCATTCTGACCAGTAAAAATACTTATTTGAAAAAAAAAAAATTATTTCACCTGCCTACCCCTACCTACTATGAAAGGAGTGGAGTAGGTAACTAGCTAGTAGGGTAGTATTAAATGGTAAAGAGAGATATAATGAATGAGAAAAGTCAAAAGTAGTAAGTAGTAGTTATTCCTAGAAAGTAATGTCAGAAACTTTCAACTTTTGTTCAATTTTCCAGGGACGAATTATCTTCGAGGACGAATTTCCCAGGGACGAATTATCCTAGGGGACATATTTTCCGGGGACGAAATTTTCCTCGGGGACGAATTTTCCAGGGACGAATTATCCTCTGGGACGAATTCTCCAGGGACGAATTATCCTCGGGGACGAATTATCCGGGGACGAATTTTCCTCGGGGACGAATTTTCTGGGGACGAATTTTCCTAGGGGACGAATTTTCCGGGGACGAGTTTTCCGGGGACGAATTTTCCGGGGACGAATTTTCCTAGAGCCATAATCAACTGACTTGAAAACCAGGAATAAGTAACCAACTTGTGAAAGACACCCTGAGATTAATCTACATCAAGATCATAGATCACACTATTGCTGAAGTTAAATGCGCATTGTGTCTTGTGTTCATTCTCATAGCAATCAACACCAGAGGAAGCTTTGTCATCCCAACTCAAAGAGTTAGCAGCATCCCCATCACAAGAACCCCCAGTCCTTTCATCAACATCATCTTCATCATCACTAGCTGCCTCTTTACTCAATACTTTTATCTTGTCTTTAAACCCGTCAGCCACAAGATTGTCTGACATCTGCTTGGCATTGTCAGGCGTCTGCTTGTCAGTGTCTGCATCGCCGAGTTCCTCCCAGCTCTGTTTGACAGAATCCTCCTCCTCCTTCTCCATACTATCCCCTTCCTGTTGCTCATTGGAATCTCCACCAACAACCTCATCACTCACACTAGTCCTCAACTCATCATCACTAATTTTATTAGCAATCCCTCCAGCATGTACATCATCTCTACCAATAGTCCTATCCACATCTTTTTGTGGCAGACTCAAATCACTGGTCTCGTCAGGAAGTGTATCGAGGTTCCCTGCTTTGCCACAAGGCGGCATTCCGATAAATGGCGTATCATCACTGCTACTGCACTCGGAGCCTGTGCTGCTGTGCCTGCGTCGACGATCCTGTTTCTGGTCCTTCTTCCTTTGGCGCCGCCGTTTACTTTTCAGTGCTGTTTTCATGGTTGTGACAGCCTGCGTCGATCTGAACGTCGTCATATCAATATGCTCATTGAAGGAGACAGATTTACGCAGCCTTCCTTCACCAGTCTCTGTCTCTGATGCAGACCATGAATCTTGGCGCGAACTTTCCCGGCTGAAAGCAGGATCACCTCCCATTCGGCCATTCCAGCTGCTTGACAGGTCATCACTGGCGCTGGATTCAGAGACAGTTCGCCTCAGGATACTTGGGATGTTTGGTGTGGCCTTTTGGTGGACCACTTCAATCTCTCGTGGAGAGTGATCAGTGTCAGAATCGGAGAGGAATGGATTACCCTGAAAGATGAAGTAGGATCATAAGAAAGAGGATCTCTTTTATACTGCAACAGGCTTGAGGCAGACTACGCAGTTTGACAGACATGTGAAAAACCTGTTCCATGCATGGCAAAAATACCATCTAAGTATGGACATGACCAACACCTTATCAATTGATACAATATTTGACCACAAGACGACGTAATACATATTGATAATTCACGATCAGAGCTGCCGCAAGTCAAAACAATTCCATTAGGATCAATGGGCATTAATTTGGCCGATTGATGAATTTGGGCTAATCATGGTATATGTAGCATCCACAAATCTGAAGCGATTGTATGAGTGGGGAGTATCCAGAATACATTGCAATTGTATTGTATCCAGTCAGCTGCAGCTCTTAAATGGAGGAATGCAGCCAAACTTGACAAAAATCATCATCCATTTGACACTACAGCAATCAGCTATACATGTATATACCTACCCCAACTTCTATGACCAATTTCTCCTCATTCAGATCAGATACTTTGAAGGGAGGAAGGGAATCGGTCTTCGTCGTGTCCCTGTGACTGGCCTCGGATGTCAGGTGGTCTAGGCTCTCACCCAGGCTTTCCTCTGTTACAAACAGCTTCTCCTGCAGAGATAGAACATTAGAAAAGATAAGTGAAATAATAAACGATCGCCACTGATAACTCGACTGTTGCTTCTCATATGCAGCATTGACAGCAGCTTTTTTCTCTCTGCCAGTCCTCAATAACCTGAATAATACTATTGCTACAGTTTTTACCTGCAGTCTTCCATATGCAATGTTCTGAAAGGCCCCTCGGTCAATGTGCCTGATATCTGCTGGTATATACTCAATTTTATTGAGTGAGCCACAATTGTAGAAATAAAAGAGCTGTCATACATTGGAGAATATTCGAATTGACTTGTTGTTAGATTTCTTTATCCACAAGACAAGTTGGGACAGATCTTGGCAAATTTTAACTGGGACACCAATGCAATCTCAGTTCCTTCAAGCATATTTGCATTTCTTTGCACTCGACAAACATTATCTAACCCCATTCACATGTTTTATCCTGTTTAGACCAAATTTAGTTGTATTGTGCATGTCATCATGATCGTGGACTCTAGGTTTTCCTGGTTTACACGTTCATATATAATACCTAAGGATATCATGACATGTTTTGTAGCTCACCAAGTACCACAGGAAATCATATAAACAAGACAGTCAGGAAGGTTCCAGAAGGGGGTAAAATAATCAATCACAGCCGGAACAATAAGATGTAGTGAATACAGACAATACACAATTGTTCGTCTGTTTATAGCCCCAAGCGAACTGACACTGAGATGTAACCATCATCTTTCAGGCATTATGTTACCAAGGAACAATCAATAACTGTGATCTGTGAATGATATCTGATTATGATTGGACTCAAATTCATCAACTATATGTCATTTCAGAAGCAAATGCATCGAAAGACAAAGAAGCATAACAGGACAATGATCTCAGATAGACGCTGAGTTTAAAGTACTATCAGCAAGAGGCTGATCATTTCGATCTAAAGAACACATATAATCACAGGTCTCCCAGCAAAAAAGATGCACAAAATTACATCCAGAACACTCACCCATGGCAATGATAGAAAACTCCAGAAGTAATGATGAAAACAATTCCACCAGAATACCACAAATCCAACAAGTTTTCCTTCCATGTTCAACCCCAAGAATTTCTGGGCCAGTTTCCTAATATTAACTTAATCCACAGAGCACCATGTTGTATTTCGTGAGGTGAAAGTATTTTTTTACAGTTTTTACAGGTAAGCTCTCTTATGTTAGATAGTACTTTATCTTTGCAACAATCCACAGGTGCTCTACCAGTAAGACTTGAGCTATAATCACAGCACTGGATCATACCACTCGAAGGCTGAAGGGAGGGAAGCTGTAAGGCATAAGCTCTTAGTATTCTCGCAATTATTGATATAACCTAGATCATGTAGCCAATGGTATTAGAACAGATCATTCCAGAATAATCAATGAACACTTTCTCTACTGTAATGAACACCACGGTTGACTGAACTGTAAAATGACCAAGCAATATACTGACATGCACACTGCCTTGGGCAAAACATGCCTGGCAGATTATCTTTTTAAATTTGAAATTTCGTTCCAAAGCTTTTAACAGTAAACTCTTTTTGAATACTAGACAAGCATCACTGAAGACAAAGCAGTGTGGAACCATAGAAGACATGGTGCCATGTTCGGTGCATCAGCATGACCTGATGATGATGGGTTACAACTTTCAGTGATCTGAACATTATAAGGAATCCCAACAGAAAATAAACCTCCACAAGTTACAGGTTACTCCATTTGTTCAGAAAAGTGATGACTGCATTCGTCAGTAAAACAGGACTGTCCATTCAAGATCAAGAATCCGGAAAAAGAAGAAGACAGGCAAGCGATAAAGAAAACACTGTCCGAGACTGAGAGACTATGAATGTGCTGGGATGGATTACCTTCCATGCCTTAGACAAGGACATCATTTTGTCGAAAGAATATCCCTACTGCCTACTTGGAATATCTGGAGATATGTTGCATTATCAATCTCAGTCATCCACGTCACAAGCGACATCACAATCAAACAGTAATGAATCTTCTGTTATCTGTTTTAGTATTGACCACCATAGGCCATCTGTTTCCTTGAGCAGAGCTTCAGAGACCGAGGCCCAGATCAAATCATTGATTTTTTTAAAAACCATACTTCAATATGTACGTTTACAACAACACATGCATTTTATGTCAACTAGAACATGTTCCAATGTGTAGCACATTCAGGATGTTAAGCCTTTACTGCTGGTTTCTTGAACGAACACATTGCATAGATTTCATCATCCACCTGTCAGTGGTACTGGTAGTTTCATCATACCCAGCTGTCAGTGTCAGTTCTAAAGTGAGATAAAACACTTTGGGTCTGTATAATATCAATAGCCTGGAAAGTGTAACTGAAAGAAACATATTTTCTACTCGAATTATTAGTAAATTGAAGTAATTATCAAGCTTTCTACAAGGAAAATTTGAAAAATTCTAAATTTGTGCATCCCGAGGTTCCAAGACAAAAAAATAGGGCTAAATGATAAGATTCCATTAATTTCAATTTATAATTCGCTCATTATGATGACAAGTGATGACCACTGATAAACATCGTCCAGTAAAATGAGGCTGAATTTAGAATGTCAAGATCCATGTCCTTTTCAACACTTCATACTCATGAATTAGAATATACTCACTTCAAAAGAATTTTCATCCAGGCCAACTTGATAGCTTTTCCACTCCTGCCTGCAGGATTTCTCTTTCAGTAACAAGAGCACCAGATTCTCATCCATCACATCCACGCCAGCCTGCTCTGGGACAAAACTGCAACTTTCAGGAAACCGGACACAGTAGCAGTAATGGCAGGGAAATCCCCCTGCACCTACAGTAACAAATTTCAAAGTCACTGTCCTTTTATCTGCCGAGAAACTTTTGCTGACGCTATCAATGGAAACTTTTTTAACCTGGATAACACAGCTAACCGTTTGATCATCTTGACTCACATCGTAGCTGTTCGGGAAAGAATACGAGATCTTTGGAACAAACTTCTCATCACCAACATCTTCACTGGACCAAATGCACTTTTCGTCTCTGTAATCTTCTCCCTCTCCTGAGGAGTCTGGGAGATCACCAGAATCGATTGATTGTTGTTGAGCAGGCATACTAAAGTCATCAGAATGCAAGACCTCAATCAACGGTTTAGAATTACTGAGGTCTTCATTCACTGGGATTAAATCGGGCAGACCCTCCGGCTTCGATGGTACATTTTCATCTGGTGCAATGTCCAATGTCAAACCTTTTCGTTCATCAGGGATAACGGGCAACGTTACTGTCAACTTTCTCTTGTTCTTATCAAACTTGGCACTTCCATTGGCCTCGTCAACTGGGTACGGGAGATTCAAGTCCAGTTTATAAGCAGCTGGTTTGGTTGAGATCAGGATAAGCTTCTTTTCCATGATGTCCAAATCGACAGAGGCGGCCGACTTCAACAAAGGCAGGTCAACAGTAACAACCAATTCAGTAGGTCTGGTGCTTGTCCTTGCATCAGGGGCATCTCTGTATTCTTGAATGTCAAGTTCGGAACGATGGACAATACTGTATTTTGGCACTGCATCATCATCATCATCTTCTTTTTCATTCTGTCCGTTGACTTGGGTCTTTTCAGCCTGCTTTCGTTTCGCTTCTTCCCTATTCAGTATTTCTTCTTGCATCTTTTTCGACTTTTCATCTGTTGTACAATTGTCATAGGGATAGGGAAAATTCAACGGGTCATCTGTGTTTCCATTGGTTTCCGTCGACGCAGGGGTTTCATTCGAAGATTCAGACTTTTTCTTGCGAATGACGGTAGCCTGCGGGGTTCCTTTGAACTTCATCTTTAGCAACTTTTTATTCTTCTTGTCCAATTTCACATCAAAAGACCGCATTATTCCATCAAACGCAGTGTCTTCAATAATTTTTTGGAACCTTTCATTGCTGTTGGCCATCCGAAGAGTGTCGGGATGAAACACGACATCGTAAACCTTGCACTTTTTCGACAGTTTATCAAGGTCATCCCGGACAGGGGAAAAGGAGTGCGGGATTGACCACTGGAGTCCTTTCTTTCCATCAGGCCCAACCTGACTGGTGGAGCTAGGCTTTTCAATATGCTCGTTGCTACAAATATTTATAAATGCCTTGTTATCACCATTGACAGTAGTTTTGAGAACATAACCGGGTTCTGGGTTTATGAACGTGATGTCCATGCCCCTTTCACCCTCCATTTGAGCGATCTCTTCTTCATATTTACGGCGGTTGTCAGGGTCAGAGATCTCCTCTGCATACTCGACAAATAGTTTTCTAAACTCTTCATTCTTTAAAGCGGTTGACAGACGCTCCACTTCTTCGGGAGTTATGTCTAAATCTTTCCAGTTTTTCGTTCTGCTTTCCGTCGACGCCATGATAACAATCTTACTGCGCATGCGCACTTGCTCTTTAAACTATCCCACAATGCAATAAATCAACAAACAAATGAACAACGCGCATCTCTTTTGGGGCATGTTCGTTCCAGATCTTTCTTCAATGACCAATAGAATAAACAAACAATATAAACAAACAGTTACTTGGGAACAAAGTCAACAGACAGACTTGGAGGGATTTTCAAAGTAATAGAATAATGTTCCTGAGTCTCTCAGAAACACATCCTCCGCAATTCCATGATTGTGCCTTTGTCCTCGGGCAAGTCACTTGGCTTTAGAGGATATCGGCAGTCATCCCAACGTAAATCACTGGTTTTAAATATACTCCCCTTTTGTATACGATGTAGGAGTATCAAAAACCTGTATCTCAGGATGGTCATCAGTGGGAGAGTGGGATTCATCAGAAAACTGAAAGGCAGTAATCTGCATGCATGAAACTTGGTTTTGCAAACTCTTTGAACTTCCTTGACTGAAGACTGGTTTATCTCTGGAGAGATATTCCAAACAAAGAATTTGCAAAGAAAATAAGTCTTTTAACAAATCAAATGCATTCATTAAACTTTTATTAAAAAGTTGAACTAGAGTTAAACAATATAAAATTCCAAACACTCCAATCAGCACTTGTAGTGTATCAGTAGCTTTCAACTTAAAACAAGAATGGGAGACTTTAGACAGTTGTAATTGTTTTCCTGCCTCAGAGACAAAGTTTGTCATGAAATACTTTAATGTCTACAATATTTTAACCATCATTTCAGTCAGAAAAACTAAGAGATCATATCAAAGAACCTTACTGACTTTCTTAAAAACAATTTCAATTTCAGATACCTTTTTGTATATTTGGTCATTGGGGTACATGTAGTTCAATGCAGGTTTTATGAGGATATGTTGTTTATAAATAGCATTTGTGAACCAATGGCATGCATGCAACCTAAAGTAAAGCATGCATTCAGCACAACTACAGCTGCATAGGCCAAGCTAATGTGAAGAATTAAAAACCTATTACCTTTTTTGGGAGGGAACACAGGTAGGCGATCTGAATCACTAAGAAGTGTCATCACCACACCATTAATTTTTTACATTTTACAACTGACAGGAAGTTGGAGAATAAAGGGGACATATTTGAGAATATTCCAAAATAAAAGATGTAACATGGAAATATTGATACCATCAATTGAAACTGATATAAATATGAATGAAGAACACCAGAAACTATGTATCATTAGAAAAACAACAAAGGTATTTGATTAACCCATTTTTCGTACATGTATATCATCAATTTCATCAAGAATACATAAAGACTTTTCTTTATACATACATGTACTTGATATGATGGATTTGATTGAAATGGATAAATGATTCAAAAACAAATTAAGGTTATTAAATTCATGTTTTAGAATATTGAATTGAAAGAAAAATGTTTCCTTTATTCAGTCTTCAAAGGGTTAAACTGTTCAAGTAAAACAAAAACCTTTGCTCTATAAACTTATCCACAAAGATTCAAGAATAAACAATCTAAATTTGATTTACATTACAAAGCAACATGCATAATTACAAAACTTCTAACAACAATAAATCTACAATCATTTACAGTTAAAACATCTGTACACTTCAAAGTTTCCAGATGACCTTCATGTACCTGTATCTCAAAACTATTCACATAGGCACCAAATGAAAACTACACAAAATCAACAAGTTTATTTAATTTTTTCAAAAACCAAACCAAACCAAACAGTGATTACAAAACCGTTTTGGGACATCTTCAAATACAAAATCTTGCAATGTCAAAAAGATTGAAGTGCGTTGGCGTGCATATTGACCAACAATGCTTACAAGAAGTCGCAAAAATGTTCTATACTTGCAAATGAAGTCGGCTTTCTTTAATACCTTGGGTGCTCATGGGTTTTACCAGATATCCATTACTCCCCCTTCAAGGTGTCCGCATGACGATCACCACTATTTTTCTCACAAAGACATGGGACAATTTAAGTACAACAAGACAAACAAAACAACAATTTGAGAAACAAAGCACAATAATTATGCCAAATATAACTTTCATTGGCAGAGTTACTCTTCATTTAGCTGACTTTGATTTTCAGAAAAGACCTGCAAAGAGGTTATTTTACTTAGCAACAGATGAATCTTATCCAGAATGCCGAGAGAGTTCAAGCTAATAGCACCATGAACCCCAGAAAGTAAAATGTGACCATTAGCATAGTTCACGACAATATAAATAGCTACTATCTTCAAACGAGACTCCCACCTCCTACATTGTATACGGCTTTGTATACATACAACATGAAATTACTAAGAAGTAAAAACAGAAAACTTACATCATTTATAATCGTCTTTGCTAGATTTTTCATATTCTGCTCAAGTTTGCTTGAATCAAAGGAAGGAATAGCCATTCAGTGGCGGCATCGCTTCTTAATTTCTATTCTACTGCAACTCTCTCTTCATTGGTTTAACATAAAGATTGGAATAAGGATTAGAGCTAAAAATACCTCAGAAAATGGTCTCACAGAGTATATTTCAATAGACCAGATCTAAATGGTTACCAATTACTTGTACCAGGATTTAAAATTCAACTGCATTATAACTCAAGCTCAAATGCAGAATTTACTTCTGTTTCAAAAACTGCCCAGTACAAACTTGTACTTCATGAACTTATAGTACCGACAATACCTGCCCTCAATGCCCTACAGTGGCTTGCATAGTTAAAGAGCGATACTGGTGTTTGCCTATGTACAAAGCATGGACATCTAAAATAAAGTTCAAGAAATTTTAACACATGATTGCAGTACCAAAATGAGACATTAAATTTTTCAATGAACTCAACTGATACTTGTACTTGTAAATGTACAAGACTGGTAACAAACACTGTGTAATGGGAAAAAAGCAATGAAATAAATACCAAATTATTTTCTTATTAGTTGGTTATATTGGTCAAAATCACCAAATGGTTACAAAACATAAATCCTGGTGGAAACCCTCGAACTGACAGCAACAATAGTCACGATGAAATTTTATATATACAGATACTACAAAAACACAAACGTCTTGAAACAATTTATCTGCTAACACAAGATTGAATACTTGGTAACAAGTAGATTTATACATCAGAAATAGGGACATCAGTTGGCTCAAGGATCCAATAAATGGATGAGAAATGGGTCATGCAGAAAGCTAAGAGCCTCAAAAACTGATCAGTTTCAAAACTACTCACAAGTGCCTGAAATGTCAGTACTTCCAATCAAACCTCAGAATATTGTTCAATTCAACGAAGAGGAAGACAGCTCTGTTTCTTTGACTCTGTGAGAATTTGCCACTTTTCAGATGAGCACCTCTTGTGGTGAAGTGCCTACGTAAACTTTGCTGAAATATGGATCACAAAGACTGACCTCACAAGTCAACCATTTTTGTTCCCCACAATACAGCTCAGATCCACCAGTGGGGGCTAAGATCTTGAAAGCAGCCTAGTACAAAGTGTTACCCTGGCAAAAACGGAGGCGACATAATAACTTCAGACAAACCAAAAAACCAATTCCTTCAAAGCAAAGTGATAGCTTTTTGCACAAATGATAAGTCTTTCATATATTTCTAGTTTGGCGGAAAAAAGACCCAGAAATTAATGTTGACACCTTATAAGAGTGCTTTTTACATCTGAGAAAATGACCTAAATATCTTCTAACCTTATCATTGTTAAGGAATTTGGTTTTGAGATTCATCAAAACGAATTTACTGCAAAAACTTTAAACCTTGCCAGGACTGAGTAGGACAAAATCAAATGAAGTGTTTTGTCCCAAGTTGGTCAACTCTATAATAAGGACATCTCTCTAATTAGTCCAGGTACAGAATTCGTCAGTCCCAAGGTGTCCCTAATAGAGAGGGGTTCTACTGGTAAAGGTAAATGTAAAGGAAACATGTCAAATTTCCTTCATGTCCGCAGGCACACTGCAGACAAGCAACTTTTATTGCATGGTCTGCAGGGGTAATCACTGCAACATGCAATAGAAATCAGTTTGATATTGCGTATCAGAGTAATGAGTGCTATCGCATGCAGAAAATTTGGAGTTTTAAGCCTCATTGAAAAGATGCTGTTATTTGCACAATTGGTTGTGCACACTTAGTCCTGACAAGGTGACCAATGACTGACAGTAGCTGAAGCAATCAGTGGAAACGATACTATCTACTTCTTCTTCTGATTTGGTCCACGTGGTGGCGTGATGGGGCGTCCAGTGTGAATACCGCCATACTGGTATTTGGCTTTCTTCTCTGATGGCTTGAGAATCTGGAATGAAAAGGTGATGGTTGGAAGAATTTAGGAGATGGGAGGGAATTCGAATTACTACTCTCCAGCATTTGACCGCACTTGAAGGTATTAATCTCCAGGGAGCATTCCTCCCAGAGGCAGCATGAACGTTTTTGTATGCCACAATATACATGTAATTCTCCCAGTGTAAAGGCAATGGCAAGGGTGTCTAACAAGATGAAAACAACCAACAGCAACAAGACAGGCTGTGGAGATAAGGTGCCAATGCTGTAGACAGCATAGTCCAGCCCACTGAGTCTTGATTCGAGTGAACGCGAAGAAGACCATCATGACTAGATTTCAAACATAGCCAACAACAACCCTTGACCTACTTCTCGGACTTACTTGGAAAGAACACATCAATGTGTCATCAATTGACATCATTCCACCGGCGTTGTCAAACTCTCCGCAGTAATTAGGTGCAGAGAATAATGTCACAAGTTGACGTTTGGCAAAGAATTCGTAACCATCTTCAACTACCTGGAACCAAAAAACAATTTGAGTTATCACTGTATGTTAGTCGGATCATTTACATTCTTGATTAGTTTCTAATAGTGTTGATGATTTCACAAAACTCATCAAGTGTGAGTGTCAGCTGCTACTGGAACTACAACTACAAGGGGCAGAGGAAGCCTAGATGCCAATGGTAGGTTTCTAATCCAGAATTGCCATTGGAGAAATCTGATAGTTGTCCCTTACTGACCCTATCAGTATCAAGTTGGATGTTCTGTTTGGATTACAACAGCCTTGGTCAAAGTCATGAATCTTAGGCTCAATGTTCTACACTGCTCCATTTTGTCAGACCACTGTACATAATTTCACAAACCTTGGCACTGATCCTGTCAATGTCTCAATTGAAACTTACCTGGTGAGCTCTACATATCAAATCAAGATCATGGCGATTCAGGAATTTGGCTACGACATCTGCACCAAATGTGAATGAGACACCTCGGTCATTTTCTCCCCAACCACTGACATCTTTATCAGGATCAGACCAGAGTAAGTCACATAAGAGGCCGGTGTCTGGCACATCTGTGGGGCGCATGATGCGACGAATCTGTTCCATTGATTGGAGATCTGGAGATAAACCTGTAAGGAAATAGAAACCATCAAGACCACGACCATTCAGGAAGAACTATCTCAAAACATCAGAAGCTAAGGTGCTGCGGATAGTTTAGGCCACGTAAACTGAGCCATCCCAGTTTCAAAGTAAATTGTCTGTTATCTTTGTATAATTATTATTGAGTGCTACGAGGGATCATCTGAATGGGAGTACTGGAAAGTTCAGTTGGATTACAACTGCCAAGCTGCCGAAGTGCCATGCCAACTGGCCAAAGATTGAATCTCAGCTTCTTCAGATGTAAATTCCAAATGCTGTCCACAAGATCCCCTGATATAACAAGACATACTGAGATTCTGAGAATATAACGCACTGCATGCAGGGTGAATCTGCTTCTAACTTCGGTTTCAACCTTTATCCTTGATCACCAATGGAATGACTAGACTTGAGTACTACTACCAAACAAAACTGTGCAAAACACACTAATGACCTGAACAACTTAAGAAAACTTACCACCGTGACAACAGAAAATTTTCTCATCTATGATTGCTGCTATTGGAAGACAATTGAAACAATCTGTGAATGTTTTCCATAACTTTATATTATATCTTCTTTTACCTGGAAATGAATACCAATATCATTTAATCATTGGACAAATAACAGACCAACAAACTTTATCTAGAAAAACTGCTAAAATAACCCTGCCACAATTGATGTAGAGGTCAGGTACACTATATAGGAACACCTTGTGCTCACTACAGACATTGTTTTTCATGATTTTAGAAGGGAAACTTTAAAATAAAGTGCTGGCTATTTAGACTCCAAATCCTTGAAAGGTATCACATCTGTCTGTTATACTAACTAAGGATGCAGCTGGTTTTCTATCTAAGTCACAACCTGTGCCACTATACCTGAACAATTTGTATGAAAAAAGAGACACACAAGTCATTATTTTCACCTTTTCATTCTCGTCATGTATACTTGCTGTTGGCTTGACGCCAATAAATTCATGCACTACTTAAAAATATAAGCCAGTAGTCATAATCGTCAGACAAAGGACTGCTTATGTGAGTTTGATCTCGGGCTGTGCATGTGACATATATCCAATGTAAAGATTATGATTTGACGCTGCAATTAGTATAAAATCTGATCATAGACTTACATGTCATAAGACTAAGAGGACAGACAAAGTACTTACATTCATCATAAAATCCATATATTCTGTTGATACTCGCACACTCATGGTTCCCTCTTAGCAAGAAGAAGTTTTCTGGGTACTTGATTTTATAGGCAAGAAGTAGGCATATCGTTTCTAAGGACTGCTTTCCTCTGTCTACATAATCTCCAAGGAAGAGGTAGTTTGCCTCAGGTGGGAAGCCACCATATTCAAATAGCCTAAGTAGGTCCGAGTACTGGCCATGAATATCACCTGTGTCGAAAAATAGAAACAGGTCAACAACTTGCCATTTCTTCTAAAAATGTCCCACTCCTCCATCTACAATTGCATACGGTACATATACAGAGGTGCCCTGCAGTTGACCACAACTTCACAGTACAATGTATATTCAGTGAGTTGAGCCGATTTTATATGAACTGTAGATTCTGTATGCATCACTGTAATTGGCAGAGCTCCACACAATGTAATTTTTTTAACAATGCCACAATGGTAAACTTTAAACTTACCACAAATCTTCAAGGGAGCTTCTAATTCTAGAAGAATAGGCTGGCTTAGGAACAATTCTCTGGACTTCAGACAGAGTCCCCTCACCTCGGCCTCTGTCATCTGAACTGTCTTCCCTGGGCGCCCTCGGGCTGAAAATGATTAGGGAAATTAAATCTTTATCAAGCCTGAAATGAAGCTCTCCCAAAACATATCAATCATTATAATCAAGCTTTTGTTTGATCCCCTCAGATGGGATATGATCATCATGTCATGGTGGAAACAGCGATGGTAATGTCTTGGCCTATCCATTGAGGTTGATGTAAAGATAGAACGACAGGTGTTTACTGTTTGGGCACAGCAGAGGATTTTGACCAGCCCTAGCCTATGACTCATTGTCATTGACTGATGAGCCGAGTCTCACTCAAAACCCAAAAAAAAGAAAAGGAACAAAGTTTAGTCTACTGTGTAAATTAAAGTATAAGCTAGGCAGCATGATCAACCACACAATGTATTTCAATAAACAATCTTTACACAGATAGACCTGGCTACAGTGAAATAAATTACGAATGTACACTACTAATTAATATAAGTAATATGTACAGCAAATACGATACACAATACAAATGTACACAAAAATGTAGTCACTGTGTATTGTATGCACTCACAACCACAAGAAAAATTAACCACCAAATAAACCAATTTTATTTGAATATTACGCAATTATCTCTTCCAATTTCGACTTAAACATGTACAGTGATATCCGAAGAGGTAACTTATTAGGCAGACGATGCAAATAAAAACCAGAGTAACTGTCAATACCTTCTAAAAGTCGCCCGATGAGGCTGTCAACATTAAATTCTGTTTCCGCCATCTTGGTTGAATGGGAAGCGCCTGTCCAGCTATTTATAGATCATTAAAAGAGAGAGTTCCTTCAACAATAGCAATTATGGCCTCATTCTATCAGTATTTCGTGAAAGTCTTCCAAGTCAGTGGAATTTTTACAACTGAAAAGTTAATAAAAATAATATATTTATAATTTAAACTTGAATAAAGGTTTGAGCAAGTATCGCAAATGATCAGTTTGAGTGATAGCAACGGCGGAGGAATTCTCATCGTTTGTTGGTTTTGAGATATGCAGTAAAGCGGTTTCTTTACCCTAAATTATAATTATATGGTTTTCTCTAAATTTTGCACATTAACCCTAGCGTATTTTTTGATACAAATTTAATGTAAATAACCATATTTTACTAGAATTCATCAGTTTGGAGTAAACTATTGTTTTATGCATCTAAATGGTCATTATAATATTGCTACATTGACTGTGACTATAACTAGGTGGGTACCGGGTAGGCCTATGGAATTACTGTCGTTTCGCTACATTGCCAGTTCGCTACAAGTCGTTTCGCTACATGTGGCGGTCGTTTCGCTACATGGTAGGTCGTTTCGCTACATGGGTGGAGTCGTTTCGCTACATGATGGGTATGGTCGTTTCGCTACATGGAGGACGTTTCGCTACATGGGTGAGACGAGCGAGCCAACGCGAAGGCCTTGCAAAGGCCTCCAAATCTGCGTTGGAGTGCGTTTGAATGACCCCTGTCAATCAATAATAAGTACGTATACACGGATACAGACGGTTGAGCGAGCCAACGCGAAGGCCTTGCAAAGGCCTCCAAATCTGCGTTGAAGTGCGGTTGAATGACCCCTGTCAATCAATAATAAGTACGTAATTGAGCGAGCCAACGCGAATGGATGTCTATGAGGTTACTGGTCCATTCAAGTGCGAACAAACGACAAGAACCCCTTGCGCGCCATCAAACCGTATAAGTTTTTTTAACTCACACAACGTAGTGAGTGTAATGGTTACGTATGTATATAAAGTGTAAACAAAATTCATATATCCATCATGTCCATCGAATCTGAAAAAATTTGTGCAGACCCATGACAATTCTGGTTCCGGTACAGTTTGTTGCATTCCATACGGGCCGCGCTGGCCGATCCTGCTTTCACGACGCACCGCAACCACAGTTACCATGATTCCCATTGTTTCCTTCCTCGTGACGCAATCGTTTCATGACGTCATGAGCCATTGACCATTCACACAAGTAGATTTATTCACACCGGCGCCACTGAAGTGCGGGTGTGGGACATCATGTATTTAAAAATCGTCTGCTTGGGAGAACGGGGAGGGGGTTTGGGGGACTCATCCCCCAATGTACTGGCTATATATGTCAGAAGGACGGGGGTTTGGGGGGCTCCCCCATGTCAAACAGTTGTGTGAGTTCACTAGAGATTGCTCTTTACATATTACCGGCAAACTGTGCTATAATAAATTTGTAGTCACCACCGGGAATTATAGTAGGGTAAAATAGAGTAAAAATAATGACTACATCCATGTAGCGAAACGACTCCACCCATGTAGCGAAACGTCCTCCATGTAGCGAAACGACAGCCGTGTCCAAATGCGGCATCGAGAGCCGCGTGCGGCATCGAAAAATAATTTGGCGGCATCGGGAAAAAATCAGTGGATGCCGCTTGCGGCATCGAGGCCTTTATCAAAAATCAAAGTGCCGTTAAAAACGGCATCGGTAGCCACATTTTACGGCACCAAGAACCCGTCAAAATCACCCCAAATCAACATCATGGTTGTGATCGTCTTTTTGTGGTATAATTTGTCTAAGATTCCACGTCGGCCGTAATGCGACGGTGGTGACATCTGGTTTTATAGGGCGCAACTATGTCGGTGTGTCGGCCGCTATGCGACGGTGGTGTTCTCCTGTGGTGCCCTCTTGCGGGAAATCAGTAAACTCACACCAGGCGGCATCCATAATTTTTCTGAGAAAAAAGTCGGCTCCGAACATCTCGAGGTTTGGACAGGTATGAACGACCATACCCATCATGTAGCGAAACGACTCCACCCATGTAGCGAAACGACCTACCATGTAGCGAAACGACCGCCACATGTAGCGAAACGACTTGTAGCGAACTGGCAATGTAGCGAAACAGCCTGATACCGTGACGTGTAGGCCTATGTTAGTACACTCACTTCAGTAGTGTCACTCACTCAGTGCTCACACTGTCACCTGTGTCGGTGTGTGTGTTATGTGTGAATTAACAATCTCCCGATCTTCGGTCCGTA
This sequence comes from Lineus longissimus, assembly GCF_910592395.1. Lineage (NCBI taxonomy): Eukaryota > Metazoa > Nemertea > Pilidiophora > Heteronemertea > Lineidae > Lineus > Lineus longissimus. Next base: position 4,111,822 of record NC_088310.1, on the reverse strand, counting down.
CAATGTCGAAAATTACATACACTGATACAGTAGGCCTACACCCGTTGAATTTCTCACATATAGTCCCTCCAGGCCTACTACAATCCATGAGTTTGATCGTCCACACACTGATCCAGTGTAGCCTATATTAATAGGCCTAGGCCCTAGGCCTAGTCATAGTGCGCTGCTTGTAACATGGATGTAAAGCCTCCTTGTTAATGTTATGTTTCGATAGATAAAAGACAGTTTAAGGATGTCGTGCATGTGTGATATAGTTTTCACAACAGCAACAATGTTTTTGTGTCAAACAGATGCGTAAAGATATAGATTTTAATGATGAATGGCGCAGTCACGAGCGTCCAGTGTTGCCGTGATCAGGTGACAGCACGACTGATCACAGTGCCAATTCGCCTCGGGTCTCGTTAGGGAGTCTTCCCTGAATGTACGCGTATGTGCTAAAAGTCTGACTGGATTCGCTATAAATAGGACACCTCTGAGGCTCCGTTGTCATGAGTTACCAAATTTGATGAAAAGGGGCCGAGTTTTACTGTTGTTTCGAACGGCGCTCTGTTCACCAACATTGCGTATTTCATAATCATATAGATATTTGTTGGAAATTATTCCCAGCTAAGTCATGTTTAAGTTGAAATTAATTGTTTCTGAGCTCATGAAAATGTTGTCATTCCATCTTAAGGGTTCTTTCCTGAATTTACGCAATGATGACGTGCCCTCTTAATACTTTGGTCTGAGTGCTTGGTACTACGATTAGTCTATAATAGCATTCTCTACGGTATGAACTCTAAGGGTGTATTCAACTTCTCGTTCTCAAATCTGTATGTGATGAAATTCCTCGTCCATGAAACTACAGGACTTTTATGGGTTTTTTATTCTAAATTCACCAGAATTTGAAAAGTTGGTATCCACCAAGTTCACCATTATGACTTTTTTCTACCAGTTTTCATTGCAAGATCTGTTTTAGGAAAAACTAGCAACTCTACTATGTGATTAATACCCCATACGATTTCTATTAGACCCAATCCACAATAATCAAAAAGGTTATTTATTCATGGCTTATGGCCAATCTCATTACCAATCTGGCTTCACGGCCTATTAGTGTATTACATCTGACACCTTTGTTTGGTTATCTAAGCCAACAACAGACTCAGTCAACCTTGAAGGAAAGTTTGCGTGTGTTACATAAAACCACTACCTGTCACATTTTATACCTTCCAATGCTTGGTTCAAGCATGCAGTGCAAGCAGAATATTCTTTCTGGCAGGGTGTGCACACTTTGACTCATTTCAACATTATGAAATAGCCAAATTACATGTGTTCAGCATCAATGTTCCAAAAGGTGGGTGTCACCTACTAAATCTTGACATTATATCGTTTTACAGGCAAAAGGGATTTTGGAAGAGAGCCCAACTTTCCTTTGATTATTTTTTTGTGGAAAATATGTATTTTTAGGAGTCATTGCATGAGAGAATCAGGCAAAATCTGGTACTTTCATTGGATCTGGCTGAAAGTTGCTTTTTTCATGACTTCTTGTAGAATTGATGATATTATGTATCTGTTTCAATTTCTCATTCCAGATGCTGAAAACCCTCTCCGCGATTGCAACTGAAGAATCTTGTATGATTTGCAAGGGTATGTATATCAGCACGACGATGGATCGGCATGATATGCCATGACCTAGCTCACATTTATTTCCATAATAAGGTCAACCTCTGCCAAAGGAAAGCAAATCATGTGAAAAATTGAGATTCAACCATAATTTTTCGGCATTTAGTATAATGACTGCTAAGTACTAATACAAATACAAGCAGAAATGCTGTAATTTTATTACACATTTGTGCCAATTTATTATTTCAGATGACACAACCTTGTCCGCAATTGCATTCGAAGATTCTTGTTTGATTTCCAAGAAGAAGGGTAGGTATAGTATCTGGTTATGACTCGTCTGCCTTGTCAATAGAGGTGATACTGTCAAATCTGTGTTATTGTTGGTAAAATAAACTTGTAACTTGACTCCCACAGATCCTCAAGGCAGTGAAAATATTCCAGACTTATAATTGGCGAGTTATATGGAAAAAGGATGAAACAATTTATTTTGGCATGAAGAATACAAATTACGAAACACATTCTAACTGTTATCGCCATTGCAACTTTGTTATGTGCACTCTCCTAACTAATCAAAGATATTAAAACTTTCAACATATCCATAATTTGAATTTCAAAATGAAAGATTTTTATACCAAGAAATGTTTATAAAATGCCGTAATAAATTCGGTACAAATTTTTCCATATCATGTTTTGGTCATGTAATTAAAAATGAATTGACAGTGACACTTCTCTCTCCAAATCAGGCGGGTTATTCAAAAGTTGTAACCATAGTAAGATGTTTTGTGTGTGTGTGTGTGTGTGTGTGTGTGTGTTTGAGACGGGATAGGAAAAGGGTGCGGGAGGTCATGTGGGGCGGGGGGGAGAGACTATGGTGACTGTTGTGAGAGTTGGAAGTGTGTCTGATGACCGACTTGCTCATTTTGTAGCTATTGTTCTTATTCTAGTTGTTAGAGTAGTTATCGTAGTTATCTAGCTATCGTAGTTATCTAGCTATTATAGTTGTTATTCTTTTGTTTCCTGCTTATCATCTATTTGAACCTATTCAGCTTTCAGTTGTCCAGGCCAGGCCAGGTGACCAATGACGATGATAGATTGGGTTTCGATTCAAGCTATACGCTTGGTGTATTTGGTTATCGTGACTGGCGACTTGAGTCTATCTCATCTCATTTCCAAAGCGCGGTGGCTGGGTCCCAGGCATGCTTGCCACTTTGTTCTGCGGTCCTCATCTAAGTTTCGACGGTGATGACATGGACTTAGGTTCAAAGTACGTGTTCCCTTTGAGTCATTGTGGTTGATTGATGGGGGGAATAAACAGTTGCGTGTCGCTAGTCATTCAATTGGTCCCCTTGTTTTAGAGTGTTGGCGGGATAAGTCTTACGACTGTTAACAATAGTAAGCAATAGCTGGCCAGCGATCCCCTACCTGATCTCGAGGGGGATGGAATGACTGGGGTTAAGACCTGTTGTTAACCTGCGGAATTTCGTCGGATGAAATGTCAGGCGTGTCCGTGTGGGACTTGTGCTGAACCTGTTTAGTACAAATAACGAAGACATTGGGCTCTTTGGATAACAACAGTGTTCTTCACCTCCTTGTGCCTCACAAAGCTAATAATATACACCCCCTGAAATCGACAAGACGGCGATGAAGAAGGAGAGCCGGCCTCCAACTCGTCAGCCGAGAAGACACTGGATGGACCCCAAGAAGATGTTGCTGCCAATGTTGGAGCCATACAGGGTAAGCATCACTTAGTCGTCAGTTATGTCTGGATTAAAAGAAGATGTCAAAATAACTCTGAAAAAAGTATCAATCTGTCGTACAATTTCAACTTTATACGTATTGGGGTGCTACACTCAATTCTGCTCAATCTGTTTTGAAACCTCTTCAACCAATTTGGTTCAAGAATGCAATTGAATGTGCTTTGTTGAATTCGTATTGACTGATTCTCATTAAAACTTGTGGTGTGCGCGTTAATACATATCAAAACAGTCCGTTGACAGGGGTCATGCACACAAGCTTGTGTTCTGTCTTGATCATCTACTAATTACAACAAAGGGCAGGGACACTCATCCGCGAAAGGCACGTTACTACAATACGTGGCAAGAGTTGCACTTTTCAAATCGAATTGCTTGCGCATTAGGCCAAGTGTGGTGCAGCCGTTTCGAAACTGGTGTAGCCAATTCGTATTCCGGAGAGTGCTCTCTGGAAAACAGTTTTAAATCGGATTCAGTGTGAACGCAGCATGCAGTAGAAACACACAGAAATTAGATAAACCCCTCAACAAAATTTATGATTCTTTTTAGGCAGCCCGAGCCAACATTGTACAAGGGCCACAAGGACAAGGGACACAGGGACAAGGGACACAGGGACAAGGGACACAAAAGACGATGTTGCAGTCTACAGGGTGAAATTTTGATCTGAATCTTGACGACCAAATAATTAGGAGTCGATCAGAGAAAAATAATAAAAAAAGAAGTAGAACTTAAAGGGTGTCATTGAAATTAATGTCAACTTATACATAGGAATCATCCCAAATAGACTGAAGCCAAAAGAAATTATTTCTTTTCTGTGAACCCTCTACCCCCTTATTAATATTATGACTAAAAACTGAAGACTCTGTCTTCATGTCTTCAACAAATGAAATTGGCCAGGATTCATGAAGATTACGCCTGCCAAAGAGTTTGCCGATCAACATTTTATTCCCAATAAAACGCTGTCAACTGACAACCATCTCGCCCATATGAAAAGAAGAATATCTTTTGGTTTCAATCTATTCATTTTGAGATAGGTCCTTGAATGTATTTTTCCTGTTATCTAGCCCTCTGCAGATTGAGATGATGGCTGTCGAGAAGATCCAACCACTCAACCACAGTCTACAATTCGTGCTATGGTAGATGTGACTCTCAACGATTTTGGATGACAAAGGAATCCAATGCATATATGGTAAATATAAACAGATGACAAGACGGTAAATGGGTGAACACGCCATGGGCTGAGTTCGTTTCATCAAGTCGCAAAATGGTTGATTTTATCTTCAAACTGCACGAGCAACCTCAGTTTGGAATTGAATTGCTAATCAAGTGTCAAGTACTCTAGCGTTGTGGTCGTCAGTATTCTAAGCCTTTTAGAAAATTAACTGGTAAATTCAATAAAACTGAATGAAAGGCCCTACGGCACATGCATCAATCATGGTAGAATAATGGAGTAACCTTAAATTTTGTTTTCCAGTCGCTCACAGATACGGGCAGAGGACGGAGATTCGAGTGGATTCAGTGGATCGAATGGTTGCGCTGAGGGATATCCATGTGCAGGATTGATGAACCACAGTTCAGCAAACGATGCCTTGACAGACCAATTCAAGGAGAACCTTCGCTAAGATGAAGAAGGGAACGTGTTTACTGTGTGGATGGGAAGGACACTTAAATGTCCGTCATTCTAATAGACTATTATGACAATATTCTAATTGACTAGAATGACAATCTTAACTCGAAAGGGACTCTCTGGACTTACAGAAAGCTACGGACATAGAGCCCTGACATGATACCCTGCAGCCACCATGAGGACAGCCTATCTCATACCTACGGAAGGATGCCATCACACGGTAATATAAACAAATCAATTTCAGTTTTTCAAATGCCCTTAGGTATAGCCATTGGCCTGATTTAGAGATCGTGAGCTCTCTGTTGAGGAACAATTTTCAAATGTTATTTTTGCGACACCAATTACAGTGCAATTTTCATCAAACTCGCGGTGATGAAAGTTTGGACCAATCTCAATTAGTAAAACAATAAAATGTTGCAAAAAGAACTGGACGATAAAGAATGTTCTTGGTTGTAAACAGGATAATTTAGTTATGTACATGCAAAGTCAAAGGCTTTAATCACGTTGAAGGGGGACTATAAGCAGGAGGGGGGGGGGGTTAAATTGGCCATCTTCAGGTGACTAATATGCAAAGTAAGAGCACTGGGTCAGGTTATATTCAGCACTAAATGTATCCCTCATACAGCGTGAATAGTTTCGACATACTCTGAGAGGTGAGAGACCCCTATTGGTGACTTTGTGTTACACTTATCTTGCCTACCTTGCGGCTGCCTTTTGATTCCTCTTTGGAAAGCTGCCCAGGCACTTATTTGTAATGAGCATGAATATCAACTGTTGCTGATAAACAATAGCTGAAGACTCGGTAGAAACCCTTTGGTAGTGATGGTCAGGGTCTGGTTGCAAGTATTAAATAAAAGTAAAAGTGTGTTGTTTTATTACATAAGCAGTATTATGGCAACACCTTTTTGCACTCAATATAAAGAATGGTTAAAACTATCATCTGTGCAATTCTGATGAAAATCGCGTTGTTAGTATTTTAAAATACCTGGATTTAGAATGAACCGCACTTGTGTAAATGCACCATGTGCCAACAAAGCCTCGTTTTGAGTTCAGCGGTTATGGTTAGGCCGCTTGGGTTGGTGCAGTGTCGGTATTGATTGACTAACCAAAACCACAAGGGTGGAGCTAAACTTCGGCTCAAAATAATGACTTGGAAAATGCTCCTTAACCAAACCGCCCTTTTGACAAAACTTCCCAAATTCTAGTCCTTTACCTCCCTCTGAAACTGCTGATTAAGCATAGAATTAGTCATTGTAATGAAATCAGGCATGTCGGGGAGGAACACAGATTTGTGTCTCTTGCTCATCCAAAGCAGCGCTCAGCGTGAGAGTCCTAAATGAAGGTTTAATAGAGAAGATGTTTTCGAAAAGTTCTTCGTCTGAAACCTATAGCACTTTTCTTAACCAGCATGAATTGTCTACTACCACAAGATTATATGGTCAGCACAATGGCCCGGCCCCTTGACATTGAATTATCAACTTGAGCATGAATGAACAACCTTAATTTTATGTTGTCTTTTTCTTTTCAGCATGATGAGCCGTCCCACAGAAGGGAGAAGGATGTTGTTGACCCAGCACATCCCAACCTTGCTCCCATCGCCGTTAAGTAACAGTACGACGGTTAGATTGTATTTTGTCACCGTAGGCTTTATCGTTTTATCAAAATATCTGATTGAAAGGTGATTTAATGAAAATTCAAATTTTTCTGATGGTGAGAAGGCAAATATTTACTCTGCTTATGACAAGCATAGATTGTTTTAATCTATGTTTGGTTATGATCATGACTTGTGCCATGGTTCAAAATCTTACACTTTTCAAAGAAGGGATTGAAATTATCATTATGGCTTGTTTATGGCTAACAAGGGAGCCAATGATAAGTCGCTCCAGAACCCAAACAAAATAATTTTCAAGCTAAGTTTTGTTCTTAAGATAAGAAGGAATAACAATTTGGGGGATGGGTTGTTTGTGGCTACCAGAGAAGCCAACAGCTGCCAGATGAGGACCCTGAAATTCTTTTCAGGCAAAAGTTATTTGTATGCTTAAAAATCACCGAATTCATCAGATATTTACTGGTATATCCATCACTTTTGACATGGGGTCCATGTGTTCTTGTTTCGCTGACCCCACGAAACAAGAACACATGTGTCTGATGGAACTGTAGGCCTTTCATACTGTTTCTCAATCTCATCAGTACCACAGAATCAACTGACATGGCCTGGGCTCTGATGCCCATGACCTTACATCACACTGGCTGGTTCAGTTGCTCAATACATGTACTATCATGCTCGAGACAAATGACCAACAGTGAATTGTTGAATTTGAATTTCCTCCTTGAAGAAATACCAAAACATCTTTCCAGTTGAACTAAAACAGTCAGATTTAAAACTCTCACTGTTTTATTCGAAATTTAAAGACTGATCCTTCCCTAGTGGTCACACTGTGAGCCGTTGTCAAAGCATGTCATTCGACAATGGTGGCATGCATGCATGTTTTGTTATGGCTTACCAGGGACCCCAAATTGTTGATGATGATGTTGTCCATGGGTACATCACCTTGGGCAATGAGTGATCACAATGGTTCCTTGATGACAATTTTTTACATGATACTGAATTGATTGAGAAAAGTGTAGCTTAAAAACGTCAACTTTTAGACGTTTTAAAACTTTTGTCCTGTATGAATGTATTTGTAAATCTTGCATGTAAATATTTTGTAAAATGTCTAATGAGATCTAGACTCCATGACTTGGCAAAAAGTATGGCAAAGCCAACTTTTAATCTTTGCCCTGTCGAGGTCACCTCTTTTGTCATGCAAACGACATGTCGTAACTGCTCCCTTTGTTATGCTAAGTGGCAGCCAGCTCTGTCCAGTGGCCATGACAAATGTGGTTCCTTTGTTATTCAAATCATCAGCAGTGACCAAATCTATTGTAAGCTCACATGGCTCACCTGAAGGCATGAACAATAGGTTTTAATACAATAGCTATTCATGTATTATAAACATGATGAATGCATGGAGAGGTTTAGTGCTAACTCAAACCATTGTGGTGGAGTACATGTAGTTGAGTCTATTGTTTTTGATCTCAATTTAGCATTGTGTTGCAAGGACACTTATCAGTGTTTCTTTGCGACATCTTGTAAAGAAGTTGACCACGTCTTAAAGGGATAGAAAAACTATCATATCTCCCGGTCCTCTTCTTGTATTGGGCTTTCGGAGTGGTGCAGCCAAAAAATAATGTACTACGATCATTGTATGAACTATAATATACAATGTATTAAGTCATTTCAAACATAAGCACCTGTCACCTGTGTGATGGAGATGGCGACTCCCTCCGACTGCGTAGGTTTTCTCCCGGTATGCGGGTTTCCTCCTACACTACATTCCAAATCGTCATCTGTTTTCTTTGTAATGTACAGCAATAAAGTTTTTTTGAAAGAGAAACATTTTTTTTCTTATTGACTTGCCTGTTGACACACCATCACTAATCGAAACTTTTCATCGGAGCCACTGTTGTGCTTACCAGATATTGACCTTAAAAATTGGTCAAATAAAAAATCCCCCCCCCCCCCCCCGAGGTCATCTTACCAAGTGGATTATGCATAAGGTTGCAACGACCAGAACCACTGTCTTGGACTACAAGCGCATACTGACCTTTGCACCCAAGGGGAAGAGTCCATTGATCATAATATTTGTTTGCATGGTAGTTCACTACCACTCGAGCTGTTTTCATGCTGGGTAAAAAACCAGTGGCATTCATTTTAAGATAAGCCCCGAACCACAATCCTAGTCATGCTAAAAAAAGTCCCTTTGTTTTGATACAGATAATCGTGTTCCCCGAAATCTCATTCTGAGGAAATCGGGGGTTAATGTTCGCTTCTCAGCTTCAAACCCCCCAGGGACAATGTCACAATCTGTTCAACACCAGCATGGGCTGTCCACAGGTGGCAACATTGTCCTTGCAGCATCGCTTGAACAGTTTGGGTCCACAAAGGACTACTCATTTTGTAGGGGGGTCGAGATTTCATGCATCCACATCTATTTTACCCTGGAGCATCATCAGACGTTTTGACATTGTCCCTCCCTGCGGCATCTACCACTAAGTCTTTGTGCAAATGCTCACATCATAAAAAAGGATCACAGAACTACCCCGTCCCGAGTGATTATGATCTCCAGTCAAAGACCAACAACATGTCCATCGGCGGCATCCCATAGATTGACATCATCGATGTCGTCTTCATTCCAGCCAAGGAATTACTGTCGTTTCACTACATTGCCAGTTCGCTACAAGTCGTTTCGCTACATGTGGCGGTCGTTTCGCTACATGGTAGGTCGTTTCACTACATGGGTGGAGTCGTTTCGCTACATGATGGGTATGGTCGTTTCGCTACATGGAGGACGTTTCGCTACATGGGTGGAGACGAGCGAGCCAACGCGAAGGCGCTGCAAAGGCGCTAGGCCTTTGGTGCAGCATTAATATACGGCCCTTTTCAGGGCCCTCAAAAATGTAAAAGAGACAAATGTGCATGGCCTACAGATATTTCTAAGCAAGTAATAAAAATAAAGAAATAAATCGACAAACTCAGCTTTTGCAATAAATTCACGCAAAGCACGGTATATATTGAGAGTTAATTTAAGTATAAATCTCATCATCTATCTGTATATATAGATATACGGTCAAATGATGGAACAATTAATTTGAGGCAGCTCAATGCATATATATCGGGTGTCCCAAAAAAAAATGTCCCAAAGTTCGACGGGTATAGCTGTTGGTGGACTGATCTCTTTCAAAATTCTCACAGTTCAATACTTCAAGATATTGTAAATATGATGGCATGGGAACCAGTCCTCCCGACCATTGTAGTATACACAGTGTATGAGGATTTTAACAAAAAATGGGGCCGGGCGTTTTTCGTAGGGGCGGGCGGGGACGATCACCAACTCTTTTTTTTATGTGGCCTAACCCAGGCCAGGACGACAAGAACCCCTTGCGCGCCATCAAACCGTATAAGTTTTTTTACCGGCAAACTGTGCTATAATAAATTTGTAGTCACCACCGGGAATTATAGTAGGGTAAAATAGAGTAAAAATAATGACTACATCCATGTAGCGAAACGACTCCACCCATGTAGCAAAACGTCCTCCATGTAGCGAAACGACCATACCCATCATGTAGCGAAACGTCTCCACCCATGTAGCGAAACGACCTACCATGTTGCGAAACGACCGCCACATGTAGCGAAACGACTTGTAGCGAACTGGCAATGTAGCGAAACAGCCTGATACCGGCCTATGTCTCCTGTCTCTGGCTATCACATCAGTTGGTAGGCCCCTGTGACAGGCCCTATGTCCATCTATGGCCCGTAACTGAAACTGGACGACTGCTGGGAGACAGTGCAAAAGACAGTCCCAAAGAAAGTGTCATGCCATCTGCAGGATAATGGCAAGAATCTTAGGTCACTTCGGTAGAGACAGTATCATCACCACGAGAAAAGACAGTGTTACCTCAAAGATAAGAGTGCCTTCAACAAAACAGTTTTATCTCTTCCAAGAGATTAGACAGTGTCATTACAACAGATGAGACAAGACAGATTTATCTCATCTCGGAGATAAGACAGTGTCATCAGAACTTATGAAAACGGAGTGTGTTATCCATCTCAGATTCAGACAGTGACACAGAGAAACTTTTATCTCTTCTCAGAAGATAGTGTCATCACAACTGATGAGAACAGAAAGTGTTATTCATCTCGGTCTCATACAGTGAGACAGATGGGTCTTGAAACATGTTTTAAATGGAATCATCAGTCAATAAAGACAAGAATATACTTAATATTGTAAAGTTTATTTGACAACATACATGTAACATTATTTCAGACTATTTTCTCACAAAAATGAGAATGGCCCATTTTGCCAAGATCTTGTGTTGGTCATCATAACTTGTTCTGTATAGAAAACACATCTTCCAATACCTCATTCTTACAGTAGATACGATGATCCTCAAAAATATCTTCCTACCTGTCGGTTTTCTGAAATTAATCATACCTCTGATCAAAAACAAAAGACTACATTTTGGCTGATCTAAGGAAGGTTTCATTTGCCACTCCCATCAAGCAAGATGTGCTCAGGTATTGACCAATCTTCAAGACCTTTATTTTCTGAGCTGCACAAGCATGGTAAGCATCCTTAGTGTTTATGACAGCTCTGTTGGTCCGAAACTTGATTGGTCTGACAAAGCTCCGACAGTCAGTTTTGATGAAGAATTTTACATTCTACTTGTGTGCAAATAAATGCTTCTTATACACATTGATAACTGCTATTCCTACTGGTCCAGAACCTACATACAAGTAATTTTCAGTCAAAGACAACACCCTGAGCTGCTTTCCGTTTTTTGCTCGAAGGGTTTATCACACTCATGCCAGCTTTTTTGGGCTGCACTTTTGCTCCAGTCTTTTTCCCAGAGTCAAAGTCTAAAAATCCTGTTGAACCTCCTTTGTTCTGTTTTGACAGAGTGTCCACATTCTGCTGGGCATTTTTTAGCTGTGTTTCCAATGAACTCACTTTTTCTGCAAACTTAAACAGTAATGCCTGAAGTTCTGTTGTCTTCTCTGCCGATTTCATCTCATAAAGGTCGTAAGAGAAAGCACTTGTCCCTTGCCCAACAGTCAATATAATTTTTGTCCCAACTTGTGATACATCAATTTGATTGGATAAAAAAGCGGACCTGAAAATAGAAAATGATATGAGATGTTAGATAATGAGTGGCAATTAGAAAGGCAGATATGACATCCGGGACCCAAGTTCTCGAGTGAAAGTGTTGTAAATTTACTTTCGACAATGTCATAAGCCACCTTGACCATTTAGTCAGGTGAAATGCTCTCAATGATTGGTCAGAGCCCAAACAAACCTTGTTAATGTTGACCCTTTCTATATGCATAGTTCTGCGCAAAACATTCGACACTGAAGAACTTCGGTTCTGGATAAATGGTGATGGTACAGTTTGTGCATATTGTAAGCCAACACTAACACTATAGATCCATGCACTTGATTGGGAACAACGTTTACGAAGACGTCGCGTCTCGTCACGTTACAGTAATGTAAAAATGCATGGTGACGTGACGACGGCCTGACACTATAGTAACAGAGCCAGCAAAATATCATGTCCACCTGATTATGCATGATTTACGTCATCTGCAGGCTCCGTTAGCGCAGCTGATTAGTCAGTTATGCGCAAACCGTAGACCAATACTTTGTCCCCAAAAGGGACGAAGTGCGAGGTGTCTATTGTGAAAATGATTGGTTGACAAAACAATGGCCCGATTGGTTGGCTAGCCTTGTGACATCAAACAATTTTTACACCAAGGGGTTTTCCTGTTTTTCATCATGGCCTGCGTTTGGGCTGGAATTCCTGGCTTTTTTCGAGGTAGCATGTCATAAGGCTCAAAGTACAGAGTAGCGGATCGTGACCAATACATGTAATAGGCTACGCAAACTGTACCATCGTCATCCGTGACCGAAGCAGCGAAGTTCTGAGCAGAAGACAAGTGTTGTATGACAATTGACATGCAATACTGCGAATGTTAAGTTTGTTGTACCTAAACTTTCCAAGATATGCATCCAAATGGGAAATATTTGCCAGATCTTTCATCTCCTCCAATTCAGCTTTGTCAAGGACTACCTGCCACACATCAATCCCATCAGAAACTCCAAATACCAAGGACTCTGATGCACTAAGAAATTTTGAATAGCATAGGAATGTTTCTGCAGATGATGTATTGACGATTCTGTGCATATCGTCAAATTTTGCAACATCTTTAACATGTTTAAGGGATGACATGTTTATTGCATATAGGCCTACTTTTTCTTTATGCCTTTTGGCCTAATCATAATATTGGCCCCCCAATTCTGTGGTAAGTGGTAGTGTTCATGGCGCATGCGTTGACAGACTGAAGAATTCCCATTCTCCAAGTGTCGTCAATAGTGATCCTCGTCGCCAAGCTTGTCTCACTCGACCTACTGTCTCTGCTACAGTGGACTTTCAGCGGGTGCATGTAAGTTGGACATTTGGCGGGTAGGTGTAAACTGTGGACGAAAGTGTGGACAGCGGCCCTCTAAGTTTGGTGGACTGGCATTTCTTTGTCTTTCTATATATTTAAAAGAAATTGCAGTATATTATGCATTATAATCTTTTTAATGGGTCAGCGAAAGAAAAAAAGAAAATAAATTATTTTGATGGGTGATTTTGATCAATGAGTGGACGGGCTTTTTTGAAGGTTTTCGAAGTGGCATTGCCATTTGACTTTGTGGGGAAATGCGAGGTCTAGTGTCCAAATGTGGACTAATTATCAAAGAATTTGTTAAAACTGTGATATTTCTAACTAGGCCAAATAATATTCTTTCACAAAAACTACTTTTATTTGAATGACAATGACAATATCATTCAGTTGTAGGCAAAAACTGTTGGCCCTCTCTCACTGTCTCAGCTGCTCAGAGCCATTTTCTTTGATCCAAGATAGCGTCCACACTTTCGTCCACAGTTTACACCTTCCCGTATGTATGATGTACCCAGAGCCGCCATATTGAATAGTTCCCTATGTCAGGTGACCTTCTCATTCTTCTCGCGGGAAACCATGAAACTAAAGTTCTGACACGTGTACGACAGTTGGGCCTACTGTAAATTTATCAGGATCCGTTGTAAGTTTCAAAAGTGGAATCACTTGCAGTTGGCAGCCTCTGTCCAGTTCATGGCCATGAAAATATGTGGTTCTTTTGTTATTCAAATTGGGCCCTAAAACCTGTTTAGTCATGGATTAATGAGAGCAGTGACCTGAACCATTGTTCGCTGAACATGGCCGAATATCACCACATCTCGTCCTTTAATGGGCATTGGAGTGGCACAAAGATGATGATCGATGTAATGGACATGTATGAAGTCATTATGGTCGTAAGCGCTGTGCCTGTCACCTGTGTGATGGAGTTGACGACTCCCTCCGATTGCGTAGGTTTTCTCCCGTTGAAACGGTTTTCCTCCTACACTGATTTTCGAAGTTGCCATGTGAGGATAATTCTTGGAATGTGCAACAATAAATAATTTTCAAAAGAAAATGATTTAAATTTGCTTTTTTTCTTTACTTGCCTGGTGGTGCTCCGACACTTCAACTAGTATTGACATTGTTTTAAATATTGACATGCATTTAAACCAACAAACTGGTGACCCAATGAATGAATGATGAGATGTTCAGCATGTGACACATTGAATGGGTCATCACTAGTATGAATCCAAATCTATCAGATGACCACAAGCGTTGTCTGGTTTACATTGAATTCACATTGAATGGTTTATGATCTAGTACTAGTAGGCCTGTGAATCCATATTTCTCAGATCACCTAAATCACTTTCACATTGAATGGTTTTTCACCAGTATGACTATGAATTCATGTCGTAAAGTTCAAATGGCCACAATCATTTGAGTTCACATTGAATGGTTTATCTCGTCAATGCTCCAGGTCCCGAGAAGCAATAAACAATCTAAGATATTTGTAAAGGACCATGAATTTAGGGACTATCTTTCACTTTACACCACCCATGCACGCCGGTCATCCCCATCTATTAATAGACTTCAGCCCCAGTGACGCATTTGCGACAAATCCAAAAACGAGGCCTCACCACAGAATTGGGGGACCAAGTATAATCAGCCAACAAGCCAACGCATGCGCATGATGATCATCAGCCAACAAGCGACCCTCGAAGTGTAAATCGAGGATGTAACAAATCGCGCTCTGTTGACGTGTAAAACATGTAAAAGAAGCCCATAAATTCTCGGTAAAGAATAGGTAAACATTGATATTTTGTCCCGAATCCGACCTCATCATAATAGTTTATCCTTGTGTTAACTTTGAGTACGATTTCATTGTCACATACATAGTATATTCTGAGAAAACTGTATTTGTTTCTTGCATATTAATATAGCCTAAACTGACAATTGACATGACCATGCAATATGCATGCAATGACGATGATGCATGGCCATTGGCCGGTCATGGAATGGATGCATAGGCCTATATGTATACTCTACAGTGTAGGCCTATGCACTTGATAGGCCCTTTGCCAGATACGCTGGTACAATTTAGGGTCGGACCAACAAACCATCTTTACAATAGATCTTCACGGTAAAAGACGCCAGACAATGGCTCGAGAGGCATCATTGACATTGACCATGAAGATCTATTGTATAATGTTAAATGTAAAGGTAGTTAAGTTAGTTGGTCTGACCCTGTCCCTGGGTAGGTGATACCGGCGTAATCTGGATAAGGGCCTATTGGGAACAACGTTTACATAGTGTTGGCCGTCGTCACGTCACGATGTATTGCAGCTCTGACAGTTTTACATTGCTGTAACGTGACGCGATGTCTTCGTAAACATTGTCCCCAATCAAGTGCAATGATCTGTAGACGGGTCATCCTAACGTGACAGTTGTTGACGTTGTCTACAGCGACAGCGTCCACCACCACCTCATTGTTACACTACAGAGTTGGCCTGGACGTGGCGAGGGTTCGGTTTAGACAATGGGAGTCTACATTAAAATGTGGAATCTGCCAACTGGCAAAGCGAGGACGCAGTCATTCCGGATTCAACACTTTTCCACATATGCTGGCTTTGTTAGCTTATTGGTCAGTTATGCGCAATGCTTACACATCGTCATATCTGAGACCAAAGTTCCGAAGTATCGTATTTGTTTGGAAGGTATTAAAGGGTTTTGGAGGCAAAATTTCTATCATTATTTTGTGCCACAACTCTGTTACTCAATGCTGCCTTATATTTTTCAGACACAATTTGCTCTGCTGTGTGAAATACCAGTACTCCTGAGTGGAATTGGTCTTAGACTTGTAATGAAAAGGTGGACCAGGGAAGACATCCTCATCCCATGGTCAATGCACAAAAACTAAATGTGGAAAGACGATCCACATTATAGGCAGCTCCTGGTGGTACCAAGAATGGACCCAGTCTGCAGTGTAAGTAATTGATTTTCTTAGATAATAAATTGCTTCTGCCTGACATCTTGGAGAGCAGTTCAATGCTGAAGTGCTGGTGGGGAACAGGACTGGTGCTCTAGTTTAATCGAAAATCGCATCAGAAATTCAAAAAAAGAAGAGGGTTAAAATGGGCTTGGAGAAAAGGAGAGTGGTGCAGTGTGCTGTATCTCTCACGCCACAAAGGAGCTTCCATCTTTATGAAGAGAGATCCGGTGAATGAAAAAAGATCAATGTGTTGTCGCTTTCATCCTGAACCTGTGGGGTGGTACCGCCCTGCAGACAATGCAGCTGGAATCAATCTTAAATAATGAAGCTGGGATGAAATCAACACATCCGTTTTTATTCGTCAACTGAATCTGTACATAAAGATGGCAGTGCTGCATCGGTAGTGTGGGAGATAGAGCACATGCATCGCTCTTCTATAATGGCCTAACAGTAGCAGGCATGGCAGAAGCACCATATCATATTCAATTTTCCCACGAATGTGACAGAAATGTGAAATGAGTCGATAGCTCACCCTATCATATTAGTCACTGAGGAAACAAAACGTAACTGCCAAATTTTCTTCAAGATACCCAGTGGATGTCGTGTTTTCTGTGCAGTTCCCTTTGCCTATGTTTGTCCTCTTTATACTAAAAAGTACCTCGGCCTATTTGATTCCCAAGAGATGTCAGAGAGATTGATTTTATATCTTATCAACATGTGAGAAAATTACATGATTCATCATGTTTCGACATTCCTCTGGCAGGCGGATATCGAAATCTCCAAATTGTACTTTATATATACAGTGGGATGCTTGTTATATAGATGGCTACAAATGTTGCATTTGACTTGTAGTGTGTTTGTGGCTTAGGGTGCTTCGTTGGGGATTAGGAATAAAGATGGTATCTATGATTGATGAGGGCATTACTGGCCGAATTTGGTGTTGTTTGGAAAAAAAGATGGGTTGAGAAATAGTGTATGTCGTTTGCCAAAGCAAATTTCATGGTAAATTCATCTCACAGTGTGGGATCATGTATCATGTATAAGGTATATACATAACCAAAATATTTGCCTGTACTTCACCAAATGAGGGCGAATGTCTCAGGGGTTTGTGTGCATGGCCGGAGAAGTGAACATTATTCCCTGATTTCCTCAGGATGACTTTCCTCAGGAATCTGCTGATAACAATTATGTATCTAGCTATCTGAAATAATCATTTTTACTGCAGCTATAAAAAGTAATCCATGATTTGAAGAACTCTCATGAATGGCCGACAGTCATGGCGATGGAGCTGATCTGTATCGATTAGGAAATGGACTTTACGTGTTGGCTGTCATTCATGCCCATGGTTCTAGACAAAACATGCCTGGCCACAACAGAATTGGCCAATAATGACTTGAATTGTGTCAATAGCAAGACGAAATAAGCTTTGGCTGTTGCATATTTCTTGAGTTGGAGACATTTTAAATGATTGGGATGAAGGAGAAAAACAGAGACCGAAGGAAATAAATGCTGTCTCTGTCTGGAAGAGACACTTGCATTCCAACCATCAACCCACTTGGGTCATCAAGTGCGCTGCCAACAGTGTAAAAATCGGCACATGATTGATAATCACTAACGATAACTGTAATTGAAATAAATTCAGTCATTGTCACCTCATGGCCCATAAACAGTGCCCAAGATGCTCGAGTCAAGAAAAATTGCCACATTAGCTGGCTCTCCTGATTGTGAATGCAATTGCGGAAACTGGAATGTCCAATGATGAAATAGTGTCTTTTTTAATTGCCATTTATCAGTGCACTAGGGGTCTGATTACTCAGATGGAAGGATGTATTGATCATGAAATGAATCACCAAGATTGCATTGCTACATCTGTTTGCATTATTTACATTTGTTGTTAGTGTTGGTGGTTTCAGCCAGACTGTGCTACTGTGCTAGGCTATGGCTAACTGTCCACTGCTGAGAAAGCCCATTTGATAATTATCCCGATGGTGAGGATGTGACATGGCGAGTGTTTGTCTCATTGTTGTGATGATTCGCTGGGATGATGGACTCATTTCATGCTGATTCAGACCCATGCTAATGCGGGACCTACCACTGCTAGCTCGGACACCTCTTGAGTGCTAACGATGGAATGCCATGACAACGTTGGTGTTTGGATGGAGTTGAGATCTTTGAGTCAGATGTAGCTACATGAGCTGCATTGAAGTAGCTTGGTTTCAAGTGATGGGATCTTTTGCTTATTCACAAGCTTCTAGGGAATACATAAACTACTGTTCGGATTGTCATGGCCCCACCAAAAGACAATCACAATGCCAGCATCCACTTGTTCAAAGAGGAGCCTCTAGCCAACGTTCATTATTCTTAGCGTTGCATCTTCCTCGATTTCCTGCTGTTCATTTTGCGTGGTGTTCTCATTTTTGGCCCTGTTTTAAGCTATGCAGTTTTCACATTCACATGATCGTCAAGTGCATTCGAAAGTGTAGCCATCTCTGACAACCATCTGCAACTTACAGGGCTTGTATCTGACTGGATTTCTTGGTCTTTGCACATACTACCAAGCTTGTTGTCGTTCTTGACCCTGTTGATGCAACTGAGTCAATGGCCATGGTTTAATCACGTCATCACATGAGGATATTGTGCAGCCAAGACTTTGGAATACTAACTCTATGTGTATGTGATTGATCAATTGGTGGTTTCCTTGGTCGTAATCTTCCCAAGGTTCGTCCTGTCCTACTGGACTTACAAGATGATGATCGAGGTAAGGACTTACCTGTCAGTCTAGTCGGTGTCTAAAAGCATGCAGCGTTCTTATTTCTGTTGAGTGGTGGTTTCACAATGATCATTCATTCATTGTAATCTCCCAAGCTCTCTTTATACAGACATCTTCTTACCTCGATGAGACAAATCCCCATCTTCATGGCAGGTATTCTAGAGCTTGTCAAAAGGAACTGTGCCATCTCGGAGTCTTGTGTGTCAAGATGTCTGGACATCTGGATCTCTGGACTGTTGTTCATCCTCAAATTTCCTTCAATATGATTGCAAAAGCAAAATTGTTCAATTTGGTCTCTGTTCTGTTTATCCTCAAGTTCCCTTATGATCTCAAAAGCATAAAGTATTCAATTTGAAATGTTAAGCTGCAGATTGCTTCATGATCAACGCATATTAGGGATTGATTATTGATTATTTTACCTTGAAGTTACAAAATGTATCAAGTTGTGGTATCACACACATCAAGTGTAGGCAATTTGGTATGATGCTTTGGTTTCAATGCTTCATTTAATTGAATAGATCATCAAAGTGGTGCTCTTGGCATCTTAATCCACCACTCTTATCTTCAAAATTCTGATGTGATTAATCTTTTCTTGTTGGTTTCAAGAAATTTATCTGTTTTGACGAAGGGAATTAAAATTTGTGAGAGAAACCTTTTTTTAATTACATGAACATTTGAAATTCTTAGATGAATGGATGGGATGTGCCATTGAAAAAAAGACCACCAGAAGATAGATCAAAGTGACATCGCCAGTTGTAGCATGATATTTTCTTGTCTTTGTTTTGACTGCAGGCATCCAAGCGATTGGCAGGAACAGCTTGCCTACATGTATCAGTCTGTGTCGAAGTTCCCACAAGACAGGAACTTTGAGGACTTGGGTATTTTTAGCTCAAGACCAAAAAGAGTCAAAAGATGCCATCAAGGTGATGCCTAAAAGATTTCCGAAAGCAAAAAGTGTGTACTAGTGGCTTGTCCAATCAAAGGGTCTGAATTGTGCATGCCTTAGAAATGAAAGAATGAAATTACTGAACGTGTGTTCTGACTGTAATCTTTCTCATTTCAGGAGTGTGGTTGTGCATGTCACAGTTGTTTTGGAGGAAACAGGTAAGGCATAACAACATTTTGCTCAGCTATTTTACTTGGCAGCCATCCCTCAATATCAAAGGCGATGACAAGCAGCATGACCTTTATAATTGGGATGTCACCAAAACAGGTTGTTTCCCTTCATTCAGTCTCTGATTTTAGTACAAAATTCTTGAGCTGTGCATATTGACTTATTGTCAGATTTGCATCACTTCAGGGAATTCAGGGGAGTTTTAATACAGGCCTGATTCACAATGATGCCAGATCGGCATTGACATAGTGCTAAACTTCTCAGATTAAAACAAGGTTCTTTCAGAATAGTTTGAGACTGTTGTAGTAGTAGCAGTATCATTTCAACAGCCTTGTTAATTTTGTCATAAACCTTATAATCTTGTCTAAATTTTCATTTGGGAACCTCATTTGTGCAGGAATTGAAAAGGTTTCATATGGTTTATTGCCTGCGATATTGGATAAATGAATCAGAGAGAGCAACAGAAATGCATTATGCGGTTATGTGGAGTAATTTCATTTAGGTGTGCTAAATTACACCTCTCAACTCTCATTAGTTTGACTTTGATTGCCACCATTGCAAAAAATTTATGATTATTTCATTTTCAAATGCGTTTTGCTAGACTTTGGGGAAAACCAAAAGTGTGCAACAGCCATCCAGCCGCCCAATCTTGGGGATTTGGTCGGCGCAGGAGGAAGGGAACCAACACACAATGCCGATAGATCAGCATGTTTCAAATGCTGATCATGATAGATCCCATACCTAGGGCGTTCCACTCCAGTTTTCAGCTCAACTCAAGGTAACTGATGTAGTGGTTCCAGACCCCTCACTTGAATCAACTATTTGGCTTGGCCACTATGGTTTCAGGAGCCTTCAGTATGAGAAACAACATCCTGGCCCCCATGGTTTTGCACCACTTTGTACTCAACCAGCACTTAAGAGAGCGCACTGAAGTCAGGATGATCAGGAAAGCAATCGATCAAATCAAGCGTAACTGGCTGACATAAAAAACCAGAATCAATTGAACATCGGCGTCTCTCACTGATTGGTGAAACCCAATTGGTTCGAATCCTGAAAAGAAAGATATGCAGCAAGAAAAGGTCTCTTAACTTTCAAGCTTGTGGTTGCGAGCTCCTGTATCATAAATATACTCTTTCTATGCCTTGAAGTTAATTACCAAGCCTTATGCCTCGTTTATATTGCTTACTAGAGTTCTTTTGATACAGATATCGATGTAGGTGTTTTGTTCTGCATAAGTTTTCCTGCTGTTTGTTTTTGTTCTCGAAGTTCTAGATATCAAAGTGAGAAACAACTAACAAAACTCTCTTTGATATTTCAACGTCGTGTTCACTGACTGTAAATGGTTTTAATTGCACGCTCTCAGATGTGTAACTTTTCACAAACGTTGTTTCTCGTGCAAGACTGATAGTGTTTAAGGTGGGGTGCTTTGATGGTTGAACTTCTCAATCATAAAAGTCTTTCCATCGTATTGTTTGAGAAATTGAAACAGACTGATGATATGTCATCCTAATACTGGGATAGTGTGGGTGTAAAACAGATCTCAGAGAAAGTCTGAAATCAGGAGGGAGTGGTATAAGGGATCCAAGGGCTCAAATCTGTTTGATGCGAAATAGCCTGCTTCTGCTGCCTTATATCTTGCTCAAGCTAGCTGTGTAGATACGGTCTTGTGAGGTTTTACCATTGGGATGGTAAAGATCCACACCAGTCTTTCTCCTGAAGCTTTCTGGTTTAGGTGGAGAATGAATGTAACACGGTTTGAGACTGTGTGCAATATGAAGGTCCGAGAACTTCACTTCTGTCTGCACTTCACTCCCGACATTGGTGTAACATTCAAAGTCTGTGACGGCATAGTGAGGTCCAAAGCTTGAGGGTCGAGGTGATGTTTATGAGCTTCTCTGGCCCGCCCTTTGGTAAACCAGTGTTGAGATGTTCTTTGATGAATGAGAATCAGACTCAGTTTATTACGTTCCTCTGAAATCTGATTTGGCATGTCCAAGATTTGATTAAGCATATCTTGTGATGACATATGGATATGAAGTTACTTTGAGTAACACTTGTCACAAGCATAGATGGCCCATCTTGTCTATAACATTTCTAGGTGGGACGAATCTAAATCTGCATGATCATCCATTTGGAGAATGACTTATCTGATTCACTTACAGCTTATTTGATCAAGGGCAGAAAAAGTCTACCACTTGATGAGCATGCGCATTCTGATTTGATTAGCTTATTACATTGTGGGTTGAATCGCAGCTGTTTTCATCATCCTAGTCAAACATTGAAATTTTATCAGATGTTTGAGAACGATTCTCCCGGTGTTTGAGTTGGTATGAATTACATTGACACATCTTGATATTGACACTCTCAGACGAGGAGACCGTTCCACACGTTTTAATCTCTTCAGTCAATTCGAATTAAATCCCTAAAAGAATTGATTGCACTAGGTTGGGAAGGTGGTGTGTTTTGCTGTTGCAGTTGGAGCCCATGATGTGTGACTTGTCTGTCGTACTCGTTACTTGACCTCATGCCGGAAAAAACTTTCCGACACTGTGAGAAAAAGTGTGATACTTTTCTGAGACACTGTTGTACTGATCTGATGTATATCTACCTCATTTCCCTGTCCAGCTACCTTCCCCAGCAATGAATCTCCCATTGCCCTGCCATTTATTTTCGTCATAAATTCATTCTTTGTGTCCACCCTGCGGTTACTTGCTTCTATTATCATTCCATGCAGCCTCAGTGTTCATTAAGATCCAATTCAGTCGTGGAAGTCTTTTATCATACTGTCCATTGTATTGTGACTGCTATGTATCAAGGTGCTTGGGGATGGTGTCCACTTAGATCATCTCAGAGGCTGACCAAGGCTGTTGGTATATATATGCAGTATTTTGTGTTGCTTGTTATTGTGATTTTGATGCAAATTTTTAACATTTCTATGGTTAGTGAGATGACCTCGAGGGTCGGGATGACAATTCCAGGAAATCCTGCCTCGAAACAAGTCAACTCGAGGAATGTCATAAGGAACGTGTGCTGTTGATTCTCCAGGGTGGTTCTGATCCTACTGTAAAGACAGAAAACTAAATTCCATTTGATCATCCCAATCTGTTCCCACGCCAGATCAATATTCAGTTTCTGAAATCAAATATATCAGACATGACTGGCTCAATTTTGTACCACCAGCCGCTTGGGAAAATTTGACCTTGGGGCTATGTACTATTGGTGCCTGAGGCACCGTACATTAAACTGAGAACACGTTACAGTACGTGACTCGGAGAAACAAATCAGAGAAATGTTCTGTACGTCTTCTGATACACTTGTGGGATGAATACTAAATGACGCCTGTGAACTGAACTTTTTTTGCGGAGGCAGGTTATCTAACAAGGAAGCTATGTTGTAGGGTTGACAGCGAAGGAACTGATCATGACTGTGAGGATCCTTTCTTGTTTTGTGTCTGCGAAGCTTACAAAGGAATGGGAACCTTTCTGATCAATATACCAAGAGATTGTCCATGCTATCAAGAATATGCATAATGATGATGATGTGTGCCAGTGTCGTGTGTTCTTTTTTGTCCAGTGAGGTCTGTAAATGAAAAGCGAAAGGATCTCCGTTGAATGTCAATGATCCCAATGTGTTACTTCAAACCATGAGAAGAGACATGCTATGTGTTATTGGATAGATATCCCTTCCAAAATGGCAATTTATTTGGGCATCAGTGTTATGTCATCCTAACTGGTGTTGTATTGGAAATTTTATTGATATACCCATTAGATTATGTCATATTATTGATAGGATTATTCATTTGGGTCCCCATGTTTCTGGTGATAAGATTTTGAACCATTTTCACGGTGTCTTGGTATTCCCCTCCTAAATCTTTGTAAAGTAACAAACTTTTTGGTATACTTCCAGATTCGCTCATGTCACCCAAAAATCTTTAACATTTGGTTCTTTCAATCAACTTTCCCCTAATAAATATTGTACAACTCATTAAACAGGATAGATGAAAAAACTGATAGAAAATATCCTGCTACCAAAGATGCATTCATAAATATCAGATTCGGCCAGTCATCCAAGAAGCATCATCATTTGTTTTTCTTCCCGCCATAAAACATTGTAAAACCCAATAATATATCCATTAGGCCAGATTGATGAAAGAAAAGATAGAAAATCTTGTGTCACTGAAGTCACATCCATTATCATATCGGATGACAGTAAACACGACACTCCCAGATTTATACCCAATTGCTGCAACTTCTTGCTTGCCCAGCAAAACTGTTCTGGTTGCAGATTTTGATTTGAGATTCACCTTTTTTGCCAGCAAAAACGATTAGTTGTTGCTGATGTGACATGGTGGATGGCACAAACTGATGAAATGATACAGATTTGATTGATAGACACGAATAAGAATTGGTATAGACTGTCTGTCTCTGTTCCCTATTGTACATGGAGATTATTCTGGGAATTGCCGTCTTCCTTGTCCTACAAAAGTAATCTGGTTGCCGGCCTTATGATTTGCCTTTTTCACAGAACCGGCAAAAATCATCATTTGTTGTTGGTGTGACATTTGAGATGACACAAAGTAGCACAGCTTTGATTGTTATGTCATGGTAGAAATTGATTCAATGAAACCAATCTGGATGCTGGCCTTTTGCATTTGCATTTGATTTGATTCACCTTTGTCCCGAGTTGAGCAAAAATGATCAGCTTTTGGTGTGACGTTTGGGATGTCTCAAAGGGATTCATAAAATGATTGATTGTCGTTGTGTCACAGTGGAAAAGAATTCTGAGTCGTATCCCAGCCGCATCTTAATTGGAATATTCTGCAAGTTTTTCGGTTTTCTTGGTCCAAAGACTATTAAAATCCGTGTCCATAAATTGACAAGCTGTCTCTGTACCGCCCATGCCTCCCAGGAAAATATTTCATTGACAGGTAAACATTCCTCAAAGAATCTTTCTATGACATTTGCATGTATGACCAGGTCTTTTCCGAGCCACTTCTTTCTCGTCTCCTGTCTTTCCTTCTATTTGAAACACAACACCCAGTGGGACCTGCCAATATGGCTTTTCCGATATTACGGGAATAGTTACAATGATTACTGGTTCCAAAGGGGAGGACATCAAGTATCTTGAATTACATCTCTCAGTTTTAATCATTGCCTTGTCCCAGATAGAAGTAGTTTGTCAATGGTGTAAGTAATTTGTCAGTCAGGCCATTATTGAGCTGGACTTGTGCTGGTGAGTGCCAAAGATGGAGCGGGAGCACGAATGGTTCCATTTGTTCTTCTACGAGTCAGGAGAAGGACACATGAATGGTTCCATTTGTTTCTCTATGAGTCGGAAGACGGATGCACGAATGATTCCATGTGCACTTCCTTGAGTCTGGTAACTGATCCATCTCAACCTGCCCCAGAGCAACAAGTGCCTGGTTTTGCTGTGATGGGTCACTGATGATCAGAACACCTTATTCTGTGACTGACACTTTATATTTATCTATCAATAGAGCAATCAGGTTGAAATGATGTGGTGACTCAACGTGACTGCAATGTTGATCTTGGATGAGCGGTTGCTCCCAGTGGTGCACCTGATGGTCGCTTGCATCTCTAGCCCTGTGGATGGAAAAATAATGCCAACATTCACGAACAGAACATCCCTCATACCTTGTTTCAGTGACACCTCATCATTTAGCATGGTTTATTGCTGAACCCAAGCAATCAGTCTGATATGATTGCAGTAACAATGAATGAGGACAAACGTGACAGGCAATGTTGATATTGGATGATCGGTTTCTCCTTGGGCACCTGTTGACAGGTGTGGCTGTTTGTTTATGGATCGTGGGGAGAACAATTGATCACGTTTGATGCTGATCCAATGTCTTCTTCAATTTATCAATATTTGGAAGAGAAAATGGTCTGCCTCAGAAATGACGTAAAATCTTTCAAATGTCTTGATGATTTAAAAAATTCGTTGAGTAATGAGATTTGTTCAGTATCCCGTTCTGTGAAATGGGTCAACTTTACTGTCAATTGTGAAGGTACAGAACCCGTCACTGAAAAAGATACTGCAGTGAACCTCCAAATTTAGCAGAATTCGTGAATATCCTTGATTCATGAAAAGGAATACCCACTCGCTGAGTAATTGGACTTGGAGTGCTTCACCAATGCCAACATTGATTGATTGATTGATTGATTGATTGATTGATTGATTGATTGATTGATTGATTGATTGATTGATTGATTGATTGATTGATTGATTGATTGATTGATTGATTGATTGATTGATTGATTGATTGATTGATTGATTGATTGATTGATTGATTGATTGATTGATTGTGTGTGAAAGAAGGTGCAAAAATCTACAGGTTTAAAGTTGCCCTATTGCAGTATCAATACTGTTCTGTATTGGATTCATTGACAGTCCTTCATTATTCATGAGATTGCATGGGGCATGAGTAATCGATTGTTTGCTCAGTTTGGATAGCGATACACTAAGTATTAGAGTTTATAGCTGGAGGCTTTATATAACAACATTACATACAATCGCCATTAGTTTGATCAGATCCTAAAACGTTTTAGTGATGTGCAACCATGGTTTAAAACAACAGCTTGCCAGAGTGATGTTACTGTGGGACAAACAAGAATACCAGTCCTACTAGTCGATAAACATCTCTTCTGGTCCTGGAGTGTGTTGCCTATTTGTCTTTGCTTCTAATCAGCCATATTTTCTGTCTATTGAGGACTTATCAGGATGTTCGAGACTCTAGGAGTGAAGGATATGTCAAGGTATGTTAGCTCACAGTTCTTGTCAAAAGTAACCTTTATTACCAGAGTAACATATGGCAACAGCACATTCTACTCAAGTGTCACACGTAACCAAATATCACTTGTCTCGAATCTTATCTCGGGCTTTAGGACGAGGGGCTATACTGATCATTCGATAACGCAATAACGTCTGCCTTGTCCTTCTGAAGACTTCAGGGGAGCCTGAAACACAACAACTCCAACCTTGGATGACCTTCGTGTGAGCAACTGATTAACCCAATTCCTTCATTTGAAAACCCAATAACGCCTGTCCCGTCCTTCTCTGTACTTCAGCACCACTGACTCAACCTTGGATGACCTTTAAGTGAGCTACTGATCAACACACTTCCTCCATTTCATCAACTAAGGAGATTGCGTCCTTCTGCATAACCCAATAAAGCCCGTCTCATCTAAATGTCGCCAGCCTATATCTCCGCACACATCTTTTCTTCCCATGGAAGACAGCGGGTAAATATGGCTGACGAATTAATCGGGCAGTTTGGCAACTGTTATGTTTGATATGATCAATTATCTATATTATCGAGATATTACTCGCTTGATCTATGGTCCGTATCTCAAGATGTGTTGGTTCTCATATAAAACCTTCGGGGATTCATGGCATCAATATGGTCAGATTAGGCATGTTAGGGGTCATTTTCCAAGTCTGCATTACAAACAGTATTCTAGATTCTTTGATCCTCTTGAACTGATTCTGGATATTGAGGGGGAAGGGAGATTAGGGTGTTCCTTACTCACTCCTTGATCACCACCATGAACACAGGTAGATGTTGCCATGTTGATACCATGCTGTCACCAACGGTCAGCCTCCGCTTCTCAATCTTGAATTCTATCCAACAATATTTACCTGACAATATCAGGATTCCTGTCTTCTGCCAACATCCTGTGTCAAGTGTTCAGAGAAACGATGGTGAGCTCTCATCTCAGTGGATGAAGCCGTAGCAAGATTAGCCAGGGTCCTCAGTTTCTTCCGCTGTTGTTGTATTGACATGGGAATGAATAAATCAGGGGGTGTCCTGGATGCACAGGAAATTACCGATCTGATGAACAAATTATTTACTTGGACCGGGCTGCTACCTTGGAAGAAGGTGTGTATGATAGATTTGCTAAACAAGTTGGGCCGAATTTACGAAGGGTGTTTAAGAGTTAGACGCGTGTAAATTCTACATAATCAGTTTCAGGGCCTAATGTGGTTTTCATGAAGAAACCCTGCAAGGCCCTGACTCTGTCTATTCAGACATTAAACGCTGTTTTAAGCTAAACACCCTTTGTAAATTCGGCCCGTTGTTTTCTTTATCTTCTTCTATGTACTGCATTTGTTCTTTGGGAAAGACAATTGTGAATTGGATCCTGGATCAGTTGAGTCAGGTCTCCAAACCAAATGACCCAGTGGGTTTTGTAAAGTGAACCAGCTGTTATCAAGTTCGGTCTTCAACAGTCAAAGTAAAACAAATCCCTCCTATCATTTATGCCTCAAACCAGGTTCAATGAAATACACGATTCCTCTAGACTGTCCATTCGAATCAGGTTCTGATGCAACTATTTATTGATTGGCTATTCTCAGAGCAGACAGCATTCTCCAAGGCTGACTTCTGATCATACATGAGGCTAATCAAAGTTAATCACGGCATCATCACAACAGGAATCACGCCGGTCGATAGCAACCATGGGATGTGTGGGGAAAGATGATTGGATCCTGAACTGACAATGTGAGATTTCTAACCCACTGATGCAGAAATTGGTAGTGATTGGCCTTTTCAGTTCAATCTGCAAGTGCCCTTTAAAAAACTAGTCCTTTTTTCGGGGTTTGATCAAAACTGTTTATTTGAGTTTGCCTTGTGGTCATAATGGCAAATTGAATCTGTTTCCAGTGAAGCATTTTCTCTACAAAATTGAACATTTGAATTGAATAACTTTGCTTTGGGGCTAGGACAGGCAACTGCACACATGTGTAGTGTTGGGATTCAACAGATGGTTAGATCGAATATCCTGGTTGGATTAGTTAGATGATTAGAATGCGAAGGGTGGGTGGTTGTATAATTTTAATTTTAGTTTGCTTGATTTTGATTTCAGCTCATCATCTGTTATCGTAGGCAAACATTTCATGTGATTTTCACTACTTAATTAACTATAAGGTGAAGTCATACATTGATGATCAAGTTGGACGTGTGATTGAAATATGGTTGTGCGCTGGTTACAGACGAAATGAAAGGAAGCGAATGAAATTGGGGCCACCAGAGTCATGGTGCATGCCATCAAATTCTGAAAGATGAGGTGTAAATAGCTGCTATTGCCATGAATAACTTGTACTGGGTTGAAATCTAATCATCTAACTCTCCGCCACCCCTTGTATGAAAACAAAATGCAATCATGCCAACTTGTGATCCATTATTCTCAACTAGTTGTGAATCGGTGCAGGAGTCTTGATTAATGCTTATTCAGCCATAACAGCCTTAATATTGCATGAAACTTTCTAAAGAAAATGAATATTGCACGATATAAGTTGACAGGTTATGATGTTTATGAGTATGTTTAGTTGTTACTGTGGAGAGTGGTTTAATAGAATTGACTTTGGTTGCCCTGAAAACATTCGATACACAATCCATTCCAAACCCTGGGCCAAACTGAAGGGTGTCTGTTATGAATCCTTGCAGTCAATTTTGACCCATCTTGTGACATCCTGAAAAAAAACCCTATCTATATACCGGACATATGCCAATTCTTTGAAAAAGGTATGTAGGAGAGGAAGGGTTAAACTCAGAAGACAGTTCAAAGTAATTAGGGATTCTTGTACATGCAATGGGCATGCTAGTCATTGTCCAGGCCTTTGTGAACTAGGCCTTGATTCTTGTTGTATAAATACCCACGTTTCAACCCCAATTTTAATTGAAATGCTGTATTCTAAGTATAGAATCCGTTTGCCCCAAACAATGATTTTAAATAAAAACACGGGAGTTCAAAATGTGGTTAAGTTGCATAACCAATTCTGTGCTCACACTTTCACTGAGTACGATATAGGGCCTACTTCTAGTGTGGGTATTAGTGGGCTAAAAGGGGTGTAACGAACAGTATTTAACGTCTGATTTGACTTGTTCATCAGTTTATAGTTTGATCTTCAGTCTTCTTGTTTGGAATTCAAGCAACTCCACAATGCCTGTCGGAATACATGGCTATCTCAGTGCCTTTGGCGATAAAAATGAGTGGTAAGAGCAGACGGATCTCTTGGCTCATGCCTACTTTTGGTCTCAGGTGAAACGAATGAGAGAATGAATGTGCTCGGAAACTGATGAATATGGCAGTGCTTGGTAGCTCTCCTTGAAAAAGGCTCATAGCCTTGGACATGAAGAGCCGAGGTCATGCGTATGTTGCTCTGTAATGGATAGAGGCGTTCATCTGTAATTATTTTCTTTCAGAAACAAGATCTCAAACATACTAAGTGCCAAACAAATCTGCCCATAAATCTTATCTGTCTCTGTAATCTTCTCATTTCAGCTTGGACCTGCACCACCAGATTGAAGAGCTAAATTCCAAGTTGCGACAAAGCAATGCCCACATCGCACAGATGGAAAAGGACTTCGAGGCCAGTCGCCTCTACTCCGAGCAAGAGATTTCCAAACTCCAGGATGAGCTGTTAAAGTTACGAGATCGCTACGACAGGTATGATGTTGGTGGTTATTGATCACTATCGGAAAAGTTGTCGTGTGTCTTGGTGTGTCCAGCTGTCTAGAAATTCATGACATCCGCTGTTAGACATTTGACAGGAAATCGCATCTTTTTTTTCTCGCCAGAAGAGTCTCAGTTGCAAAAACGTGTGTGTTTCTGTCAGTCAGTATTTATCAAATTTATTTTACATGATTCTGTTAACTGCTTTCAACATGAATCTTTTGATGTTTGCAATGTCAAATGGTGAAGAGTACATTTCGTTTATTGATCTCTGTGGCGTATTCTATCTCATTGCTATTCAGTATAATCACTCGCTTGGGTTGAAACATGATTTGATTTGGAAAAAAATGTTTCAAATTAGCATCTTTAGACATTTTAGTCTGTGGTATGTGATCTGAGTCTGATGTGTATTGGATTTTACCTCATCGAAATTGGCACTTAAAATAACTTACATGTAATGCCATGGAAGGAAGTGTTTAGTAAATATATTGTACTTGTATGCTGTGGTGATAATGGATTGTGGTGATATTCTCAGTGTTGATGTTCTCAGTTCAACCCTTCTTGGTAATGTTCCTGATATTTTCTATAAACTCCTTTGCACTAAAAACTTGGAAGTGGCCAGTGCTTATTCCGGTTGTTGGTGGTTGATCTTTATGACCAACGCCATAATGGTCAGGTGTCAGCTGATTAGCGAACCATCATGACCATACAGTAAAAGTTGCATGTGTAAAGCAGCCTTAAGAATGATATCATTTGGGATATTCTGAGAAACCTTGGTCGGATGTGTCATCGGTTTCCATGTAAACGCTTGGCAGATGATGGATCAACAAGTTTGAACAGGAATGACCTGAGACATGCTTAATTTGGTTGGTTGTGTAAATGTTCTGAAGCTTGAGTGTTTTCAGGCAGTATGAGGTTGGATGACTCGATCAATGTCTAGATTTCGTTGCAAACCTACTTGCTTCAAATATAAAAGTTTAAATGCTTCAGGTCATCGTTCACGAAGCCAGGGCTCACGTCATTTGCACCCAGATAGTCTGCCACACTGATTTCTCTCACATGCACTTTTTGAGGACAGTCAGTTAGAAGTCTCCTGACATTAATTGACAAAACCGCTGTTAGTGTTATTGAGTTTGTTTTTGCAACACTGCAGCAAAAAAGCTCTTGATAATGGCCAAGGTTGTACACCTCTTGATTCTAAGACACTACTGTCTATTTGCTTTGCGTTGGCATGTCCTGAGGAGAAATTGACATAGCTGGACCAAATCAATATCTGGTAGGTCTTCCTCAGGCAATCTTTGAAATGATGTTTGCTCGGGAGCATCAGTTTGGGTAATTATTTGGCAAATTGGATTGGAAACAATGATTTTTCAATAGCAACGTAACGAATCATCACGAGACCATCTCAAGTACTCCATCTCTTGTGTTGTGTCACACCAATACTACCAATGGGCTTCAGAATATCATCTGTTCATGAAACACTCCAATGAAAACGTCCATCTGATGTTTCCATTGGTGACGAATTCCGTTAATATTAATATTTGTTTTTACTCCCCGGTGTATTTTCTCTGATGAATTTCCCTGCAGAGAAAAAATTATTAATGTTTCGATGGCACAATTGATCCGTGAAGTAATCTCACATGGCAGTAAAATATATCGGTTCCAGCATTTGTTAATCTTAAAATTGAGTGTTCTGCAATTTTAGAGGAAAAAAGTGTAGTTTTAGAAGAAGTATGGTTGCGTCTATGTGGCTGTTTCTCAGAGTCTGAGTCGGACAATTCTCATTTTGTGATTTGATTGATTTAGTTTCTAATAATGAAGTGTTTTGTTGATTTCATTTCAGATTGTATGAAAGTCATAAGAAACTTAGCAAGGTGAATCAGGGCCTCGAGGACAAACTTCTGAAAGTGGTAAGTGATGAAAATGCTCATGCGGCCACAACACTGCAATGCATGCAATGCTTTCACATGGTAACACTGTGTCAAAATTCTTCATAGATTTATGAGAGTCTGAATATTGTTGCTGAAAAGGGAGTGGGATTGTTAGGGATTCCTGCCTGGCTTTAGATAGCTGCCAATACTGTATTGGAGCTGATATGCACTTGAACTGTTACCAACTGACGCCTTACAAATTATCCTTTTCTTTTAGGTGAGCAAGTTTGAAGTTGAGAAGACTGCCCTCCAGAAAGACATCGCCAATCTGACGTCACGGATGGTCGAGGCCAGGATGACAATATCTGAATTAGAGGAAGAAAACGTATGTATTTTCATTCAGGCCTGACTATAAAGAAATACCATGTCCATTTAGGTAAAGACTTCATGTAGCCGATTCTGGATTCCAGGCTAATCCTGTCCAACATTGTCAAAGGCTACAAGCGACAACCGGGGCAGGCCTCTTAGTTCAGCCTCAAGGTGTAGGCATGACCTTTTCCATTTGCCTGAGGGACTTTCCTCAATTTCCCACATGAATATGATGAACCTGAACCCAAACCTGGAAGTGGTCTTAAATGTTCTGCAATTTAGTTTTGGAGAAGATGGGGTTCCTTGCCTGCTCTCACAATCAAGGATCGATGTCATGGGTGAAATTGCAGTATGTCACGTTGTTGAACTGTTGATGACGTGGTCTCCTTCTGTTAGTATTGATTTGAAGATTAAAATCGAGGAAATTGACAGGAAATAAGATCGGAGATTAAGTGCCAGCTGGCTGTGAATCTGAATGAAGTATTTATGTACTGTCTTGCAGAATGAAAAATCACACCATTATTTTCCTTTTGTTGAGATATTTGGTAAACAAATGTGTACGCTAACTTACACCATCTCTCCTACCATGTTCCCAGACATATGTTCCTAGATATAAGTGACTGAGTCCTGAAATTTTGAGAAATAACCAGCCGAGGAGCCCTCTTTGCATGGACAGGTGGTTCATATTATATTATTGGTTATATTTTCTTTCAGGACCGGTATAGGAACGATTGTAACGTTGCTGTTCAACTCTTGCAGTGTAAACCTAACAACTTCGTTGCTCACAAACTGAATACAGTAAGTACTATTCCTCATGATTTTTGACTGAGAAAAGATTTATAACATACTGAGCTGTCTGATTTGAAGAGTCTCCACATGTTTAGGAAGATCATTCATGAATGATGGAGAATCCATTTCATCGTGTGCGTGATTGTCCATATTGGTTATGAAAATGCCCTGGCACTTCCTAAGCAAAGCTTGCTTCAGCGTTGCAGAAGTGGATGCATTTTTCAACATAAATGGTCTCTATAACTCCTAAGACTAGAGTGTCTGACTATAAAGTGTCACTCCTCTGTTTCAGTTGCCTTTGGACCTCCAGAATCGATTACGTCCACACTTGACACGAGAGGAAATAATCAACATGGACGATGGACCACAATCGCCACAGCAAGACACCCAGAAAACGATCCGCGTGCCAATGCCAACGTTCCCACCCACTGCCATGGTTTACTCAGTCAATCAGAAAGTGAACACTGTCCAAGTTGAAGTGAAACAAAATGACTCGTCAGTTCCGATGACATTAATCGCAAAGGTGCTAACGCAATCGGAACCGAGAAAGAGACAGCGGAGAATTTATATTTGCGATAAGTGCAAGCGGGATTTTGTTTTTATGGACAAAGGAATACAAGCAGACATTCGTCCTTTGACAAGACGTGATTCAGATTCCGACAATGCAAGTTACAGTAGTAATGGAAGCATGCACATTCATAAGCCTTCGAGGCCAAGGCTAAATTCGACTGAGACAGAAATCTGACAGGAGAGCCTGTCCGAGTAACCTTCCACCCCTTTTTCTCCACCAGTGGTTTCTTCCATGTTGATTATAGGAATAGTTCAGTATTGTTGTGTGGGTTTAATTAGGATTGTTAGGCCTTCTCATAATGAAGCAGCGTTCCTAACAATTTGTAAATATTGATTAACGCGATTTGGGTTTGTGGCTTCCATGTCCTCATTTCCCGTACTTCCTGTGCAGGAATCCAGTGGGTAGTACCAAACTTTAGAGGGATGACGGATGCTGTCTGAAATGTCTTGTCAGTTTTTTGCTTATACCCAATCGTTGTGTTTCATCAAAAACATTCCTATTTCTACCCCAATGCCTGGGAAAAGGGAATAGTCTCCACAATTGTGTTTAGAAAGGCTTAATATGCACAGTTAGGGAAATCTTGGTCGTGTAGCAACATAGCTCGAACTAAGTATTCATGCAAGTGGAATTTTTTTATTTCAGTTACAAATTTCTAATTTCTAAGGAATGGCTTACGCCCTTAAGGATACGGTACCAATTGCATGATGCTATGAAGGTCTTGCTTTCTCTTCCTTTTTAACTGTGCATATGGTACTTGGTCTGTATATATAGTCTATGTAGTTAATTGGTGCTATAAGTTTGTCTTCACTGTTCATATTTATGTATTATATTTGCCCAAGAAAATATAAACTTCTCTTATTCGAATTTGACTATAAATACAAGTGTGTAGTTTGAAGTTCTTTCTTTGCCAAAAAAACTCTATGATTTCAGAAAAATAGAACACAATTTTCTGCACCTTATTATAACATCCCATTGAAATATCTAAATAAGCAATGAATGCTCTGCACAAATTGAGTTGATACATGTAACTAGTTTGTCTGCTGTTCGAAAGTGTAGACAAATGGTTTGTAGAATAAGTATACATTTTCTAATGCATCCCAAGAACTGCCCTATACAGAGGCTCAGAAGTTAAAGTTAGTGCTGGCCTGGCATTATCTCAAGACAATTCTCCTTGTTGATGCTAATAGCTTTTATCTAAAAATATAATAAGAGGACATGCCTCCTTTCATTCTAAGACGATGAGTTTCAGGCTCGGAACAGCCATACTTTGATTGACAGTAACACTTTCGATTGACATATTTCCGTACTCCACCTCCATGCTTCCAAGAAGCACCCTGTACATAGACTGATGAAGATGTAAACTTTGTCAATAAAGAAAAAAAAATCATCCAATTTTGTCGTTCTTTATCCAATGTCATTTGTATCCAGTGACAAAGTTGAAAAGAACTTCAACTATTTGAGACACAGTATTGAGAGGAATTGCACATTTAGCCGTGTCCTATTGCTGGCACAGCTCAGAAGAATCCCGATGGTATTTCTCCTATGCAAGTCCAAAACAGCAGGCCACTTTCAAAGTCATTGAAGAGGCGCCTTGATGGAAGTACTGAGCAAGAATGTCATTTGACCCTAGCCCAGGGATGTAGTACAATGTATTTGTCTACTGAGCTTGCCACTAGTGAAACTCTCGTCCATTGTCGTTGATCCCATCAGGGAAACATATCTACTGTCGTTTGTGAGGGAAGATGGGTTGTGGCTATGCTGAACCTGTTTTGACAACTAAATCAAGTCATTATCTCTATCAAATTCCCTTAGTTTGATACTGATTACCTTCCAAAGGCATGAAAACCAATCAGTATGAAATTGGCTTAGGCGACAGTAGCGCTGTCCCGCGGCAAGCTGAAGAACTGAAATCTTCGTCCAAAACTCGTAGTTCCACTTTCTACTACTAGATAGCACCACTGTCGCCTAACTCACTTCCTATGAATAGATTTTTTGGTATTACCAATGACATAAGACACAGGGGTGGGGCCCTTTAGCTGTATTTGCATGTACTAGTCTTTCAAATGATCTCGACAGATCTGCCATTTTTATTCATTTTCTTCATGTCTTGAGCAGTACTGAGCAAGAATGTCGTTTGACCCTGGCCCTAAACGAAGTATTCGTCTACTACTGAGGCTGAGCCTGCCACTAGTGAAACTCTCGTCCATTGTCGTTGATCCCATCAGGTAATCATATCTACTGTCGTTTGTGAGGGAAGATGGGTTGTGGCTGTGTTGAACCTGTTTTGACAACTAAATCAAGTCATTATCTCTATCAAATTCCCTTAGTTTGATACTGACTACCTTCCAAAGGCATGAAAACCAATCAGTATGAAAATGGCTTGGGCGACAGTGGCGCTGTCCCGCGGCAAAATGGAGAACTGAAATCTTCGTCCAAAACTCGTAGTTCCACTTT
The DNA here is from genome assembly GCF_910592395.1 of Lineus longissimus. Taxonomy (NCBI): domain Eukaryota; kingdom Metazoa; phylum Nemertea; class Pilidiophora; order Heteronemertea; family Lineidae; genus Lineus; species Lineus longissimus. The sequence continues at coordinate 4,075,420 of NC_088310.1, read as the reverse complement.
CTACTACTAGATAGCACCACTGTCGCCTAACTCACTTTCCTATGAAATTGAGCATGCATGAATAGACTTTTTGGTATTGCCAATGACATAAGACACAGGGTGGGGCCCTTTAGCTGTATTTGCATGTACTAGTCTTTCAAATGATCTCGACAGATCTGCCATTTTTATTCATTTTCTTCATGTCTAGGACAAAGATTTTAAAACTTTTGATGACGGTTGCTGATTGATGGATTGGAACCTAGGACTAACCTCCAAGCAATTGCGGTGAGACTTTTTGACAGTGGAACCTACCTCAGCAAACACCTCCCTATTAAGAACACTAGTTTTAGTCCTAAAGTTGTAGTTTCCATTAAATTTGACCTCTTTAATCAGGACACCTCTAGGACAGCACTTGCCAGTCCCAAGAGTGTCCTTGATAGAGCTGTACTCCTTTATTTTTGTTCCCCAATCCATTGCTGTACTTGCCACTCCAAACCAAACAAGGCTAGGGACTCCAATACAGTCCATTTCGTCATCCTGCTTATCCTTCCTCTACGCGATAAGACAAGGTCTGTCCATTGCGTCTGGAGTGTAAATGGGGCATCTGAAGCTAATAATAATGAAAATTAAGCACTCCAAGCAAATGAATGTATTAGATCTTCTACTGTATTAGAGGGGACTGAGGGCTAGGGCTTCATTACCCTCCAAGAGACGATGTCAAAACCTACTCAACACCAGCTTGAGCATGGGCTAACCATAGGTTGTGACATTGTCCCTATCAACCTGTTTGCAGCATGGTGATGTGTGTGTGGTTTCCGAATATCCTTCACCCAATTCTGCCAATAAGTTTAACCCCCATCATGCCCCTTTGACATCTGTCATTTCTCTGTCATCTTGGTCAATCAGGCTGCAAACGGATGGATGGACGGTAATGATAATTTCAGACCGATCAGGGTGTCAAAAGTTCAGAGTGAAATCACCAGACAGTTATATGGAGTTACACCAAAAGGCTGACCCCTCACTTCATTTGTAAATAGGTGTTGGATATTTTTCCCATTCATGCATGAATTTGAGACAACATTGGTCTAGGCCCAACACATCTCGCCTGACGACGTGCACACAAGATGGACTGCTTTGAAGTCATCGATGGAGTCCCAGAATAGACTGGTCACACTGCTCAGTTGCATCCTAGTGGCCAAGACCTCAACCATTTCTAGTTCCTCCAATACAGGGCAACCAAGTCATCACAAGTCCACGATAAGTGACAAAGAGGAGGAATAACACAACCACTGATATGAAATTTAACATGTTTAAGAGGTTTATTCAATAAATTATGATGGCATCCATTTCTTTTAATCGGCTAAAATATTTGAAGTTGGCACCGTACTTGCATGCAACACATACTGTACATGATATCAAACAAATCTGATGCTACCAAAACCTAGGACCAAGAAACAACAAATACAATGTATTATTTTTTGGAAAATGACCCCCTGGGAATTCTGGCTTTGCCTATTTACAAGTGTGGTTCATTTAGACAAATTCTCCTGCCTTTGAAAACTGTGTCCATTGCTACAGGCCACTTTAGACTAATGTTTTTCTTCTTACTATTTACAAGACCATCTGATTATTGTCATAATAAATGCACTTCTATGAAGTTCACAATAAATACATAAGATAAATAAAACATATTTCATATGAAACACAAATGTCTCTGTGAGTGTAAAGTAGAGTCTTGATTCCAAATTGTGCGTTTTATCATCGCAAAGGGCATGGAATAACCTCATCCCCACTTCTTCTTAGTGGCTGTATATCGCTCCATGTACTGAAATATAAATAACGATACATAAGTTTTTTTCCCAACTAAGGTTGTCAATTTCATTAATGGGGGAAGTTATGAGGAAGGAGATCATGATTTCATCAACTACCAGCCAATTAGCTGCAACCTTGACAATCACACTGAGCGATTGCGAAAACCAAACACAACATACCTCATCATACCCCTCCAGCTGGTGAAACGCCTTCGTATCGAACAGATTGCCTTCAATGGCCAGCAATGAAATGGTTGACTGCTTCATAATTTTTGGAGTGAATGCTCCTATCTCCACACAGTTTTCTTCAAGGCGAAGCACCTTTAATCGAGGACATTCTGATATTGCTTCTGATATTGTGTTGATCTAAAAGTGGAAGCAGAACAAGTTTGAAGAATATCAATTTAAGGCCTAGCACTAATAGGCATTATTCTATTCTTCAAGTTCTGACTGTCATGACTCAAATTCGGTCTCTCCAAATTATATTCACACAGAGAAATTCTTTATTCCTGTTGTCACAACTTCTGTTAGTGTTATAAAATTTATATTCAAAGGGGTAAACTAAAAACATTGAGTCAAATACCAGTGAGTGGTGATTTTGAAGCTGATAGTGACGTTGTGCTCTTCCCAATTGGTCAATCTCGTTTAGTCTTACCTGGTTCTGATTGACGTTTAATTCAACAGCCTGCAGTCCCCGAACACCATCCGGAATCACCACAATGTTATTGTGAGATAAGTCTATAGAGTCAAGATTTTTCAAGCCACAAAGTTCAGCTGGAAATTCACGGATGCCATTTTTTGATAGGTTCACTGTCCTCAGAGAAGATAGATTACATATTGTTGCTGGCAGCCTTGGAATACGGTTGGTCGCTAGAAGTAAGGTTTCCAGTTTCTTCAATTTGCCAATGTCCTCAGGCAGCGCCGCTGAAACATACAGGAAAAGTACTCGTACACCGAATTCAATACCAGCTCATTCACTCTTTCACTGCCAAATGCAAAAGTGTATATGTTACACTTTACAGAACCATTCACTTACTTGCCAAAAACGTAAATACTATTCACCCTGGTTGATCTACTACAATCCAATAGATGTTGAGTCAAAGTTCTTTGGGAGATAGCCAACAATGCTCATCGAATGACACCAACATCGCTATGTTCAGTTGTGTCAATCACGAGCAAAAGGCCTCTAGTGTTCAAAATGGCACCGAAATCTGTCATTTCTCCAGCAGTAATATCAAGTATCTCATCTTTTATTCATCACCGCTATTCATCCATCATGTATGACATTAAATCGAAACTTCACTATCATATTTTGCCCCACACACAGCTTTATCTCCTTCATGAAGAACTTACTCAGTCGATTACTTGTTAGTGTCAAACTTTTGAGCATGGTGAACTGGCCGATGTCAGGAGGCAGGAGAGGTAATTTGTTATCTGAGAGGTCTAGTGTCCGCAGATTCTTTGTCAACCTCTTCAACTCCATGGGGAACTTAAAGGAAATGAGTACTAAATGAGTAAATGTTGAAACATGTCAACTACTTCTGGGACTCTCAACATTCATAAGGCGCATTCCAGAAATCTGTATTTTCCAAATCTGTATCCCTACTCTTTCTTAGCATTGCGATTTAGAGCAAACCAGCTAAAGAAAGACACAAAGTTTGACAAAGCAAGGGCAGGACGGACAGAGAAGGAATAAAAGGTACTGCCTTGCGAGATGGATGGATTTTGGAAAAAATGTCTAATGACACCATCAAATTTAAAGTAGTCTCCAAGATGAGGATCAGTCGCGCGTAGAAACAGACAACAATGCTACAATGAAGAAACCTTAAACTTATGGGCTCAAGCCTTGGTGTTAATTTTTTGACAAATGACAGCATTTATTTTGAGACACCCCATTTGTAAACAAAGTCAACAGGGTGTGGGATTTTTACCTCAGTTATCCCCATTCCACACAGTTGACAGGCACCACTTTTCTCTGCTCGTTCAATGTGAGGCTTTATCGTATTTCCCATGATCGCTTTGATGTATTTACGGCTCGAACAGGACAGAAAATGAAGCAGAAATCGAGGAAAAAAACAGCAAAAACTGAAAATTTTCATCGATCAATCTTAGACTTCCGGTCTTAGGCGCATGGGCACGAAAGATTTTCATGTTTTTGCTGGCTACTTCCTTTCTACGATTTTCTCATTTTTATCACTTCGTAACTCTCAGAAAAATCACAATTTCGCCAAAATGGCTATGGCATCGGACGCGCATGTTCGACATGTTGTTCTCCTGGGTCATCCAGGTACGTTTTGATATCACCTAAGTTAGATATAACCCTAATTTCGCCCCACCAGCGTCGATTTTACCGGCCAGTTTTGGTGCCCCCTATTATTCCTGGTTCAGCCCAATGATAATGTATGGTGCCCCCTATTGCAATACACATTGACTGTGTCTGTACACAAATGCACACATCTGTCAGTATGACAGACAGATCATGACTTAAGGTGATAACAAATGAGTCATCTGGGACTCTGGTTTTCTTGTAACCATAAAATAATGACATTGACAAAGTCAAAGAAAAGGATAAAATAACTGTGATGCTGATGATGTCAGAAATGATTGCAATGAAAACTATTTTTGTTAGGCATTATGAATTTTGTTGTTACTTAGGCCTAACTTAGACCTACGCTGGTATGATATTTATAGTTTTTCGGATGTCTCTCGGTCCCTCGGCCCTACAGATGCCCTATGTGGTTTTTTAATTCTGACACAGAAAGAATCTCAATAAAATGATATCTCAATAAAATGATTATATTTTCCAGGCGTTGGTAAAACAACACTTGTGGAGAAGATTGTGAATGATCTGCGAGTAAATTCTGTCCCATGCCAGGGTTTCTACACAAAAGAATGCTTGGAAAAGGGGCAGAGATATGGCTTTGATATCATCACTGTGGATGGAGAAACTGCACCGTTGGCTAGGACTGGGTCAGTAAGATTTGAGTATTATCAATTCTACTAGCTAGAGAAGACTAGGCCTGTCACTGGAGTATGTTTTAGAACTTTCTAGCTAATACTGAGATGTCTTCTAAGCCCTTCTGATGACCTGATATAGATTGAAAATTGTTGAGATCTAGACTAGACTAGACTTACTTTATTTCAACCATTTATTGACATTGATTGATTCTTTCACATAATTTGATGTTTTGAGTTGAAGTCCCATAGGGCTCTCAAAGATGATGATGATGATGATGATGATGATGAACTTCTCATTGTTTATTACAGAGAAGAACAACAAGATGAACACACACACAGCTATAAAAGAGAATATAAAGTTGGAAAATACAATGTTAACATCCCTTCCTTTGAAACTGTTGCCATACCATCACTGAGGAGATTGGTAAGTATAATACAAATGGGTCTTTAAAATGATATTTAGTTCACAAGAACAGGTCTGCTACAGTTGCATTGATCATGGCAAATCGTTTTGGAACCACCTTTTGACTTTCCTCAAGCAAGAATATGGGATTTCAGCTAAATATATTGGCAAATAACCTATCTGAAATGAGCATGAGCATGATTGATGTCTTCTGATTGGCAAATCCCAAATTTCAAATTTTTCATTTCAGACCATTGAAGGACAGCCAGAACCTGTCTATATCATTGATGAAATTGGCAAGATGGAGCTGATGAGCAATAATTTCCAGGGGATCGTAAAGGATGTGTTCCAGAGACCCAACTCGACAGTTCTGTGTACAATACCCATTGGGAGGGGTAGACCTATACAGCTTATCGAGGACATCAAATCTGGTGCTAATTCTAAGGTTTTCTATGTAAGTATTATGTTAGACCTGGATCTCATCAAATTGTATTCATCAGGAGTTGGTTGATATTTCATGCTGCGAGTTAACACTGGCAGAACTCACTGCTGAAAGCTAGAGTGATGCTCGTCTCTGCCTGCTACAAATGCCTAAGAAAAACGTTTGATTGTAAAGGTCATACCAATTGTGTCTCCTTGCATTTGAGAACCATGCAAAAATCTTGATTGGACGTCTAGGAAAAGCAGCCCTTCATGTGATTGAGGAACACGGTCCTCAGGAGCATGAGATGCTTTATAGAATCTAGGCTTGCATTGTGTTGCTCTGAGTTCAGGATTCCAATTCTTTGGGTTCGGCGTATTCGTCCCATGTTTTATGAACAAAGGAGGCTGGATATTGCATAGAATTGCCTGATCAAACATCCTTTCTGTCTTTTCAGGTGACAACCATGAATCGAGACCAAATCCACAGAAATATACTGGAGATATTATTTGATGCTTATCAGTCGAACTTTGAACAAACTAATGCAGTTGCTGAGCAACTGTGAGTGAAATATAGACAATAACCTATTAACTGGAAGCATTGTGTTAGGAACTTGGCATAGCAGAGTGAGCTGGCTTAGATTGGACAGTGTAGCAGAATATATCTTGGCTCATAGGACTTTTAAGTCAGCAAAAATTTTATGTATTTTATCATTAACACACCATTAATATACCACTTGCAGGCCACAATAATAACTGGAATATTTGTGGCTGGTGAAATTGGGTGAGGGGGCAAAAGGACCCCATTTCGGCAAAAGAATACAACGAATCTATTGTGGCCTGTGACTGGTACATGTATGTTGATAATTTGAGTCATAACTGTGACTAGTGCATCAATCACAGGCATACAGGAAGGATATCTTAGGTGTAAAGTGTTTGAAAGGTAATCATGTAGGCCATTGGGAAGAATGTGTGGTTTTAATTGAAGACTTGAGGACTGATCATACCAGGAAGAGGGTGCAGAAAACTTTCACCAGTTCGCAGGTTGCCAAAACACGAGGGCTCCGATGCCACATTTGAAGGTCATAACTTAAGATAAGTAGAAAGTACTTCTGAAGACTGAAAGGCATGAAGTACCAGTCTTATTTTTGTATGTGAAGGTCATAAATGTGTCCTCAAAGGACAGCTAAGAGAGATCCCTTCTTTTGTTACCATGATGTACATTCTGCTTCTCTCATTCATTGTGTAGCAGATTTGAGAATGAAGCAGTTTGGAGTCGGCTGCATGTGTATTTAGATGTACGATGTACATTATGCTTGTTTCGTGATTTTATTCTACATGTAGATCAGGAAAAACTGAAAAAATTGTCATCTGGGTAGGTGACTTCACCTTGTGGAGATGTTATGGCAGAATTCAGACAGATTTTCACCTTGTCATAGAGTATTAAGTCGTTGTAAAATGGTGACGACAAAACCTCTCTGCGCTGTGGGTATGTCATATGTATTTTTTGTGATTGTGGAATGAATTTGTCAGTGCTTCATAATGTACTTTTTAGTGTTGTAAATAAGCCAGTTGCCATCCCGTATAAATGTTCAATTATAATGATATGAATAATTATATTGAAAAAATTAATATGGTGTCTTTGATGTTGCTCTTTTTGTGCTGAAATGTACTACATGTACTGAAATGTACATTGGGACATGTTTTAGAAGAAGTCAATGGTGTTGGAGAGTAACACTATGATGTTCAATGTGTTCACTTGATTCAAATAGACTGGAGATTGTCCACAGCTTCACCACTGTCCGCAATGGCGTCTTCAGGACTGATGTTGTTGACGTCCAATCTCGCAATTTCCCGTAATGATGCGAGTGTTGATGTCATACATACATGTAATGTCCATCTTGGCAGACCTATTCATGATCAGAATATTGTGGGCCAAGTCCGCAAAGACCACCTGGGTTGTCAACTTTGGCAAGTACATCTTCTTAGTGCAAATGTGGCAAAGTGAGACGAGTTATGTCATTGCTTGCTCTGTTAGCCAATTGAATGGACCAGTGCAGATTATTTTGCAGTCATGTCCAGCCAGACATAAATGGGTCCATGGTAGCCATATCTAACCTGAAATCCACTCAGAAGTTTCATGGTCGTTTTAAATGCTCAATGTTGCTACAGTAATGAAAAGCAGTGCAGTTCCAGTTCCAATCTATTTACACCACTTGCCATCTTATCATGTATCCCACCACGTTACCTCAATCTTTTGCATACGTATGTATATCTACATGTATAATGCTAAAACGGTATGTCTTCGAGTGAAAAACACTGAATTTATTTAATCGGTGCTCTCTCTCTTGCACTGTCATGAATATGTCTTTGATGAATGATGATGGTGATCAAACTGTACTCTCTCATTTAATTAGAAGTGCCAACTGGTATGAAAGTGTCTTCAATGAAATACTGGTGGGGACGATTGTGGTTGTGATTTGTCACCTTTGGAAATGTAGTGACAATCTATCTGACTACAGTACATGTATGTCTAGAGAATTTGAGTAGTAAGTCAGTTAAGATACTGATATGGGCCTTGCATTCTCGTATAGTGTGGACACTGCTCCTCTTGCAGTCCCTAGAGCAGGAGTAAGACTGCCACTGGGCCGCTGAAAGTTCTGTTTCTGGTGTTCTTATAAACAGTCATCCAGAACTGAACAGGCTGATGAGGGGTAAGTCAGTGTCATGATGGCGATGTGCGATTGCCAGTGAGCATTGGTTGTTTCTTCTTCTCGGTTCAACCTGTCTAAAGTTCAGTCCTATGGCGGGGATGAAGTGGCTTGTCATTTCCAGGTCGTGCTGCGTTCCCCCAGTTTTCCCTCGACATTGGTGTCTGCAAGCCGGAATGTTTAGCACTCAGCTGTGTCTCTTACTCCTATTCATTTGAGGTGCCCAGGTGTCTGTCGTTTTAACGAGGAGCTTTCCGGCTTTCAAGATAGAAACATCAAGGAATAGGAGACAATGTAATAAAAATTTCTTTTAATTTTATGTAACTCAGTTTATCTGAACATAAATCAATTAATCATGTTTATGAACCATAAAACAATTGATACAGACACATATTACAGAATTCACAATATGCTGTGTGATACGGAAAGAAGATGAAGCTTTGGTGAAAGAGAGGGTTTAATTCAAATACAGAAGGAGTGATTGCGGTTTCTGTCAGTAGATACCAGACCTGAAATCTGTTTTTTGTCAAAAGTTCCAAGGCCCCAATTTTTTTGGTTCACATCATGAAACTGAAGTGTTTTTTTCCTGAAGACCATTCCTTTACACTTGAAATAAATTTGAGCACGCTGGAATATCTGAACCCAGAAATCAAAGAAATGAATTTAGAAACAGTCCAAAATGGACAGTCTGTTATATTGTTAACAATTTTACTTGGTCTGTCCTCAGGACACACCTCTATCAGACAAATTCATTTTTTCTGGCCATACATTTGAAAGAAAATACCTTAACATTAAGTACATAGAATACAAAAGTATTTTCATCACAGAGAACAAACTTCAACCCTATTTGGCAGCACATGCGACCTCAATTTCCGTATACCGGTACAAATACATCTGTAGTTGTGAGAAGCCTGACTTTTGGCCACCACAACAGGCTTTTTCTAAAAGTGAATGTTGACCCCTGCATCACTGAGGATGAGAAGTAGTCTGAACATGTCACCCACAGAACCAGACTCTACATACACAGCTATTACGTATAGTCATCACAATACATTCACACTTATAAAACATGATCACTTATCCAGCATCAATTTACACCAGTTGATGAGCATTCAAATTGCCACTAAAAGCCCAGTGTACTTTGAGAGAATATCGCTAAAAGGTTGCGACTGGTACTCTGCTTGTGTTCACTGTATTTTAAAACTGGTGGCTCATTAGAACTATACAACACTGTAGTGACGTATTTATGAAGGAAAATTTAGGGCCGAAAGGACTAAACCTGTCTTGTTGGCAGTTATTTTCCCAACATTATCCATAAATGACAATGGTGTCTTGATTTAGCAAAACTGTCAGTCACATATGGACAACCTTTACACTACAATTCTGTATAGAAAAGTTTAGGGAGCAAATTTGAGGGGAAAAAAATTGCTTTCGTTTCTGATAACGATTAGCTGTGAGGTTTAAGATTTGTGGAGCAGTACTTAGACAGACGACCAAGAAAGAAGGGAGCGATACATTGTATGAACAAATTTACAGGTATTCAATCATATCACATTGTAAAATACTGAGCACTTTTACTGAGCTGTGTGTCTGGAGCACAATACGTCTTTCACATGTACTTGTTAAAAGGACAATGAAAGTGTGCAGATTATAAGTGTTTAAGACATTTTAGCTTTCAGGCTAAAGGGATTGATGAGAAACTAAACTGCCACCCTACGATCCTCTAGGGTAACATGTGAATAAATGAATCCTTACATCCTGTCCTGCAGTTCTAACACATTCAAAACTTCACTCCGCCCATGACCGCTCTTGCAAAAACAGAGGTGACAGCAGGAAACCAACCATGCAAATCTGTATATGCTTTTAGTGCCACAACTCAAATGACGTATTTCATGACGTTGCACAGCCAACACATGGTCTGTTGCAGATTGATAAAGTCAGATCATTGATGACATCCATAGCTTGGATGTGTTGAAGTCTCTAGTCTCTAGGAGGTTATGGTCGTGGTGATGAGCAGACTATGAAAACAGTGACAGGAACGAATTTGCATAGGCCATTGGCTTCACGTTTGGATGGGGCTGAAAAAGAGAAAAGCAGATGTCAAGAAAAACAAAATAAGAATCTTGGCATTTTTAATCCAGGCTCTTTCTTTTTTTAACTAGGCCATGTGAGGAAGGGCAAAGGAATGCAAAATGACGCAGCCTCAGTCAAGACGTACAAACTGCTCTATTTTGAGCTCAAGTTATGTTACGTCAAGAACGGTGTGGTATTCCTCCTGCGGAGGGTACTGCACATGCGCAGCACCATATCCATCTGATGTGATGTCAATGTGACGTCACCCGCGTATGGAAGTTTTCTTCATACTTACCACTGCTGAATACGTTGTATATTTGGGTGTGAGATCATCTCCCTTGATTGTTATGAAGGCTCCTTTATTTCCCATAGTATCACTGTAAAGCAACAATACAATACTGTACTGCTTCTGGTATGACACCATGATTAAACAAATTTTAGAGAGGGCAAATTACTTCATGTCAGAACACATACATGGCTATAAATGTATCTAGCCAACTCTGAATGAAACAAACATAGAAAAGCAGTATGAAATTTTTAAAAACTTACCAGTAGTTCGGGGCAGAGAAGACAGTTATACACTTTCCATCGTGTAGCACCTCGTAGCCGTCGCTTCGGACTTCGTGACTCCTTACTACGTAGTCGAGATTGTTCTTCTGCAGGAATTGTTTCGTGACGTCGGGGCCAAAATGTATGCCGACTCCTCTCTTGCTCGGTGACCTACCGCTCTGGCGTTGTGGGTCTGACCAGAGCAGCTCACACATGAGACCTGTAGAAACAAATACATGAGTTTCGTTCACAAATTCAGGGCAGCATATCTCAGTGGGTGAACTTTCTCATCTACCTTGCAGCAGGGCAGATTCAAAATGCAAACCAAACTGGTATCCAAGCATGCACCTCCATGGATTTTGAGAAGCTGAAAATCCAAGCTCCTCACAGTCTTAATAATGAGACATGAAATCAAACTCATTTGTATCTGTGCCGTAAGATATCACAGCGGACAAATAAAGAACCTGTTGTGCCCATTAGGGAACCATGAAGTCAATCGCCTCACAAGTGCTATGCTTGAGGCTGCACTTGACTACATTAGCTATCACCTTAGTGCAAAGAACAAGAGAGTTATGATTCAACACTAAAGCTGACACATGAATTGCTTACCACTTTCTGGCGGTTGTCTGTTCCTTTCAATTTTCCTAAGGTCGTCTAGTGTTACATCGTCGCTAGAAAATAAACCACCATGCATCACCTGTAAAACAAAACGATTAAATGATTGAATACGACAGCCTTTACAGTACATAGTCCTTATCAGTAAATAGCAAAAACAAGTAAGGAGATGAATATCTTATTATAGTTGCCTAGTTCAAGGCAGACATGAAAAGGAATTTTACAATTGCATCCAAATCAGGTTAAAACCAGGCTGAGGCACAACAACGTCCTGATGACCAAAATGTAAAACATTATATAAATCTGACAGGAATGCTCTCTTAGCAGCAATCTTAAATAAATACTGGTACACTTACTATAATTTTGTTATTTATACAGTGACATAGCGGTAGCCAGTTGAAGACTTCTGTGAAGAGTTCGGCCATCTTGGCTGTGTACTTGGCTTTCACCTCACCCTCAAAACCGTACATCTGATTCATCGTCACGCTTTCGTGGTTACCTAGAAAAGAAAACACGGTCACATTTCACGACAGAAACTCTTCAAATAGTGGATCAAAATGCATTATAATGGATTTTTGTGGTAAAAACTTCAGGTTAGTTCCAGACAGGTGCATTTGTAAACCACGAAACTTACTTGTGGCCATCAAATCACAGTTTGGTGCCAGACATAAGATTTGACTGAACCTCATACATTGTCTTATCATCAGAAGAGTGAGCCAGTGAAATAAATCAGCAATGCCTAAACTTTTCATGATAAAAAATGTTTTCTTACCTCTGGACATGAAGAAATGGTTCGGGTATAGCAGTTTAAAAGAAAGCAAAACCATTATGCATTCTACAGAAAATGAGCCTCGGTCAACAAAATCACCATTAAATAACTGATGGAAAGTCAAGGAAAATGAAACATGAAACTTGTAATCATCTCTTGTAGAAACATTCGCAGTTTCTTCAACTAAGCTATGCAGCTTCTTAATTAGGAATATTATTCTAAGAATTTACAAGTTTTTGCTTTTCATTTTATCAAAAGGATACATATGGATTATCTTCTGATGGTAATCCGTTCAGCTCGAAGATGTTCATCAGATCATAGAACTGACCATGGATGTCACCGCATATCGTGAATTTCTTACCCTGAAATGAAAGTATAGGCACAGCTGTATATGTTAGAGCAATGGGATGAGACTGCACAAAGGTCCCAACAGACAAATTCTCTGAAGCAACTAACACATTATGGCCTATTATGCCGTTTATTCAAAAATTGAAATTTAACAAGAGACTTTTCAATTATGCAAATACACATTGAATATAAAACTGGAATTCTATAATTTAGTTACGCTAATTCAAACTTACCTCAGCAACTTGTATATCTACTAATGATGGCTGTTTTTCAAAGACTTTCTTTGTTTCTACGAGGATCTGGAAAAAAAAGACATCAAAATAACATCAAACAACACACATCTTCATTTGACAAAGTCAAAAGATTTCACTGGACATCAGCATTCTTCCCAGTGCCAGAGGGCAATTTATAAAGATATGTATCCAGACAAAAATTTTTGGAATTGCGATCAACTCACTTGATAAGCATATCTCCTGTGTAACTTTTCCTGCTTTTTGAACACATCCATGAGGCTCATCACGAAGTCATGAGTGACAGTGTTATTTTCTAATTTTGGTCCCTTGTAGTCATCCTCTATGGCTAAAAAGGTAAGCAAAAATAAAATGAACCCATAGAAGCAGGTGCTGTCAGTTTGAGGAGTTTCATTGCACTGCTTCATTTAACTGCTACCATTCTAAATTGATTTTATCCTAATCTAATTTTGAGTTTGTGCAAATTCTGATCAGGCCAATAAATATTTAAGGGGCAATGTCTTATACTTACTCATAGATGAGATATCAATCTGATCTGCTATATTTTTATGTGCTTCATCCACGGAGATGGCCCTCTCAAACGCAATCCTCGTGACAATCTTTTTGCACTCATTATACTTGGCACTTGCATCCTTGTCTGTTGGTTTGCACTTGGTCACCTACAAAGGAAAATAAAAGAGTATACGAAAAATTGAAAAAGTTGTACAATATTTTTACCAGTACACACTTGAATTTCTGGGTGGTTCTCAAAGTAGTATAGTTTCAACTCATGACAAACAGCAGTAACAAGTGATGTTGATTTACAAATACAAGTGTGAGTCTTTTACAACAGGCCTTCATGTAACTTAACTGTAACAGAACACTGACTTCCTCTTATTTTATCATGGATTTTTCTGTCAGTGAAACATTTTGCTGAAATGGAACTTTAAAATAGCACAGAGCTTGTCTCACACATACTTACAGCCTCAAAGTCTTTTAATGCAAGTTTGAATTTACCAAGGGCCATATTGGCAGTCGCTCTCCTGTAGTAAGCCTGAAGAGAATGTAAAATGATATTGTGAGAATATGTTTTACCGTCGTCACATCTGGATGTAACTTTTACAATTTTTGAATTTGCCAAAACTTGCTTTACATGTCTCAATGACTTTTACTCAGCTTGTTTATTGAATAAACCTTGTACCTTGACATATTTTGGATCCAAATCCAATGCACTGGAAGCATCAGACAAAGCATATCCAAAGCATTCTGTCTTGAGGTAGGCAAAACTTCTGTTGCCATAGAATGTGGCCTCAGTTGGATTCAGTTCGATGGCTTGAGTGTAGAAGGTAATCGCCTGACCAAAGTCTTGATCTGAAAAGAGAGCAACTGATATTTTCAAACCTGTTCTTCAAAAGAAATATCAAAGCTGTAGGCTATAAGAATGAATGAACAGAGAAAGGGAATGATTGAAAGTGAGGAAAATCTTCAGTTTTACATTGCCTCATTCAAACTTTATTTTCTGCTCTAAATTGACTAAAAGTGACCGTAATTTTTACTTTTAAAGAATCCATTAGCTTTCTCCTTTAGCTCTTGAGCTTTTTGTTTAGTTTCTTCAGATATTTCGGGTAATTCTGGACGTTTTTCGGAGGAATTTCCATTCACACCGGTTGCAGCCATGTTGAATATTTATAATGACCTTGACCCCTAAGCTGTTACATCGGTGGCATATCTAATTACTTGTTTGTCCATAATTACTTAAAAATAAAACATCTATACAAATAATGACTAAAACAATTTGTTATCAACAGGATTTTGCTATAAGAACATAGAAAATATGTATATTTCGTCCATTCGACATGATTTTCTGGTGTTCCATCTGCTGGGGGATTTCAGCCTTGCTGCCATGTTTGTTCGTTTTGTTTGACATTGAAAATGATGGACAAAAACACTTTTCTTTTCGCTCCTTGATGATAATCAGGTAAATATGTGTATCCTCATAATAGAACATGATGTTAAGATGATTTAAAACAGAGCTTTTTATGTGCAAAATGTAAAATTACCGCGAAACTATTGACCCAAAGTCTCACTACCAGAAAAGTCCAAAAATGTAAAAATGTACAAATTCAATTTCAAATTCAAATTTCAGCCATATATTTTGAGTAGAGCGTTGTACTGTTGTAGCTTTGGGTGCTTGTTCTGTTTTTTTTGCGTACTGGAAAGACGTCATGTTGTAGCCTATATATGACCTGATTGATAGCATGATAATAAAGGCTGGAAAGTGATACTAGTGAGAAGTGAAGCACAACCCCAACAAGGGGTCAATTTGTATTCGAAATTTACCACCAGTAGGCCCCTATGTCCATTAATCGATTATCATCAACAAATCATCAACATGAAGTTTATGACATCATTATTGTGGGATGTCACAGAATGTTCTATTTTAGTGTAGTATATATATAATATGGTGACGTTGCCTTCACATCACAACGACACAATCACGTTGGCATGGCAACTCATCAACGACTCGAGACTGCCAACCCACTTTCAGTTTCAGTATTTAGGAGTTTGCCTCCTGAAGGTCACTTACTCAAAGTAAGTACTGAAGAGAGGGAACTTTTTGAAAGCAGTTCCTGATTGATAGCCGATTTGTGCTCAAGGCCCAAGTGGCTATGTCATCTTCAATTTTGCTTGTATATACCTCCCTGGCCCACTTTGGCACTAATGATTCTCCCTAACAATATATCCTTTTTTACACTCCCAGGTTTTCTTAAGATCTTCGTGTTCTCAGCAAGGTGTCTTTCAACCAGTCAACAAGGCTAGAAGATCATGTGTGATCACCATCACTTCCGATCCCATACGCCAATGGGAGACATTGAACACACAAGCCAATTGTCAGAAAATATTGGTGCCCTGTTTGAAAACTCTGAGTACAGCGATGTCAGATTTATTGTGGATGGTACAACTTTCCACGCTCACAGGGTCATTCTTGCTGCTAGATCAGAATATTTCAGGTAAATGATACATGATTAAATAATTAAATAATGGTATGTGACAACACTGTCTTCGCTTTGCCTCTGGTTTGTTGTGGCTCTTAGTGGCATTCTCCGACTGGTACAAAGTTAAATATTGAACTCTCTAATTGGAGCAAATACAATTTCTTTGTCAAGTGGGTGTTTTGTTCCACTGTTTTCCTTTGTTCTTGCATTCCAAATTCAATGTAAATCTTGTCTATTTTATTTCAGAGCGATGTTGTTTGGAGGGATGAAGGAGTCTGACCCGAATTGCACTGACATAGAACTTCTTGATCAGTCTGCTGTTGCATTCAAGTCTCTACTGAAGTACATCTACACTGGCAAAATATCTCTGAGTGCCATGAAGGTGCGTAGTTGTGCTTCTACATTGATCAAGATAAAGATCTTTTCTCCATTATAGATGTGGTAGTCATCTAGCTCACTATCGATAAACCATGTTTGGTGAATATTTTTGGGCTGTGGCCATTATTTTGCTGCCTTTGTAGTAGGAAGTGAAAGGCTGTCAGGCAAATTTACCTAAGTCATATGGTGAATGCATGGAACTTACAATTGTAGGTTGTTTTGCCAGGGTCCTTTTGAAATGGTAAATATGACTTCTACCAAAAGGGTCGTTTCAATATTATGGCCACAGTTGGGTTTTCTTTGCGCTTGTCCTTAAAACTTATAAATCAGACGCTTCCTCTTGTTTTCAGGAAGAGCACTTGTTGGATGTGCTCGGCCTAAGTCACCAATACGGCTTCATCGAGTTGGAAACTGCCATTTCTGATTATCTAAAGGACATCTTGAACATCACAAACGTCTGCCTGATCTATGATATGGCCAACATTTATACGCTGCAGTCGTTATCAAAGACTTGCTTTGAGTTCATGGATAGAAATGCAGCAGAGGTTCTCATATCAGAGAATTTTCTCGTCTTATCCGAGGTAATTGACCAGGATTTAGATGTTCTTTTTCAGACGATGTATTCTGAATTACCCGATACTCATTATTAAAAAAAACACCCCTTATATTATAAGTCTGATTCAAGGACACCGCACTCTTTACTTTTCTATTTGTCAGACGTGCGCGAAACCAAACCAAGAATTATTCTTGGTAAAACCAATTTATAACTGATGTACCCCTTCTTGTACAAAACAACAGGCTTTCTGAATCCCGATATGAATTGGTCCAGTTTTCAAAACGTGTGACTTGGGTGAGTTTTAGCTGTATTTTCAACCCACCATCTCATTTTTCAGTCATCCCTGTATGAAGTCATATCAAGGGATTCCTTCTGTGCACCAGAGATTGATATCTTCCAAGCAGTGTGTTCCTGGCGGGAAAACAATCCTGAGGCAGACATTTCAAAAATAGTTCAGGCCGTTCGAATAACGTTGATGAATATCAAAGAACTGTTGAACTTTGTTCGGCCGACGCATCTTGTTTGTCCCGATGCAATATTAGATGCCATCAAGCTGCGAACAGAATGTCGTGATATGGAGTTGAATTACAGAGGGTTCTTAGGTGAGGGTTGTGAAAAAGTAGCTCCTAGTTAGTCAGTAGTTCTAATTAGCAAACACCGATGATGCAGAATTATGATTCAGTCTAATTGGACTAAACGAACAGAAGTCTTACTAGGTTTTGCTTTCCAAACATTTTGTACCAAGATGATGACTCTGTGATGACTCTGTGACAGTAACAGTAACTGTGACTGTGACAGCATGTTGCATATTGTTAGGCGCTAAAAGATCTGTTTTATTTTGCAGTCCCTGATGAAAACG
The DNA here is from genome assembly GCF_910592395.1 of Lineus longissimus. NCBI lineage: Eukaryota > Metazoa > Nemertea > Pilidiophora > Heteronemertea > Lineidae > Lineus > Lineus longissimus. The sequence goes on along the minus strand of NC_088310.1, from coordinate 4,057,765 downwards.
TGGCCACCCTTCGCCATGGTGCCCTGGTTATCAAGGGTGAAATCAAAGCAGCTCTGCTAGATGGCGAAGTCACAAATTACGACCTAGATCGTGGGTTCAGTCGGCATCCAATTGATGAAAATCTCGGGCAAGGCCTTGTTATCAAGCTCGGTGCACCACATATCATAAATGCTATCAGAATTTTACTGTGGGACAGAGACATGAGGTTAGTTTATGCCGTTTGCTTTTCACCTTTTTTGTGATGATTGAAGTTTTTTTTGACTACGTTCTGCCATTTTTTCGTGTAGTACATGTATGAAAGTGTGTGTCAGACGAGATCAGAGTGTCACATCTTCATTGTAGTGAAATCAGAGAAATCAATGTTGCCAGTAGAGGTCTCTATTATCCAAAGTACATCAACACTCTTCATGCTGGTCTGAGGAATAACTTCATCACAAAGTCTTAGTTCCCTAACTGTGCATATTGGGCACAAGGAGGCCACCAATTGAGCCATCTAGCACCTGCCAAAAGTCCTTCCTAAATGATTCTCTATAATCAATAGCATTTCTTTTCTCCTCTCTACAGATCCTACTCATATTACATAGATGTGTCCATGGATGAACGGGACTGGATCAGAGTCATCGACCACCAGAAATATCTCTGTCGGTCGTGGCAGAATCTCCACTTCAAGCCTGTGGTTGCTAAATACATCAAGGTGGTAGGGACACACAACACGGTCAATAGGGTGTTTCATTGTGTGGCCTTTGAATGCATGTACAGTAACAAGGTGGTCAAGATGGAAAATGGTCTCATTGGTAAGTTCTTGTCTGAGTGCCATAGGAAACCTGCACTGGGCAACGAAGCAATACACATCAGTGATTTGTCATACTGCTCTCATTTCAATAATTGTAACATCCTTTGAGAAGACTGTTTGAATTGCCTTCTTAGATAATGCCATAAAAATAGTTTGATAAATTGTGTCTGTATTTTCAGTCCCAACAGATAATGTTGCAACGATTGAGGCAAGTGCCAATGTTATCGAGGGAGTGAGTCGGAGCCGCAATGCCCTGATCAATAAAGACACCAAGAACTATGACTGGGACAGTGGATACACGTGCCATCAGCTTGGCAGTGGGGCCATAGTCGTTCAGCTCGCCCAGCCTTTTATCATTGGGTCGATGAGGTAAGAGGCTGTGATGTACTGAAAAGAACTACAAGAACTAACCAAAATGGCCCAAAACTCAGATCTGTTTAAGCTCTAAACTCAAGAGAGACTACTAGAGACCAATGTCACCTTAATTCTGGCCTTAGCTCCATCCTTTCGATGATTGGTATCGAGTTCGGAACAAGTGTATCATCTGTCAGCATTTTCTGTTGCCAGTAAATTTTTATCCAGGTGCCATGTCTTAATTTCACAGTTTCATTTTAATTTCGTTCAGGTTACTGTTGTGGGACTGTGACGACAGGAGCTACAGCTTCACTGTCGAGGTATCAACAGATCAGCAAAACTGGTACATGGTTGCCGACAAGTCTCGGGATGCGTGCAAGTCATGGCAGACGATTGTGTTCAAGAAGCGGCCGGTCACATTCGTGCGGATTGTTGGCACACACAACACAGCCAATGAGGTGATTATGGAATTTTTGCCAATTCTAGTTCAGAAAAGGCCAAAATCAATCACCGTAGAGTTCAAACTTGGTTTCCTCCTGACGTTACAGTTGAGATGGCCAAAACGAGCATGCACAATTTGTTTCTTCCAAACACTGAAAGACTGTTGTAAAAGCTTGTCAACAAGAGTGATTCCTATCCTGTTTATGCTTTACGCCACATATCTACTAAGTAACCAAGTCAAATGATCACTACCAATTTCAATTGATATATCATCTTCATTGTTTCCAGGTGTTCCATTGCGTACACTTTGAAGCCCCGGCAGATGCGTCTGCCCTTGCCCAGTATCTCCCGCCCCCAGAGGAGAGCAAGTCTGAGAATCCAGTGGTCATGGAAGAACATGAGGAGCAGAATCAAAATGTCGAGCAGATGATATACGATGGAGCTGCTTAGAATAAGAGCCTGGTTGTTTTTGTACAGTATGTCAGGGAATGGGAGGGTGGGTATTCTTGGGGTGTAAAATTTGCTCTATCAGAATGCTAAGAGGTGGTCGTACATGTAGGTATAGTCTCTAGATTTGGGCAATTTTACCTATCGAGTTTTTGCATTACTGACAAATTACCATTTACAAAGACGAATTCTCTGTATTCATGCATGTACTGGTAATCTGTTTGTTTACATGGTTCATGATAGTAGATTGTGAGTTATGCAGAAACATTAGGCCTGGAAATGGGGGGGGATCCCTCCTTTGTCCTTAGTGTGTTAATGTCCGAATGACTGGACTGCCATATGTTTTATTCCTGTAAATAGTGTATCAAATTGAATAATGACTTCATCATGTAAACCCTTGTTCAAAGGTTAGGCTTTTTTGGCAATTGAAACCTGTAAACATGATGTGTTTGTTTATGAAAACCGGTGAAAATTACACTAGCATGGAGCTGAATTGTACTAGGTGTAAAGAAATATATCTCGCATCCTCGTGTATAATACATGTTTTTGAAGGAATAGTCCACTTGAAAGTTATAAAATCATTGTATGCTCTAACACTCTCTGGCGTTTGACAAAGACCTACATGTATGCACATTTGGTCACCCTTGGTTAAAAAGTGCCTCAGTTTGGGCCTACATTTTAGCTACACTCTCCCAGTCTAGATTTCACACAGAGACCCGCCAGTGCAGTGTTAATTTCAATTCTATCACACCTGAAATGCAGTTGCAATGGAGGTTTGTTGTAATAATATTTCTGCTACGTTCTGTGGTTTTGCAGTTGAGTTTTTGCTCAGATATTTTCTTTACTCCTAGTACAAGAAGGAACTTGTGATAAAGTAAACTCTTTAGTTTTCTCAAAGTTATTTTCAAGGATTTGATCTTTGACATGGAAGAATCTAGATCATGTTGGTCTCTTTACCAAGATTAATTTCTGTGTTTTATCATACCGTTCTATAACCAAAGAAAAAACCATCATGATAAACATTTTTGTGGCATCATATCGCTCGAGTAAAACCAAAGTAAATGCACGAAAGAAGTGACTTTATGCGTGTATTTTGACAGTACAATGTACAAATTTATTTGCAAAACTACTGTTGGAATGATCTTGTATCAAAGTTTTCAAAAATGCACCTAATTTGAATGAAATGACTGTAATGCTGCAAGGTAATTGGATCCTTGGTCACGTGTTTGCTTTCCCACGTTATTTAATGTATTGTAGCTTTAGTTATTGACTGTATCGCTCATCTACATGTATAATCTATGTGTTGATGTACTAGTATATAGAATACATCGGTGTGTAAAAACCATTTCAGGTATTCATACCGTGGGAGATCCTCTTCAGGATTTTAAACCTTAGAGCAATTTTGGTCTGTGATAAATTATCTTTGAAAAATGTTCAATATACCATGTTATGTAATATATCATAAAGTGTGCGTACTGTAGACTAGAAGAACAATGCTATGGGCCCAGTTGCTCAGTCTGCGCTATCGGTAAACATTGGTTTTAAGTCCTAACGCGGTTATTGTAAATGATATTTTCTACAGGAGATAATGCTTAGGCTGGGGATGGCGTTAGTGTCCCTAATGCCAACTGAGCAGCTGGGCCTTGGATGATGCCTGTTGTTTCCCTTCCTTCTCACCAGACAGTATCTGTAGCCATATTGAGACTAGCAATTGCACATGTTGCTGAAAAACCGAGTGGGCCGCAATATACTGTTTTGTAGGCTTTTCTTTGTGCATATGTGAATGTGATACGGATACAGAATGGTTGATCTAATCTGTCCTTGATTACATGTAAGGTTATGTTACAAAGGCAGGGCATCTCAACTGGTGCTTAGTTCTATGGAGTGTATTATACCAGTAAATTCGTACTCTGTTTTCCTAATTTGGGTTTCTCTTGTGAGTGAGGAGATGGTGCTTTGGTATTGTGAACAAACTGCTGTTGTATTTCTGTTAAATTTTGATGCAAACTGTTCCTCGGTCATGCTATTGCTTCATCAGTTTGACCTAGAACCACGAATTTATAAAGACTTGTCTTCATAAATTCTTGCGAGAACTTAAAACTTAGCAACCACTTGGCAAATGCAAACATTGGTCAGTGGAGTAGCATCTTGTGAAAGGAATTTTCATTGTCACTTGTGGCATGTAGCATGTAGCTGATCAAGCTTAGGCTTTTTATGGGAATATCTGAATCTCATTGAAATCTTTGACTTTAACCCATATCACTACGACCATCCGCTTTTGTCATTCAGGGCTTTGTAAGGCTCACTTCCTTGTCCTGTCGCCCGGAACGAGAGACGATCAGAATGACAAAATGGTCTTCATGATTGAGCGTCTAATAGACACTCACTTCTTCGAAAATCTGCTCACTTTTTCAGCCTGTGTGTGTTTGCTGGTCAGATGTTCACCTTGCTGTTAGCACATGTTTATAACCAACATTTAAATCCAGCCATAGATGTTTTTATCACCTTAGACAGAGTTTAGAGACTTTCAGTTTGGGTAAATTGTAAATAAACAGGAATGAAAGAAAGACATGTTTTGGTATTGTTCCCTTTCATCCGTCTCGAGGATGTGACTTTAGCCATCTGTCTGCTGCTGACCACAAGAAGCATAGCGATCCTGTCATGAGGATCTGTTGTTTAAGCCTTCTATCAACGGTCTACTGCCGACTTCAGATACCTGGAGTTCCCACTGCAATGTACCTTTAGCCATCTGTCTTGTGCTGTCCTCAAGACAACAAGCAATCCCAATGCTTGGATGTGCATTCACCCATCCTCCGAAACATGTAAATCCTATGGAAAGGATATAAATGTGCATTTGGCCATCTATCAACTGCTGTCCTCCAGACACCTATCGATCCCAATGCTTGGATGTGCCCTCAAGCATCAATCAATTTCTGACCTACAGACGCCTGGAGGTTCTGTTGCAAGGATGTGCCTTTATAACCGATCTACTACTAACTGTCCCCAGACACCTGGGGATGGCATCGCAAGGCTGTATCTTCAGCCATGCTGTGACCCATCCGCCCAGGGCCAAACGAAAGGGCACAGCCATCTATCCACTGCTGTCCTCCTGACTCATGGAGATCCTAACCGCTGTCCTGCAGACACATAGGAGTCTGGAGCAGGCAGTGGGTTCATAAGAAACATCCTGGCAGCGGAATCTCTGCGTCTGAAAGACAGCGGTGTCGGCCCGGCTTCGGCGTGGCAGAGTGTGCATGTTGCAAGGCAGCTGGATAATGTGGATTGTATATGCGGTGGGCCCACAGCGCCTACCCGGAAAGCAGATTCTCCAGGCTTCTATAAGTTTGGATTCCATCCTGCGAAGTGATCTCCCGCCGAGACGAAGAGGATGTTGACGACGATAGACACATCCTTGTGACAGTTTATTAGTTGATAATGCTATTACTGCTCCTCGGGGAATTTCCCGCACTTTATTTGTGACTGCGTAGGCGATGTTCCCGCGAGCGGTGTCGTCTTTGCTGCAATGACGTCACTTCGCACACACTGACGCAACGCCATTCGCGCATTGTTGATGCAAGCGACGCCACGTCTTCAAATGCGCGGGCACTTTTACTGTCTCCGGCGACATTGTCACATCCTAAACTTGGCAAAATAAAATCACATGAGGCAAATTTAATGGACACCGAAGTGACGGCAAGAGCTATCCAGCGCCTAAAGATAGGCAAGCAGTGAGTAGAGTTTGAACTCCATTTGGATTTGGGGCAAATAACTGAATTCAATAGAGACAAAAAGCAACTGAATAATAAGACATGAAGGCATGATTGCAAAGCCAAATTCGTGCCTAAAATCTTCTGTTGTAAACTTACTGTAAACTCGCGTCAGCCATGGTCGTGTCGGTTGCATGATTTGATCTGAAGAAAATCTTTTCGCATTATTTTCATCTCGTTCCAGTGACCTTAAACTTGAAGCATCTGTGCTACAGCGACGGGCTGCATTGGAGCTGGACTATTCCACAAAGTTGCGCGAATGGGCAGAAACCCTGAGAAGTCATATTCAGGCCAATGGTACGTTCCCCTTATTTCATGAAACGGGCGTACAAAAACATCTCATTGCCTTTGCTCCTACTACTGCACTGGTGAAACTACCAGAGGTGTCAGATGAGTATCGCCTTTTCCATACACGTGCCCTTCTTGTTATTCTTGTTATATATTGAGTACTAAACTTTCCATACAGATACCCCTTCAAGCAAATGATAGAGCAGGTCTTTTACTGGCTATTGCTTCAGAACCGCAACGTTTTTGGGCCACTATTGACAAATTTGTCTTCTCTTAACTGCAGATGTGCAAGACTTGAAAGAAGTGAGGAAAACGTACATGTTGATGGCGGACGAGGCTGATTCGGAATCTAACAAACATTACAAAGTCTTTAATGATATTTCCAAGAACTTCAATGGACCTTACAACAGAATCCTAAGGTAGTTTTCTTCATCTTCTTCTGTGTTCCATCTTGTGAGTGTGTTAGACGCTATTGCGGTTGGCGACGTCGTCTACCAAAGGCGAGTGCCATGGAGGGGTTCATCTATCTCAATTCAAAAGCTACTCATGTTTATCGTTTGGAGGAGGCGGTCATCACCAGACCCCACCGCCTCTCAAAGCATACCAGAAGAAGAAGAAGAAATTCTGTTCTTCCCTAAACATGTTCCTACTTTCCATTGAGCTCAACTCGACCTGGGCCTGGCGCAATAACAAATTGAATTTATGTGTATTTCAGGTTTCGTGAGATGAATTACCACAAGGAAGACAATAGCCGAGGATGCAGGGAGATTAATTTCTATGAAGAAGAATTCCAGAAACTTCTGGTTTCTTATCAGCAGGTCAATGCGAAATTTGAGAAGTGGAAGCTGGTAGGTCAAACACAAAATGTTCTTTGGGGTGCCAAGAACAAAACGTCCTACATGAAGGTTGCATTTGTGCATGACGTAATAATGTTTTTTCTTTAACGTGCCTTCCGATATTTTGTTAAAAAAGGGAGTAAATAGGCAGGAGACAGACGGACCACATTAATTTTCCCAGAGTCGCCGATATGTGTCTTTACTTCCTCACGCACCTTCTTCTATCCCTATAGAGACTGTCCGAATTGAAGAAATCGACCCAAGGATCCCGTCCATGGTTTCTCCGCCCTTCGCATAAAGCTACGGCGAACCAGAGAGAATATACCGAGAAGAAATACAGCCTGCATCACCATCGTGAGAGGGAGGAAAGAAAAGCATTATTGCAAGTAAGCCGTATATCCAATACATTATCAGAGGTAGGCCGTACACCCTGCGCCCGTGATAAAATACAACCTGGATCGCGAGAAGACGTCTCTTAGAACCGGACCTGCAGTCTCAATCTGCAGTCGTGTTCGTTGTCTCCACGCCCAAAGCCACGTAGACCAAGTGTGCATAACACAGGGACTGGAGTCAGTGGAAAGAGGGCAATTCACACGATGCTTCCCCCCTTTCTGCTCGTCTGTAAATCTTGCAGCAAACTTTAATACAGTATTTGCGCTTGCTCACTTCCGCTACCATATGGCCATATCATGCTATTTAAGAGACACAATGTTTAAAGATATCAAGCATCACAGACTCACCAATTTCTGGTTGCGTCTTAGTTCTTTAAGAACATACTTGGCAGTCGCAGTTAAACGCGATAAAATTTAATTTTAGAACACGACTCGACTCCTGGACGAGATGAGAGACCAGGAAAAGAAGAGGCTGACGATGCTTATCAGTCAGTTCAAAGCGTACCTAAGGATACTGAGGCAGAATCACCATGAAAGGTTCGAATATAGAACATTTTGTGTTCTTTTCTTCTGCTTTTACACGTACTTTTACTCGTACTTGTTAACTCTCGACTACGTAGTTCCTTTCCCCGTCCCCTGAAGGAGGCATTACGCCGTCTTGGCCAAGGTTGTCCTTGTCACCATTTGAGACATTTCTGTCGTGCTGCGACCATGCAGCACATCTTCGATGACATGCAACTCTTCCAATCACGCTATTGTTAGAACGAGATTCGGCGTACTCTCAAGCAGACTGGCGGCCATGCAGAGGCACCGGTTATCAGTCTGCGGATGCCATTAACTGCCCAAAGCTGATGTTCAAATCTTGGCATTATCGACAACGCATGTTCGGAAAAGCTTTGGCGGCAAAAACGACCATATAGATTTTTTACCAATCTTCCACTTCAGTTTTGATAGGAGGGAATGTCTGAAAACCATCGAGTCTCACCTAGATAACATGAATCTTGACGAAATAGTTGAAAACTGGTCTGCAGAGAACCGAAAAACTGCAGACGACGTGAAAGACGACGGTGATGGACATGTCAGCGTAAAGACAAAAGTGAAAGGATTTGGATATGATATTGTTGACATCGGTGGTTTGAGCAGCCATAAGCTTGTTGATGACACTTCGGAGCAGTCTTCCAGTGACGCCGTGACGTACCTGGTTAAGGAGTCCAGCAGCCCACGCCGTAAGGATGGAATCCCGCCGGAGGAGAGTCCTGAAGATACCAATCTGAATGTCGAGAAAGGCGATCTACTAAAAGAAACACCAGTAGTAATGCGTAAGTGATTACTGGTGGGCATTCCGTTCAGAAATTGGCACGGACATGGATCATTATCAGTGATTTGTATTTGCGCCATTGTATTTCATATTCATCAGGACTTAACCTGACTTATATTGCAACAATGATTTATTTTTCAGTTTCAGAAATGTCCGATGCTGATGAATTAAATGACATAGAACTTTGCGGCCGATCTCTCAATATGTGTAAACAGAGTGACGACCTCATCACTCAGTCTTCCAGCCTCGGTATACAGAAAAAAGGTTACGCCACGGCCGGAACGGAGGTGGATGAAGTCATCGCGCTTCGGCCCGAGAAGCGCAAAGAGGCCCGGACCAGCACTTGGGTCATGCGGCAGTCGCCAGGGTTAGCATGGAGTCCCCCGCCCCACCATCCAACCCTGGATGTTGACGTGAGGCAGACGAAGTCGAGCAAGGATCACCAGAGTCCGAGGAACAATGGGGCGGCCGCAGTGGCATTGAGCGACCAGGACATGAGAAAATCGAGATACCGCGTCAGTGTGGCTCTGGATACATTAGGTGTTGGAACAAACGTTGTTGAAAGTAAGATGTTGAATTGTCATATGTGCCCCTGATCACGGAAAAAACTATTTCTTACTATGCCTCAAGCGACGGTATGTACTGGGTGCTTGGTAAAAAGCCGGTAACCTTCAACGCGAATCAACTCCAAAAAATGCCGGTTTAGTTTTACAGGTTGGCTTTATCTGGGTGTTTTGGTGATGACATGAATTAAACTAGTACTCCACGTCTTTCTCTTTTACAGCACTTCCCTTTACTCAGCCAAATATACAGAATAATGAACCGGAGTGTCCTCTATCCGGTCGTACGTACCCAACCCCACAGGCAGTGAAATCAGTCAGTGACTATAAGGCCAAGGCGCCCACTGAGCTCTCTTTCGGAAAGGGTAAGTTAAAGAAGCATCACTTCAAAGGAACATTTTGGATGTGTGACTTAGGTGACTGGGAGGATAATGCCCTGGCTTGCCACCGAGCACCACACCATGTATCACCACTCGCTTTCAAATGATTATCGCAAGTTTTGCACGACAGCTTTAGACGTGAATTGCGAATTTGAAGTTGTAATCCGTATACGTTTATTGCGCTTTATGGACTCTTCCAGTTTGGAGAAGTCACGAGCCAACTGGAAGCCAAATTCGTATAAAAAACCAACATATCTCATGCCCTACCTGTCCCTTTAACCTCATTCATTTATCACCCAGGGCGTACTCTGGCTATGCTGGTCGGTGGGAACGAAGATGGACTGGCGTACGGTTTCAAGATCACAAACACGGGCAGGAAGAAGTGGGGTTACTTTCCATTTATCCTTGTAGATGTTCTCCAGCCAGTTAGTCAACGATGAGATAGTAAACGTGGAATTATACTCACAGCAAGATATCCGTCAATGATGGATTCGTTTTGATGTGGCCCACTGTATTTTTGAGGTCATCATGATTTGACAACGTGTGACGTATGTATTATCAAAGTTCCATGTCCACACCTTCACCAAAGCCTGATCATTTCCATTGTGAAACCAGTCACCGAGAGGCTTGTCTTATAGTTTAAACATTGGTAGTGGTGAATATTGTATATACCGTATACTGGTAGTGTAGATATATCGTATGATGAATGTATAGCAAATAGTTCATACGTTGTACATTTGTATATTATATATTTTTTAATGAGGGAAATATTGTGTAAATTATATATACCAAAATCTTATAAGTTATTAATGTAATGTAATGCAGTACATAAATTGGGTTTTTGAAGTAATGCCATTATAATTTTGACGTTTTTGGCAAGATTACGAAATATAAACTGTTTATGAGTAGCTTTTATCTGTGTCTTTCCTCAACGAGAAACGAGCCATCATTACATTCTGGAGTGGAAGTAATCTTATCCCTTATTTCTGGTGGTGACGTCGTTGTCCACTGACCTGTCACGCCGGCATGCGGATCAGTGGTACAGTAAAGAATTATACGCCAAGCACATATTATTTCAAGTATCTTTACTATGCCATTGAAGCAGCATAAAAATTGCATATTTTCATAAATCATAAACAAAATTATGCGGTATGTACACAAATGATAAGTATAAAGCAAATAATTCTGGGTTATTTCACAAGGATAACAATGATTAGCACACGAATAACACATTTAAGGTACAGTGTGACCAGTACAACTATAGCCTCGACAGTGTAGAAAACAGCTGGCAGTACGCACTCATGTACACAGATGCTATAACAGTACCACATCTTACTCATGGAAGTTTTTATAAACTTTCAAAGTCTCTCGTGTTTAACATGCTTTTCTACAAGATACAAACAACATCTTTCCTAAGCTCTCATTTACAAAAAATAATCTAACGCTCAAATAAAATGCGTTTAGCGTGACGTCACTTGCACTTATGTGTGATGGCGTCACCAACACTATGCACGATTTTTTAAATGACTATTGGTTTATAACTTAAATGGAAACTTAAAGTACGCGTACAACCTACATATTTGCCATCAATCTTTACGACGTCAAAATCAACATGTACGTCGGAGGCAATCGTTTAATTCTATTTTATTTTAGCTTTAAATTACGATTTTTACCTGAACTAATTGCTTTATCCGAATTTCGAATACTGTTATGCCAGCCTGATTGTTTTACTACTAATTATCTACAATTTAATGGGTGCATGTTTGTGCACTGGTATTTGTGTACAAAAATCCACAACGCTAATTTCGAAAACGAGGCGCTGACATGCTTAGGCCTATATATCAATGCTTCACTATAATCGAGGCGTGTTAGAATATCATTTTCAAACCTACCACACACCTTCAGGTAGTTACAATTGTGCTTCGTTACGAACAAGATGCCTTCTATTACACGGAGGTGTTCAAATGGAGATGAACTTGAAGCCATTTTCTCGGTAGCTTTGCGAGGTTTTTAAATTTGTAAGTAGCGTGTAACTGTCTCAGTTTCCGTGTAAATGTCAAGTTTTGATTTATACGAAATCTTCTCACTGTCATGAGAAGCGAAATCGAATTGCGTCCTAGCTCCTTCGCCGATGCCTTGAAGACCAGAGGCCAGCTTGACCTCGGTGAATACCAACTGGGAAAGCTCACTGTCACCTTCATCCTGTGCCTGAAAATCTGAAATTTTTTTCGGTTTGAAAGAGTTCCCTCATTTATCACTATTCCCATCTCCGGATACCATACTAGTATCTGACTTTTGTTCATTTTGTTCGTCATCATATGAAATGAAATAGACCTTGGTGTCCCCTGCTCCCTTGGTATTCCTGTTGTAATCATCACCAAGAAATCCAGTCGACAACAATGTCAATGCCTCATTTGTTTCATTCTTCAAGTCTTTGCTAGATTTTCTTTCGCAGTCAGGATCGTGCGATTGCTCTTTATCATCCGAAAACTTTGTTGTCTGTTCCGCATAGCTTATGATACAATCCACCTTCTCTTTATTTGCATTACTTTCATTTGTCTGAAGCTTTGACCGAGAATATTTCAAGTCTTCCTCAATATTTATGAAACACACATCGTCCTCTTTGTTAACAGTGCCTTTATTTGTTTGAAGCTTTGAGACAGAGTTCTTCAGATCTTTCTCATAAGTGATGAAGCAGATCTCTTCCCCATCTTTACTATCTGCCAAGTTATAAGCCCGTTTCCTATCTTGGCCAGACTTCGATGGTCCTGTTATGGCAACTTCTGTGTCCTTCTCTTTGTTCTGGTCAGCATAAGTTATAACGAATACACTCTCCCCTTGGCCATACTCCATAGTTTTCTTTGCTGTTGAATACCCGCGGTCAAGAGTTCCCGTCCCATCAAGTGTGGAATCTAGTTCCAAGTCTTGAGTCTCATGCAGAAAGCGGACCTCTACAACCGCGCCATTTTCGTGTCGTTCCTTCCCTATCTCCCCCGATATGCTCCCCACCGATTCCAGGTTATCGCTATCACTATACGAAATAAAACAGATTTCTTCATTTCTTGTCATATCTGCTTCAGGTTCAATTGTGACAGACGTTGCCGTCGAATTAGAATATTCGCGAGAAAACTCTCCTGGATACCTATCGTAAAAGACATCGTCACTCGAACTGCTCCAACCACGTTTGCCAACGCAGACTCGTGCATCTTCAACATTCGGTGCTTGTTGATCACCTACTCTATTCCGACAAGGTTCTGACAACTCTTCTTCATTGCGACTTTCATTTCGCCTAACTGCAGTTTTTGCAAGGCCAAATTCATCACCTATTTCATAGATCAAAGGACACGATGAAGCCTTGTCGTTGTCGGCTAACCTGTTCAGAACGTTCATTTTATGGACTTCATACGATACAAAACACACACTTTCCTCTGAGTAGTTTATGTCAGAACACGACAGTAATCGTCCATTGTCGTCGAAGGTGACCATGAGTGATTGTGAGGATAGGCTAGAGTGTTCGCGTGTCTCTGCATCAGGTAACGACAGTGAGTAGCTGCTGCAAGTGTTCTCTCTTCGGACATCAGCATCACTGGCGTATTTACGAAACGGCGTGGGTTTCTGGCTTTCGTAGTCCATGACATAGGCTTCACTGTGCTCAAGATCGTAACTCTCCGAGGGTTTCCCGCTATCGTACTCCAAGTAGGATCCATCATAATAAGGAAGGTCTTTTTCCTCATCTAGATCGTTGCGAGTAACGCTAGATGGCGAAATAGCCCCGGGACACTGCTCATAGTCTATGAAGCAAACATCCAATGACTTGCAGACTGTTTCATCTCGCAGCCTCTCAGAGGTTACAGAAAGTATGAGAGACGGGGAATGTGGGGTTACTTGGACTAGCTGACTACAAAATGGAGGGTTGAGCTTGTGTGTTGGAGGGAAGCTGTGTTGCCTGCCACTGGCCGACAATTCCAAAGCTGTATCAGAGGCATTAAGACGAGAGGCAGCTTTTCTACTCATTTCATTCATTTGCCGATCCTCTTCGGGAGGTACCACTGCATCCTTGACCAAACCAACTTGACCGGCTGGACTTATCTCGAAATCACATTCGGATGATGAAACATGGATACCACGACTAAACTCGCTATATGGCAGCTCGGGACCTTCTTTCTCTTCCTCATTGATATCCTGGTCCCCAGTTCCTTCAGAAACTCGTTCAATGTCTATACATAGATGATATTTAGATAACTGTTCGTGAATATGTTTAATTTTTTTTTTGTATAGGTTCGTGTCTTCGGAAAGCGGTGGAATTTTTTCGAGGTCCGATTCATCTGGAGTATACAAATAAATCCACATTTAGTTCGGGGTTACTAGTTTCTCTATGGTTCGTGCAGTTTTATTTTTAATCTAACGTTCCTATGTGCTCTCCTCTACCGTCCTGTTACCTCCACCGCTAGGTCTACCATGGGCGTAGTGTTATGTACATCTGTTAAAATATGAGTCTATATCACAGCCATTTGCAGTTATTGGAAGCCACGACGCGCTAGGGGAAATCCAGTGGAAACGTTAGGAACAACTTGCCTGCAACATCTTCGACCAGATTCACTCTGTCTATGCCGTTCCAGATTGTATCGATCAGAACTGGCCGCGAAGTTATACAATGTTCCCTTCGGTCTCGATCCTCTTCTTCTTTAACAACTTTGGTCCTTCGGTCGATTAACGCTAATTTCCATTTGAATTCTTCACCTACTCGAATACTAGAGTCAATATACCAAAATCCTGACCCGACTGGATGTTCCACGCCCAAGACAGCCGCTGAGGGATCCCATGCACCGAGTTCTTGTAAACTCCCCGTTACACCGACGCAGAGGCCCTCACCAACGAAGCGATGCGTTCTGAACCATGTGCGTGTGGAAGTTCTATCTGCCGCTAAATCCTCTAATTCTCCTGGTTCTAAATCTTGTACGCCAGTAAATCGTTCAATTGCGCTAGCTACACCGTTTGTTGTCCTCCCATTGGTTTGGACATTCTGAGTCGACTGAACTGACGCCTGGCCATCTCCATCTCGCCCTCTCCTTGGTCCAATACATACCTGGATCTCCGATTGCGACTTCAACACCCATAGCAATTCCCTTTCCCGGACTTCAGCTGTTACCTCATTATCAAAATCTAAGGTGGTTTCGTTATTTCCTAGTTTATTCTTGGTTTCCCCACGTTCGTCATCGAAATCTTCGACAGACTCGTGTGCCGTTTGCATGCTTGCTTCACTACCATATTCCCATGAGTAATCACGAGGTAGCGGTTGTTTGACATCGACTCTTACGTTAACATTGACATCCTCATTGGGTTCGGGAAGCCTGTACTCAAAACTGGGAACTGAAGTATCCACTTTTGATTCGACACCATTCATCAAGCCATCAACCTTTGTCACACCTACAATCCCATTGTCCGTGTTGATTCTCACTTCTCCGTAATCAAATGGAATCTCTGTCATCTCGGTTGTTACATCTGACAGAGCTATGACTTTCTCCTCAGATGACCAGAGCACGTCTATCAAGCTGTCGCCAGTTTTCGGGACGATGTACTGTCTATCTGCACGGTCCTCCCATTTCCTTATCTCTGACCCATCAGGGGAGCCCTGGACTAATTTCCACCAGAACGACACACCTCGAGGAAGACTCAAGTGGATGTACCAAAGACCAGATCCAGGTGGGTTCTCTACGGCAAAGTGTTTGATGGTCTTCCAGTTCCCTAGCTCTGGCAGATCTCCAGTAACCCCTAAACGATCGTCTGCATCTAATCCTGACATGTATGTCCTGATAATCGTATTCAGCTCACTAATGTTGCCTTCCTTCATATCATCTGGTAGACCTGCTGCATTCTCCGCAAACACCGTCTTCTCCACAACCGCTATTTCCTTGGTCACTCTTTGCTGCATTTCAATGGTGGCATAATCAGAAATCAGAGCCACAGAGTCTAAGTCCGGCGAGTCTACTGCAACATCTTCCTCAGGGATGGTCTTTTGCGTTATTGCAGTGAGCTGTCCCTCTATACCTTCAACTTCCATCGTCGCCTGTGACAGCTCCATCTTTATTTGACTTGATTCATGTACCGTCTCAACTGGCATTGCGATTTCCGTTGTGATTGTTTGCTGCTGTTCACCCATCTCTTCTTGGGTTGCTCTCCCGAGCGGAGTAACACAGATGTCCTCTGTACTACTCTGCTCGGAGATTTCCAACTGCAACTCGGCTTGACTTATGGGCCTCTTTTTCACAGTATTTTCCTGTTGTGTAGTGACTTCGATCGTTGACTCTGGTGCAGTTACCGCGAGTTCGACCTGTATGAATGGTGCCTTCTCAACAACAGTAACGTTCTTCACATTAAGTGCAGTATTCTCAGGATCTATGATAACTTCTCCTATACTTTTGTGTACTTCTACTGGTTCGGCTGCTAGAGAACTTTCCTCTGGAATGTTAATCTCTTCTTGTAGAATTACGACATTTTCGCCTGTAGACTGAATGTTGATGACCACCTCTTCGGTATGAAGCTCACCAGTGAAAGTCGAAGTGACTTCACGCTGTGTGTCTGATTCGACTGCCATGATTTCTGTTATGGGCCTGTCCCGACCACCAGCACCTTCAATAGCAGTACAAGGTTCCTCATTTACATTCGCGATCTCCATAGTTGCTTCTTCCATCAATTCTGACACCCCTTCCGTTGCTCTCGAGTCCATGACGACAGCTGCTTCGCGCTCAGTCATCTGTATCGAAATGGTAGGCGGAATCTCCAATTCGCTGACGTGCTGTGTATCCTCGGACATTCCTTCTGTCGGTACGGTCGCCTCCTGCAAAGCGGCCGTATGTTCTGCAAATACTTCCATCCTGTACCCAGCGATTTCTGACTCAATCTCGGGAATCTGTCCTGCTTCAGTCCCCCGATCATCGTGACTTAACAAGTCAATCTCCGTAAGTGGCCTTGGGGATGTGACTGAAATCTTTCTCTCAACAACAAAACCTTTTTCTTCAGGAACATTCAAAGCCTGTTCAGGGTCCATTGGGTCAACTTCCTCGCTCCCGACAACAACCTGAATTTCAGTTGTTTGTAGTGTAACTTCAGGAACATCGCCCAGCCTCTCAACATGATCTGCATCGTATGGGACGGCCGCTTCGACACCAATAGCCTTTTCTGTCAAAGCCACAACTTGTCCTTCCATAGGGACTGTATCATAGGCAATAACTTGGACCTCAGGGGTTTCCATATGGGCTGTGTCGAACTCGGTCACATCATGGGACACAGGATCAATCTCTGCAAGTGGCCTTTGAGCTGTGACAGATATCTTTTCTTCAACTTGTGTGGCTAATTCGACCCCTTCCAGATTCAGGGTAAGCTCTACTTCTAATGGAACTGTTTCTTCTGCTCCCTCGGATTTTTCAGACAAAGCTACAATATGACCAGTAGTACCTTCGACACTATAGCCAATGTCTTGGATCTCCGAGACTCCGATATTGGATATTTCCATTTCTGTAACTTCATGGGAGACTGGGTCGATCTCCATTGTCGGCCTTGGAGCTGTGATTGAGACCTTTCTTTCAATTGCAAGAGCTTTTTCTTCCGTAACATTCAAAGCATGTTCAGGTTCCATTGGGCCAACTTCCTCAGAGCCAACAACAATCTGGATTTCAGTTGTTTGAAGTGTTACTTGAGGAACATCGCCAATACTTTGGACATTGTCAACATCGTATGGCTGTACCCCTTCTGAAGGTAAGGCTGATTCCTGTATTGCTACTCCATGATACGAGTCCATTGTTCTCCCTGGGACTTCAGTTTGCATGTCAGCAATAGATACCATGTTTTCGGTTGTCCCTTCTGTCATTAAACTAGTTTCTGATATTGCTACGCTGTGTTCTGTGTCGGGATGAACAGAGAAAGGCACGCCTGCTTCTTGTGACTCAGCACTTTCCATGACGATACTTTCCTCAATTCCTTGGCAACTCTCTTGCTGAAGATCTACTGCAACTAGTTGCCGTGGCTCCGTACTTGATATCTTTCTCCGTGGTTCCTCAATAATGAGGACGTCAGCCGTTTCAGTTGATTCTGGATCTATAGAAACAACCTCCTCCGAAGTCTGTGCACTTTGTAGTTCCGTAATCAGTGTAATCCCAGTCACCATTTCTGTCAACTGCTCAATTGGCCCCAACCCTTCTGAAATAATAGTCTTCTCTGTCGTTTGGGATACGCACTCTCTCTGCTCTTCAAAGACATCAATTGGCTGGATATTGACCTGAAGGCCACTACCAGAGGAATCATTAAAAGATTCTATGAGTTCCTGGTGTCCTGGAGCAGGCGCCTCTACGACTCTATACTCCTTCGGGGTGGGCACCGTATGGTCCTTCTTCAACTCAGCTGCAGTCATGGGCTCCTCAAGTTCCACGTCCTCTTGGCGCGATATGTAAACAGTTTTCATAGGATCCTGTGGTGTAAGATCTGTATTAGTGTAGTCAACAGCAGTCTTCTCGACTGTGGTAATCTCATGAGAAAGAGCTGCCTGTAATTCCATTTCAACATGTTCGCCAATATTGGGAGTCTGCGAGGCATTCTGAATGACATCACCAGATGTTTCAAAAGCCATACCTTGTTCGAATGGAACGGTGTCTAATCTTGTTGCTGCCACTTCTTCGTGTTTCTGCTGTGTGGTGATGATGATATTTGCCGTAGGATCCACAATCATTTGTGGGGGTGAAGGATGACAGGGTTCGACCTCTTCAGGAGACAGAACCTCTGCAAATCTTTCAGACCCGTTATCTGCCAGGGTCATATATTTTTGGGCTTCTTCATCAACACACGGATTTGTAGTTTCTCCCAACCTGAATGGTACTTGGTTTATCAGTGACACACGACGTTCTGGTACTGTTAATATAACTGGCGGGCTAATTTCCTGTGTAGCCACTTCAGCAGGACTGGTTTTATCCTCTGTTGATAGGACTTCTTTGGCGAGGGCTTCAAGGTTTCCAGGAATCTCTTCATCGCCATGATCTAGTTTCAGACTTTCATATTTCAAAGCTATTGCAGTGTTCGGTTCTTCATCTGCGTACAGTTCACGGCGTCTCTTCCTGTATGCCTCAGGAACGTTAACCGAATAAGAAAATGGAATGCTCTCGAGTTCTTTCTCATCTGGATGAACATTTATTGGTGTTTGGCCGTATGCCCACAAAGCATCAACCATGAGTGGATTAGAAGGGATGGTCAACTTTCTATTTGGCCTCTCTTCAAATCTCAGGAAGAGCCTTTGGCGTCGGTCAAACACAATCAGTTTCCAGTTGATCTCCAGCCCTGCTGGCAGTTTGCAGTAAACGTACCAGAAGCCTGATCCTTTGGGAAGTTCCTCGCCTATGCCTGTGTGAACCTTCCAGTTACCAAGAAACTCGGAGTCACCTATTACTGCAATCTGTTCATCATCTGAGTTGACAAGGTAATGCGTCCGGAAAAATACATCTGTCATGTAAGGTACCAGGGCACCTTGGATTTCAAATGGCACATCTTGCGCTATAGAAACCCGCCTGTCTGGTACAGGCTCACCCAACATTTCAGAATAATCAGCACCGTCTTCTCCACCCACATCACCTTCAAGTACTTCTTCAGCCAAGGCAGCTAAATTCTCAGGCATATCCTCCTCATCATGAGAAACCCTAAGACTCTCAAATTTCAGAGCTATGGCGGGGCTATCCAGGGCATCTGCGAAAGACGCAGCACGCCTGTTCCTATAGGCCTCTGGAACATCGACAATGTATGAAAATGGAATGCTTTCTAGTTCTTTCTCGTCAGGATAAACCTCTATTGGTGTCTGACCGTAACTCCACAATGCGTCAACCATGATAGGATGGCATGGAACGGTTAGCTTTCTGTTTGGTCTATCCTCGAAATGAAGAAAGCGGCCCTGTCCCGGGTCGAATACTATGAGTTTCCAGTTGAGCTTGGATCCAGCCGGCAGTTTACAGTAGACATACCAGAAACCGGACCCCTTTGGGAGTTCTTCTCCAATGCTTGTGTGGACTTTCCGATCCCCAAGCAATTCAGCTT
The DNA here is from genome assembly GCF_910592395.1 of Lineus longissimus. NCBI lineage: Eukaryota > Metazoa > Nemertea > Pilidiophora > Heteronemertea > Lineidae > Lineus > Lineus longissimus. The sequence goes on along the minus strand of NC_088310.1, from coordinate 4,038,118 downwards.
CACCAATAACTGCAACATGTTCGTAATCGGCATCAACAAGACGATGGGTGCGGAAGAATACATCAGTCATATAGGGAACAAGAGCACCTTTGATCTCAAATGGCGCTTCATGAACAAGTGTAACAGGTCTGACTGGAACTTGCTCGTCCGAGGTCTGGTTAGCATCAGGGCATTCTTCTGTGGGAACATCGTCTGAAAGCACCTCCTTTGCAAGGGCAGCTGGAACCTCTTCATCCTCGTGAGCTACTCGTAGACTTTCGTACTTGAGAGCAATGGCTGGGATATTCAGTGAATCTCCGAACAGTTCTATGCGCCTGTTCCTGTAGTCCTCGGGGACATCTACCACATATGAAAATGGGATGCATTCTAGTTTGATTTCATCAGGATGGACTTCAATAGGTGTTTGACCATAACCCCACAGCACATCAACCATTATTGGATGGGATGGAATGACCAGTTTCCTGTTTGGACGTTCCTCGAAGTGTAGGAACCGTCCCTGCTTTCGGTCAAAGACAATCAATTTCCAGTTTATCTTCAACCCTGCTGGTAGTCTACAGTAGACATACCAGAATCCCGAACCTTTTGGAAGTTCCTCTCCAATTCGTGTATGGACTTCCCAGTTGCCGAGGTATTTTGAATCTCCAATAACTGCCACGTATTCGTCATTAGAATTGACCAGGTGGTGGGTGCGGAAGAAGACATCAGTCATGTAGGGAACAAGAGCACCGTAGTTAGTATCTGTAGCATCTGCCTCGGAGGCCGTTTGTGCCAAGCTATCACCGATTTCTTTGCCATTCTCTTCTAATAATGATGGGATTGACTGTTCCACTTGCTGTTCTGCCATCTCACTTTGTTCCTCAACATCTCTAGGGGTTTCAACTGCATCAGATGGTGTCTGTCGAAGATTCTCCATAAATGCTTCAGCATCTGTCGTGATGACATCTTGCAATGTCTGGCTGAAGGCTAAAATCGATTCAGTGCAAGCTTTGGTTTCTGGTAGTTCTAACCCCTGTTGCTTTGCCTGCACTGTTGCATCCGTATCCATCTCTTCGATTTCTTTGTCATTAGGTTCATTCAGTATGTCAATCTGTCTTTCAAAGCCGAGCGTGATGTCATGGACAATGGAGACCCGTCTTTCACGAACAGATTTGTTGTCCGGTTCATGGGATGTTCCATCCACATTTTCTTTATTGCTGTCCTCTGAGAGTACCTCTTTAGCCAAGGCCCCCAGATTATCGGGTATAGGTCCAGTATCGATAAGGACTTTCAGGCTTTCATATTTCAGAGCAATTGGCGGTAGATTTGTGGCAACGCCAGCAAACGCAGCACGTCTCTTCCTGTAGGCTTCTGGGACCTTCACAGGATACGAAAAAGGAATGCTCTCCAACTCAGTTTCATCAGGGTGGACTTCAATAGGAGTTTGACCGAAAGCCCACAACGCATCAATCATTATTGGGTGAGAAGGAACGACTAATGCCCTATTTGGTCTCTCTTCGAATCGGAGGAAGCGTCCCTCTCGACGGTTGAATACGATGAGCTTCCAGTTTATTCCCAGTCCTGCTGGAAGCTTACAGTAGACATACCAAAACCCTGATCCTTTGGGCAACTCTTCTCCGAAACTTGTGTGGATTTTCCAGTTGCCGAGAAAGTCAGAGTCACCAATGACTGCAACATACTCGTCATCGGAATGAACCAGATAATGGGTCCTTATGAAAACATCAGTCATGTAGGGAACGAGGGCTAACTGAATATCGAAAGGTGCTTTATGAATGCGAGAGACACGCCTCGTTGGTCTAGCAACGTCTTCGCCTTTATCTTCACCAGTGGGCTCCTCTCTAACAACGTCATCTGATAGGACCTCCTTGGCCAAAGCGGCTAGCTGTTCTGGGACAATCTCATCAGGTTGAGCAACTCGCATGCTGTCATATTTCAGGGCTTTTGCAGGGAAATTCAATGCCTTTCCAAACAACGCCATACGTCGGTCTCGATAGGCCTCTGGAACATCGACTTCAAATGAAAATGGAATGCTTTCTAGGTCATTTTCTTCAGGATGGACTTCGATTGGGGTCTCACCATAGTACGCCCATAAGACATCGACCATGATTGGTTTAGATGGGATGAGCAGGTGCCTATTCGGTCTTTCCTCAAATCGCAAGAAGTGCCCTTGGCGTCGGTCAAAAACGATCAGTTTCCAGTTGATTTTCAACCCTGCTGGCAGCTTGCAGTAAACATACCAGAAGCCGGATCCCTTGGGTAGCTCCTCTCCGATGCTTGTGTGGACATTCCAGTTACCAAGATACTCCGAGTCGCCAATCACAGCGACGTATTCATCATCGGAATGAACCAGATAGTGTGTCCGGAAGAAAACATCTGTCATATGGGGAACAAGAGCACCATCACTTGCGATTACTGTTGCTATTGTATCTGAGGGTATCTGAGTAACTCCTGTGGGTGCACTGATTCTGTCGTCTTGTTCCTCTCCATCTAAAGCGAGTGGCATTGACTCGGCCACTTGATTTTCTGTCAGATCTATTTCTTCCTCAACTTCCTGAAGCTCGCCTGAGGCACCTGGTATGAACTGGCTCAGCTGCTCTGCAAGGAATGTAGCATCACTCATGATGTCTTCTTCTAGAGATTCACTGTATGCTTCAATAGAGTCAAAGTTAGCAGAGGAGTCCTGACGTTCTACGTTTAATTCCTCTTTTTCCTCGCATATGGATTCTAGTTTTATGGGTCCTTCTTCACTGGAATCTGAAAATTCTCTCAGGACATCGTAAGAAAATGGAATAGACTCTAACTGCCTGTCACAGTCATGGACATCAATTTGGGTATCATCAAAGGCCCAAAGTGCATCAATTAATGTATACACGTTTGGTACTACGAGTGTCCTATTCGGGCGTTCCTCACATCTGATTAGTGAACCAGTGTCAGTGTTAAAGAGGACTAACTTCCACTTGATCTTGGATCCTGCAGGTAAGCGGCTGAACATATACCAAAAACCTGATTTAGTTGGAATTTCCTCCCCCATGCATGATTGGCATAGCTCTGTCTCTTTCGAACCTTCCCTGTTCCATGCCAATGCCACACATTCGCCCTCTCGATGGTTCGTGTAGTGGGTCCGAAAGAAGATGGTCGTGAGAGGGGTTCCAAATGGAGATGAGGCAGCAGCCTCAGTGAACGGACATTGGCAGACAAAATCTGGAGATAATGACTCGTCTGAAAGTACAGGGTCACAGCTTTCCTCCTGCGTTGCCACTGTCTGATCTATGAGGTCGATCGTATCAGGACCTTCATCAAGGAACGGTACTTCGAGAACAGAGTTCAAAGCATCGGGAATGTTTTCGCCCTCATATGTGATAGAAGCACTGGTAGCTTCAGTAACTGTTGTGGTCGTTGCAACGGTAATAACTTCTGCCTCTGATATTCTGACAGTTTCCTTTGAGACCTGCTCCTCAGTCACTGGGCCTGTTGCCATGGTTCGGACCTCCAATACTGTTCCAACCACATCTGGAACGCAAACAGCTTCTTCAGACGTGTATTTATGGACCTCTAAACTTCGGATGATATGCTGTTCGTTACCAGCATCTTGCGACATGAGTATTGACTCCTCAGAGGGTAATGCGTAATCGTCATCATCCGAAGAATCTGCATCGAGGTCAGTGGTCAAAGTTTCCGTAGACTTGGAAAGGACTGGGTTCAACAATCCTATCACATCGCCATCGGTATCATCATCTAAATCAGTTACCATTTTTTTGGTACCACCAAGTGGCTCATCGATCAATTTACTAACACCATCGGGTTCTGGGGAAATGATTTGAATGGTAGTTGAAATGTTCGGGCTGGCACCTTCCATGGCTCCAGGACCTTGTTCTTGGATGTCTGACGCCTCATCTCGGTCTGTTCTTAGGATTCTCCCATCTTCATCATCAACATCTTCTGAAATATCTGAATCTAAGTCTGTGACCAATTTGTCTTGCAATCTGCCATCTTCATCAAGGGCCTGCTTGAGACCGAAAGGGACTAGTTCAATCGTGCTTTCACCTGGGGCCGTAACCATCTTTGGATCTGCTGGATCTTGTTCAGGAAAATCCTCATCTGAGTCCGTAGTCAATCCAACTTCACCTGTAGTATCTGCATCTAAATCGGTAGTTAATTTTGGCTGCGTAACTTCAATTTTACCACCTTCTTCGACTGTGCAACTAACCTCCTGGGGTCCCAGTTCAAGTGTGTTCACGATTGGGGATGCTACAACATCTGCTGCTGGACTTGTCTCATGAATGCCAGTTTCTGCATTGAGGTCTGGGGTCAAGGTATCAACGTCTTCATCCAAATCTGTGACAAGTTTGTCTAGACTCTTACCATCTTCAATGTTATGGTTCAACTCTGGAGGAATGAATTCAACTGTACTTTGGATAGGGACACCGATAGTATCTTCAGTTGCTGCTGTCTGTACTTGAAGACTTCGTTCTGTTGCCTCCTCTGTCCCAGGGCCGCGTTCAAGCAAATCATCCGTTGCCTGCTTGGTCTCTGGAAGCCCAATGTACTCCCCTGCACACTTTTCCTGCGGAATCATTTCAATGGTGTCAACCTCTTGGCGTCGTGTTTCAATTTCTATCGCTGGACTGGTCAATTCGATCGCCTGTTCGGATAGATCTGGTTCTGCCCCAATGAACTCTAGATGTTGCTGGCTAGCAACATCGCCTACTGCCTGTTCTACCAATCCCTCATCATCCAGATTTGTCGGTAATCGAACGCCTAGTTGGTGACCACCCTCAATATCTGCAGTTAACTCTGGCTGCTTAGCTGCCACTGCGCCACCTTCTTCGACTGTGTGACCCATCTCCAGGGGACTCAATTCAAGTGAGTTATCGACTTGACATGCTACGACATCTGCCGCTGGACTTTGCTCTTGAATATCAGTTTCTGTATCCATGTCTGTTGTCAAGGCAGCAACATTTCCGTCATCGGCTGTGTCATCATGCAAATCTGTGATTAATTTGTCCATACATTTACCATCTTCAACGCCCTGGTTCAACTCGGGAGCAATGAATTCAACTGTACTTTGAGCAGGGACACCGATAGTCTCTTCAGTTGTTGCCATTTGTACTTGAAGACCACGTTCAGCCGCATCCTCGGCCTCGGGGCTATGCTCACGCAAATCAGCTGTTGCCAGCTTCTTTCTCGGAGGCCCAACGTCCTCCTCTGCACGCTCTTTCTGCGGAGTTAATTCAGTGGTGTCAACCTCCAGGCGTCGTGTTTCAATTGTTGCCGGCGGACTCTTGGAATTGATAGATTCTCCTGACAGATTTTGGTCAACCTCTGTGAACTCTTTGGGAAGCTGGCTAACCACATCGCTAACTGTCTGTTCTACTGGCCCCTCCTCGTCCATTACATTTCTTTCAAAGTCACTTTCACTTTCAGGAGCGTCTTCAAACTCAAATTCAATGCTGGACTCAGAACTGAAAGTTGTTTTTTCCCCTACCTCTATATATTCATCTACATCTGCATCTTCATGCGTGCCCTCACTGTTAGGAACATCTGCGATGCTGGCCTCATCGATGACACGATGAGAGTCAGCGTCAGGCAAGAACAACTCCACGACACCTTGGTCTAATAGCGCGGGTGGAAGTTCACTGTCACCTTGTATAAACTCAGTTACAGGTTCTGCCACTGATGTCTGTTCCAGTGAAGCTCCCTGCGGAGGAAGTGTCTGGTTGATCCTCTCTGATGCTTCTGGCACTTCTAACGATTTCTCATCCATGGCCACTAATTCCAATGGTGGTGCCTCCTGCAACTCACCCTCTGCGAGTTCCATTTGAGGTTCTACTATCATCTGTTCATCTGATAAACTTTGCGAGAGATAGGTCTCCTTTTTCTGTTGGTTTCTTCTTTCCTCAGCTTCAGGAACCATTACGAAATCTGCGTCTCCAGAGCTGCCACTTGAACTGTGTGCAATTGGAACTTGTTGATCGGCGTTTTGGTGAACAAAGACAAAGTCGTCATCACTTCTTGCTGGGGACGGTTCATGACCTCCCTGTGATTGTTCCGGTACCAGCTGGGTTAATGTGTCTCCCGAGGTATCGATTTGAGTGCTATCAACTTCGTATTTTAATGTCTCCAAGTCCTGGTCAATGGCCATCTCAGCACCAATGCCAGGCTCTACAGCTTTGAATTGCTTTGGCTGCTTCAACATAACGTCCTTTTCAGACATCTCCTGAACACATTCGAAACCATACGGTTCTGTTACAACTTCTTGATGAGATTTCATGGTCTCATCACTCTCATCACCAGTTCCTGGGTCAATTGAAGGATATTTTACTCTGTGGTCTAAAGAATCCCCTTCAGAGACGACTTGGGCATCTTCAAAGCAATAAGGTATAGTCTCTATTTGTTGATTAGGTTTCATAGTTTCATCACCAGTTCCTGGGTCGATTGCGGGGTATTTTATCGTGCTGTTGAAAGTGTCACCTTCAACATCAGCCGGGGCGCTTTCCGACTGGAACTCAAACGTCCTCGTTTGTTGAATAGGCTTCATGGTTTCATCACCACTTCCTGCATCGGTTGCAGAATATCCCAATTTGATATCACCTTCAACATCAGCCGGGGCGCTTTCTAACTGGAAATCGAGTATCTCCGTTTGTTGAATGGGCTTCATGGTTTCATCACCACTTCCTGCATCGATTGCAGAATATCGCAATTTGATGTCACCTTCAACATCAGCCGGGGCGCTTTCCAACTGGAAGTCGAGTATCTCCATTTGTTGAATAGGCTTCACGGTTTCCTCACCACTTCCTGCACCGATTGCAGAATATTTCAATTTGGTGTCGCCTTGAGCATCAGCCGGGGCGCTTTCCGACTGGAACTCAAGCGTCCTCGTTTGTTGAATAGGCTCCATGGTTTCATCACCACTTCCTGCATCGATTGCAGAATATCGCAATTTGATGTCACCTTCAACATCAGCCGGGGCGCTTTCCAACTGGAAGTCGAGTATCTCCATTTGTTGAATAGGCTTCACGGTTTCCTCACCGCTTCCTGCACCGGTTGCAGAATATTTCAATTTGGAGTCGCCTGGAGCATCAGCCGGGGCGCTTTGCGACTGGAACTCAATAGTCTCTGTTTGTTGGCTGAGCAATGTTACCCCTCCAGCCCCTGGGTCTACTGCTTTGTATTCCACCTCCCCTGTTACGGCAAAACCCGTCTCGGCGGCGACCTGCCCCGGGTCTGATTCAAGCAGAAACGTTCTGTACCGATTTTCGCTGTCGCCAAACTGGGTTTCAATATTCTGCGCTGGTAATATGACAGTGGGAGTTGGGTCTAATGTCATCGAAATTGAAGATTCTTCCTGTTCTGGTCTAGCAAAGTCCTCTTCGTCTGTATCGGGGTGAGCTGTGAAGCATGCCATGTCAGGCGTGATTTCCAAAGACAACGGGGACGCCCCGGGGATAATGGACATACGCTTGTACAGCTGCAAGTTCTCAACCTCGTGCAGAGAGTATCGTCGGCAGAGGTTATACACCAACCTTGAGATTTCGTCGGCCTTTTCCTCATCTAAACTGACATCCTCAGTCTCCATTTCTTCCTCTTCATTGTATGTCCCATCCAAGCGTAAGGTATGGCTATGGACTGGTCTCATGGTCGGCACGACCTGGTCCTGCTGATGAAAATACTTTCGGTGAATCATCCGCAGATCAACATGAGGCAATAGATCTATGATTCTATCAATATCGTCCTTGTTGTCGGAGTCATTATCGCTTGATGCACTTTCTCTCAGTTCTCTTAATGTGGCGGCGAAGGTTGGATCCTGTAATGAAATCCGCCGATAGATTTGATACTGAACAGAATCTGGTATTTCGTCCACGATACTCTTTCGCCTTGATGTCGAGTAAGCTCTTGTTTCAATCTCCATCGGCGCCGCATCGTACTCCCCTGAGTAATCAGACTCCGGTGTCAACTCTTTTAAGCTTGGTCGGAATTTCAATTCGACAGACTGTTCAGTAAGATCTAGTCCCCTGCTTTTCATGTATCTATTGTCAACAGTTGGCACGATTATAGTTCGCTCTTCCTTGCTATGTTTTCTCTCCCTATCGTCCGAAAGTGGGGCTAAGTTCCCGTTCTTATCCCAGCTTGTATCAAACTCTACTTTGACCTGTTTGCGCCTCTTAAGCGTCCTGATTCCACTCAAGATGTCGGATATGACAGACTCCTCCTGAGGACTAACTCCCTCATCTGATTCCTGATTACTTGTATCTTGAAGAAGTTGTGTCCCTGTTTCATTGGAGGAGACTTGCATTTGAGCAAGTTTGATGACGTTTTTGGCAATTCCTGCTGCGAACAGTGACCTTTTCACCATCTCATCCAGCGTGCCGTTAGACTTCTTCCCCTTCTTCCCTTTCTTTGCCTTCCCTTTGCCTTTGCCACCGCCACCCGCACTGTCCCCATCACCATCACTACCGATTGAAACCGCCACCATTTCTAATTTAGCTAGGTGCACTGCTTGTTTTGTTATGTCTTCATCCCCAACTAAGTCTTCGAAATTCTTAATACTGGTGCGTCTGGTTTCTAGTTGCGTCGTATCCGCAGTGTCACCCTGGGCCTTCTCATGTTCCTGCTCATCCAACTTGATCTGCTTTTGTGCAAGGTTGACCACACGCTTCGCCACATCAGTGGCGAATGCCTGCTTGTCGACCATCTCTTCCAGAGTGATGCTAGAAGGACTCTTACCTCGCTTTCCAGCCTGGAGATCATCCTCCGCGATGGTAATCTTACCCACCGCAGCCTTGGTAACTGCCTGTACCACGGCCTTGGCACTTTCGATGATGGCTTGTTCTTCTGGTTCTGATAGTTCTTCATCTTGGCCAACTAACCCAATGAGTGCAACTGGTTCGATGGACTCTGAAACATACATGGCGTTTTTATTATCATTGCAGTTCATAATCACTTATGGACGTCGCTGTCATTTGAACAAAGGTTCCAATATGTAACTATAGCTGTTTATGATATATAGACTAAAAACGCTGAATATTTATCGCGTTTTAGAGAAAAGCATTGGGCAGTTTGATGTTGGCGTCATCAGTTCAGCCTTGCGTTAGTGTACATGTACGTACGCCATTTTAAAACTCGCCGCCATAATAAAGATGTCACGCACCTGTTAGGCTTGAATCTCGTGAATGTACGATAACTTGTCCACCGCTCCATGCGCTGTCTAAAACACGTATCCTTTCTGCTTGAAGGTTTGTCTCTGCCAATCTGAAAACATGAGTTTATCGACAGTGTTTAAATTTTAAAGACAATTTTATCGATTCCTCTCGTAACAGATCAAAATGTTCCCCTAATCTGGTAATTATATCCGTTCCAAGTCAGTTAACTTGGTTTTCTAACTATAGCTGTAGGGGTGGGTCAGCCGAAACCGATTTCAATGTATGTGACATTCTGATGAAATATTAGTGGATCATCAACATTGCCTATCCTTATACAGCGGACACACTGACCCAGACAGGAGATAACTTCAATCACTTACGATCTTTCCTTGGCAGTTTCATCTGTCAGCGCCCATTTCCATATCATGCACTCATCCTGGTCGACAGGTAGTTGAGAATCTACGAACCATACCTCTTCTCCAGGGGGGACTGTGGTGGCGTCGAGGTCAGCCATGTCGGAAGGTCCCGACTGCTCGCTGGTTTCTAGGACGGCCAGGCGGTAGCTGGCCTGTCCTAGGGTGAAATAGTGGGTGATGTATTGCACTCTCGTTCCTTGGTGTTTGGTCTTGCTTGTTGGTGCACCACCTGTGGCCTCTGCAGAACAAATAGGTCAAGTTAAGGTATAAAGAACCAGCTGTTGGGGGTTGGCAACAACTTCTTATGGCCTCGGCCACCAGTCTCAAAATCCGCATAATTATGCATGAAAAACACGTTTTTTTGGTGATATTGGGTGAACCGATAGCTGTTGGTGCATACAGCCATGTTGAATAAAAGTTACATGAACTCTTTGATAACTTTTCACTAGGAGGTGTTTGCTGAACACGTACACTGATGTACATGTATTTGTTACAATCAGTCAGGTATCTCCACCATATCTGAATATATCGGAACATAACATAGCTTGTCAGCAATTATGCGTTGAAGAGCCGAGTTAGAGAGCGATGCCGGACTGCTCTGTACATTAGAGCGCCTTTCACCTTGAGAATGTGGAAGTGTTGGCAGAACATAGTGTTCTCACGAGCATGTTGTTACCTACAGGTTTAGACGCCGAGCTGAAGGCATTTATGCTTTGTTACAAGCATGCGGAGTATGAAATCGGTCAGACGGAAAGCAACCAATAGGCGGTAATTGAGGAATCTGGTCGAAGCTCAATCTGCCACAGAGGACACCAAATGCATGTACCAAATGGTCCCTAGACAGGTTTTACTCATAGATTGAGTGATACAAAACTTGGACTGTTACATAGTTTATAAAAACAAATTTACAACTTTTCTGACAAATCATATGATAGGTACATTGTATCTATTCAACATTCATCTTCAGCAAGGTGGCCAGCGTAGTCTACACCGGAATACTCCTGTTCTCATCACCTTCAAGTGTCGGCGGTACATGGAGATAAGTAGCCGGAATAGACTCATAAACCACCTGCCCTGTCGTGTATAACAGTGCCCTTCGGCAAACTGCAAGTAACATATCATGATATCGCAGTTTTGAATAGGTTTTCCTCTGTCCGATGTTTAAAGGTATATGCTAGTAGGTATTTTAGTAATAATTTATCCTCGGCTAGTTTTTCTAGTCTAACAACGGGACGGGCGAACAACCAAACACATGTTCAACCAACTAGATTCACACGAAATACGAGTTCAGTGTTTTTGGTTTGGAAGACTGTGATTTTACGGAAACATTGAGAAAACTGCATTCATCAGGTGGAAACTACGAAAATCGTACTTCTTCGAATACCCTCCCTGCCATCGCCATATCATTTCTAACACTCAGATGCAGGGCATCATCCAATTCCATTGGCCACCTTTCACAGGCAGAATGCATTAGCCCATCATAAGCAAACTATCATGCTTCTTTCGCCAAAGAAGCATGATAGAGGCCTTCTGATTGGTCAATACAGATACCAGCTGCAGGGAATCTTAAATGACCCTATTTGATATTGTGCTGAATGTGAACACATTTCATTTCTTACCAGACTTATGTTTCTCCATTGTCGTGTGCTAGGGGCTGGTGTTCTACTTCATTCGCGGTGGACGTCGACGACGGCTGCTGTACCTACAAGCAGAAAACGAAACAGATCTTGAACTAAGGGTGGAAAATGGTTAGTTAAACAACGTTGAGTCTCTTTTATAGATGAGAGTTCAGAAAACCCTTTGAAAAGCACATTCCATCGTTGGCTACTTTTCACGATAATGGTTGGCGGTATTTAACAGAAAAGTATCACTGAATGTTGTGGAAATTTCGAAAGTCGAATGGCTATACTAGTATACCTATAGTTTTTAAAAGGTTTTGCTCGATTCCCATTTGATGATGATAAATGAGTGAGGCAAACAATGCTATTAGAGTAAAAATATAAATCTGAACATATTACCAACAAATAAATCGTGCAATTATCTGGTGTATCTGACTGTATAGCGCAATCAAGAAGCAATGATAAATTAATTGGTCAGAAAATAACTAGAAAATAACTAGTCCATACTCATTTTGGGTGATGCGGATCATGTCCCAGTGTGTAGTGGATGGTTGAGATGGAAGCATAGGTGAATCTTGCATGACTGGTTAATAAGTCAATTTAAAAAAGACACTTGAAAACCTCTTATTCGGTTTTCATGGGGACTTGGCGACCCAGGCGGCTATCTGGGCAGTGGTCACTGTACCTGCTTTAGCGTAGTGTTAAAATTCTCCATTTGTTGACCTTCAAGCAATTAAAATTGGACCGATGCATACACGCCGACGTTTTGACTTTGAGTTTCACTTTGACCACAATATGCTAATGTCATCATAAACGTCTCTCAATAACCTATTTGTATTGAAAAAATGATTACTTCATATCTGGTAGACCAATGAAATATCATTTACATCTCTATACATGTACATGTACAATACATCTTCGACCGTTTCGAGACAGTCTCACTCATCGGGAGTATTTCTCCCTGCCTTTTGAATGGGACTAACGAAGGAAAAACGTAAGATACCATCTAAAGTATTGCATCAATGCTCTTATGTTTACAAGCATGGTACCATATCTTTATCAGGAAAAAACAGAATATGAGTAATGAACACTGAAAAAACAAACTGGAAAATGCTGCTGATCATCCTTCATGGTTCTGCCATGCAACTATAAAGCTTTCTCCTTTGCGTCAGGTATTTTGCCAACAGCGAAACACTGGCGATTGGTGAACACAAGTGTTCAGGTTTCTTGCTATTTTAAACATAAATTTTTCTGTTCTGCTACAGAATGCATGTGATTTCTACACGTTCAGGTATGCTGAGATGCAACTAGAACTTCAATGCTCTCGAAATAAACGTCAGATTTTGAAACGGCAAAGTAAAACACTGAATATTTATGATAATTTAAAAAAGCTGATAATCAAAGGGCTCGCTTCAGGTGCTGCCATCTGAGCTAAGAAATTTGAACTAGGCAATTGCCTTAAATTAAACTATCCTGCTATTACACTGTTCCGTCGATCGTCATTGAGTTCGTCCTGTGGGAAAGATTTATAGCTGGAACCCCAAACCAGCCCCTGCTGATCCGTCATCCATCAAGTCAAAGCAAGCATGAACTTGGTTTAATCAGCAGTTTAACTGACATACTTTACGTACCACGACGTACATATAGTTCTGCGATTCTATCGTCATTTCTACCATGGCTAAGTTTTCTATACGATCATATACCTTGTCGAGGTGACGCTCATTTCGTTCATTACAACGCCTCTAGTACTAAATTGGGTGTTACTAGAGACCTTATTAATAACAAATTCGCAAACTCCCTACTTTGTGTTTTTATATTCAACACGAAATTATTACTCAGGTATCAGTAATGCCGTCCATTGTGATTAAAAACAGTAACGAGAAAAGAGACTCGTTATGGCAACGACTTAAATGAGGAAGAATTCCGTTGCACGACTGAAGCATACCGAAAGAGATTCTCTCTGACAACACACATGTGATGTACTCAACGAATCATGGAGTAAGTGAACCAATTTGCCTGTGTTAACAGTCACGTAACGACGTAACCCGTTACAGAATGATATGATTCTCGACTAGAGTGCAGAGGACTTTGTGGCAAGGTGCAAGAAGACAGGGAATCGAGATGACGCGTATGACAGGAACAGTGTGCTTCGGTTTCCTCGCATTTACTTTGTTTTCTACAATAGGACAATCGTCAGGTAAGAAGTGTTATGGACCGTAAAAAGTAAATGAACGCAGCCAAAAATGAAAGTACTCTCCCCTTCTGGTGAAATATGACAACATTTTTAACGAGGCTGAAAATATTAATGCTGGGACCTAAAGGATAACTCTTTTCCTTGACTGGCAACGGAATTAATATTTCTTTGGGATGCAACTTCAAAGGGATCATGTGAAGAAAAATAATTCCGCAACTAAACATCTCAAGTTAGGTTGAGAAGGGGTAGAAACTAACCTCTTTTAGTAAATATTTCAATTTCAAGCTTTGACCATGGACTCTTCAATGCCGTTACCTGTCGCATTTTGGCCTCTTGACTGCAAATCAAAATTGGCCGATGACACCGGAAACGGACATGATGCAATCGGAAGTGATCTTACTCTTGCAACTGGGGGAAATGGCTTCCCAAATACTGCTTATGCATTCCAAGGAAGGGAGACATCTTATCTGAATATCACTCGAACACCAGATTTAGATTTTGGCGCCAACGGGTCATTTTCTTACGCAAGTTACATATTTCCAACTTCCACGAAAGGGACGCTGATTGAATGGAACCCATTAGATGGGAAATACGGATTATTTATATGGAATTATCCTGACACTCAACTTTATGTCCATCTCCGAGATAGGACTAGGAATGATCGATACATAACTGCCCAAAAAGACATTACCCTCGGTGAATGGAACTTTATAGGGGTTAGCTATGATTATGAGAAAAGGCAGTTGTTTCTAACAGTTAATGGGCACACCACATCTTTCAGCACACCACCTGTGCTAGTTAAAACCGAAGTGCCTTATATCTATATCGGACGCAGGGCGTCGGGTACCATTGTGGGTGAGAGTTTCTTCGAGGGAAGAATCACAAAGGTGATGCTCTTCAACAAAGCGCTGACAGAAAATCAAATACAGTTTTTAAGAAGAATGTTCCGGGATTATGATCGTATGCGGTCAATATCTGAAGATGCAAATGCTTGTGAGTATGCAATTTTCTCTTAAGAGGTACGTATGGCAACCATAAAACACATCACAATTTCGACATTCGAATGGTCGGGCTTTATTTTAAAGATAGGTGAATTGTAGGTGGATACACTACCAGGGAGCCATAAAATGTTCTGATTGGTTCCAGGTGATCATGTGATCGACAAAACCAACATGGCCTCAAACCCTTTTGTCTAGCAAATGATAAATAGTCACCCAGATTGATTGATACCATATCTAAAGATCAAAGCCAATAGATGTCCAATGCATTCATCTCTACGAATACCAAACCAGTCACTCGAAAAATAAAAAGTTCCTTTCTGACAAACCCAAATTCCTTCTTTCATCAGTCATGAAAAATTGTAAAGGATTTCCTCAATATTTCTTTTCAGTCAGACCATTCGACCTGATATTGAAAGAACGCGTCCTCAGGGCCGAAATAGTAGAACGTACGGAGCAGGCAGATTCTGACATGGAGTGTAGTGTCATCTGTTTGGAAACGCTGCGGCATTGTACAACATTTTCATACTCTCCTTTCTCGCTTGAGTGTAAACTTGCCAACTTCATTGTGCTCGCAGAAACGGAAACGGAGCCGGAAACTGGAGCTAGTGTTTATCAGATGAGTCGATACTCGGATGGTGATTGTGATTGATCTGTAGAATCCCGGGGCGGTCCAGTCGTCATCTCAAATATTGTCTTCCTATAATAGGAGGTAAAGCGACGAGGCCGATCCCTAGCGTCCGAGTGTACTGAGCTTGGGTACCTTTAAAACTGCCTCATCAATATCTGGTAACGCATCTCAATCACAGGCTGAAATGTCAGGCCTGCATACGCATGCAGCTACCCCATCTGTCTAAATACCCGTCGTATAGAAGGGCATTTTCAAGTTAGAATATCGGTCAGCTTATAAAGAACTTCAGTAGGTTGACTTGAAGTATCTGGGTCCTCAGCCACATCAAGTACTCTTATTAAGATGTATGATATGCCTTCCTACCAAATCAGGGCCCACCTTAACATGTATGTCAATGACAATCAAGTATTGTAAAAAGAAGTAAATAAATAACGCTGAAGTATGAATTTACATTTACCCAATTAATATCAAGTGCAATTTATGGAACAAGGCAATGAGCTTCATATGAGCTCGGTAACACTTCGGTATCGCACATTTTTTCATTAAATTTTTATTTGCTGTACATTCGGCCACGTGTCGGAACAGCCAGATCTAGCTTTTTCGGTGAACTAGCCACAACGTTAACTCTATGGCATAGTCGAACCATGGAGTTTCGAGGGGGTTGTCGCCCGAATTGGCGACAACTAGCCGTTCGGGGATCCGAGCATGTTCTGAACTTTAAAAAAGTGTTCCAGTCATGCACGGTGCGGCTTTTTACTCTACATTGAATACATGGACACCAGAGCATTTGAATGATTTGCGTTTTTACTTTGATATTTATATCCATCAACAATGATTGACCCAGATGATGTGGTCTTGAAAGCGGAAAAACCTCTCTCCGAGATGACGTGACAAGAAATACACCACAGGAATTAACATAAGTCGAGTTGATAGTACAATCACATACTGCCCGCCGGCCAGAACTACAGGCAAAGAACCGCATGCAACCCACGATACGTCATGCCGTTTACATAGTCTAAAATGCTGACTATTTTGCCAATGATAACATTACCGATTCTTAGCCTGTGACTACCTGCAAAGCAACATCACTAAACAACCAGAGTATTTCGAAGAGAACGAGGTAAAGAAGAAAGTTACTATAAAAAGAAAAGTCTACTCCTGGTGATTACTCGGCGAAAGTAAAAGCATTGGACGAAGGCAGTCGTGAAGGGACAGCATTGATACAACAAGAGCAACGCAAACAAAAATGGTGAAAACACGATTTGAGAAAGAAGTGAAATTCATCTGTGTCTCATAGCCATACCTTTGTGTATAAGCTTTAAAACTTTGCCTGCTCCACAAAAAATCGATGTACATGTATGTTGTAAGATATAGATATACTTAAAATAAATTGGATCTTAACATACCAAAAATGTTCTTTTCTAACAAAACCTTGACACAGCCGGACAGTCAAACTGAAGGTCCACTGAATCCCTCTCACTGAGATATGCCCAATAATGCCAATGGCTTAGTTGATATCGCTCTCAAGAACCTCTAGTCACATCAAGGTTTACATATCCTTGGACAACATTGCCCTCATCTAGGTTGAGCAAACAGACGAAGGATCATTATATTATACCAATGGATACTAATTAGTAAACTCTTCAGGGATGCAATACAAGGTGTTTGGGAAATTTGTGTCAATGGTTGATGGAGTGCTAGGGGCAAATTCCTTCCCCACATACTTCACTTGCCTATTCCAAATTGCTGTTTACGGTGCCTTACCATTGCCAAGAGGAGCGCTGTGACATGTCATAGTGAAAGAGTCGACTACCAAGAAACAGGTACTATTAACTCATAACCAGTAACCAGAAACCAGAACGAGAAAGAATATCAGAAAACCAAAAAACAATCCACAGTGACACTTTTCCACAAATGAGGGAAGTATACCAAAAGCATTTATATTTCATCAAGATCGCTGACACCGGGCTTCCGTTAACCCCCGAAACGAATCTTTTTATCCTACCTGGTAATTAGAAATGTCTTTCAATACTATAATGTGCGACCCTTCAAAAATACATGTATGCGGTTTCCCTGAAAATCCTATTGGATCCATAGCCGCCCCCCCCTCTCCTGGATAATTATCTCATCGCTAGAACCGATTCCTGCGTGCAACACACTCGACATACATGTTTAAAATCACTTCAAAGTCACCTTTACAACTTTCAAAATAACTTACGCTGTTTGGCATACTCCACGGAATCATGTATATGTAGGCCCAGGTGGAAAAGCACCGACGAAATCACAGAAACGAAAAGTACAACGCAGAGGGAAGTATCCTCCCAAAGAAATAGTCGAAATTGAAATAGACCTACCTTACACCTAGCTTTATAAAATCTCCGATAAGAATCTAAAGTTGTTCTCGATTGAAATCTTCAGTTTCTTGAATTTATCTCTAGTTTCTCTACCACCACAGTGGTGCACTTTCCCACTACAAGCCCCCGTTCCTTTGCCGTCACGGCCTGATGTTCAGCCGACCTCCCCGGTGTTCACCTTTTGAAGTTCAGGTAGGCCACCTCGACTTCATATAGAGTTTGTAAAGGATCTATTGCCCAAGAGAGCCAAGGCTTGAGTCAAACTTGAGTCAACCTTTATATCGGCCGTTGAATCCGGTACACTCCGGACGTATTATTTAAAGAAAAAGCTAAAGCCTTATCTAGTCGCCTAAATCAAACTACACTTGTACAACCATACGTTTTCGATGAACGGTCAGACAATCACCCATCAAGTATCATATTTTGTTAGACCAAGAATTAATAAGGACTATCTGTTAGTTAAGGCCAGTCAGTCTCCCAACAATTAAGTAACATATTTAGTTAAACCAATAATTGATAAATATTAATATACAGTACCAGCTGTCGGTTGAAGAGTCAGTCAATAATCCAATGTCATTGCCAATAAATAATTATTTTTTTTAGACCAAGGATTAATAAAGACTAATACACCCATCCGGTGAATACATTTGAAATGTATTTTTCATATATGGGACAATACACAGTAGTACATGATTCCGATAATGAAAACGACAGAATCCATCATGCTCATATATTAGGCACATCATGATGTAAATCTTCGAACGTGCAGAGTATGTGGTATTGAAAAGTAAGTAAACAAACTTACCTTGTCGCCCAAGATTGTGCTGTAACTAGAAGGACTTCGCCCAACACGAGAATTGTCCTCGAAGGGGGTCGACTCTTCCAAAGTCACAGATAGTCGAAAATGAAACACACTGCCTTGTCGCCTGCAATTCTCAGACAAGGCCTATGGTGGTTATGCCAGTGCTTCATACATTAAAGTGCTCTTTCGGGCCATTCCTAGGCCTACTCCGACCCGCACAATACTAAACATAGATTTGGGGGCGTGAATGAGTATGATAATGATATTTCGGCCTGGGACGTTGAATGCATTGTCAACTGTTCTAAATCTGTCCATCGCAGTATTTGAACTGAATTGAACGATCAGTTACCAAATACACTGAGACTCGACACATTTTACGGTCGTACATCATGTCACATAAAGAGGACAAATATTTGCCAAATGGCCCACAAGTTGCTTTCAAAATAATATCGTACATGCCAACGATTCTCCAAAAAATATAACTACCACGGTTATTATCAGCAAATTAGCAGTAGTTAATCTAATTCCTAACCGTTCAGTGGTTATATTTGCCACTTTTTTGATTACTAAAACTATGAAGCACGAGATGGCAATGACGTTTGGTGATATAAATAGGGCCTGATAAATGATGATACTTCCAGTAATGTACAGAAAGGCCGACCACAAGAAGGCCTTTAACGAGCCCATTTGCAGCAAGTCTTTCTCCACCTTAATATTAATTAACTCAAGAAAACTGATCCCCTTGCAAATCCTCTTGAGAAATTAGGCGAGGAATTTTATAAGAAACCAATAAATTCCTGAAGACGTATCATTACATTAATGTTATCGATCACAGCCTACCATTACATATTCTAATGGCATAAAAAGCTTCCTTCAAACAAGTAAACATCACCTAACGGCCAGCTTTCTGCATGCATCATACTCTTGGCATTGATTGGTCCAAACAGCAGTAAAGAAGTCATTTGCCAGGTAGATCGTTTGAAATGGTAGCTTTTGACCTTTCTCCTCAGGAAGGTAAGGAATTAAAGGAAAGCCACTAAGAAAGTTCTGTTAAAATCGAACATATTGACATGTTCTTACAATGCTTGTGAATATATACTTAAAAACTAAATTCCGAACACGTTCAAAAAAAAAGTCTTGATACGACTGTCAACCGACCAAAAACTAATTCTTGAATGAAAATGAGACAGAAGACGTTATAATGAAAAATGATTTATTGTGTACATTTGTACATAATTGAGCACAATCTGTACAAGTTACAGCTTCATGAGGGTAAAAGAATGTAGCAGAAGGGTACACGGCGTACATTTGCCTACTATAGTTTAAGTAAAGTGATAAAACATACACTAAACGCTGCAATGTACAGTACATTTACATGTTGAAGTGTTCAGTACACATACACACTGAATGCTAAATGTACAGTACATTTACACATAGAAATGTTGCATGCATTGTACATTTACCTATAGAAATTTTGCAATGTATAGAGGTTCTTCACTGACGTCACATGATGACGTTGCCAATTGATTTGCACAGCCATATTGGCTGTCACACGTGGTCTCAGCGTAAAGGAAATGCATTGGCAGGTGGCCGCCAAAATGTCACGTCGGGACGTCACGTGAAGAACCTCTATACATTACATTTGTTGAATGTATGTACAGAACATTTACATGCTACAATGTTCAGTACATTTACACATAGAAATGTTAAATGTAATGTACAATACATTTACTTATAGAAATGTTGAATGTACTGTACATTCACTTATAGAAATTTGCCAATGTGTGCAATACATTTGTTGTATGCTACATAAGATAACATACAGATTGTCCCATCCCACTTAATAGTCGAGAGCTTCCTGGAATTACGGTGGGTAGGTATAGGACAGGTAGACTATGTTAGATAAATGCAACTTTACACATCTTTTCATTGAATCGGCATATGAAACCACGTTGATGGCAATTTTAGCTATTAGAAAGAACACACCAACTTTCTGGAAAAATCGAAACTCGATAAAAGGATAACCAGGACAACTGGCCTTATGGGCTAATAGAGGTTGGCTGGCGCAAAGATTGTTGACATCAAGAAATATCATTGCCTAATTACAAAAACTCATGTTAACACAAAATATTCCATCGGATATTTTTTTTCTCAGAGTTTTTTTCTACCAGCATTATACACTCAATGTTGATGAAAAAGTGCGGGACTTCGTTTTTGAGATAACAAGAGAAAAGTACTCGATATCGTGTTTTTAACGGGCATAATCGTATTAAAATGTACATGTACGTAAAGAATAATAACAAAGTCGTGAGTGATTTTTAAGAACAAGGATACAGATAGATATTAAAAGTCATTTGAGCGCATGGCCGCCGATACCGCGTGGCTGCTGCTGCGATTGAAATGTATGGCAGGTGCACATGTAGGAAAAGTGTGTTAAAATACTTTCAAAAACATCAAAAATGTATTTACAGTGGCACAGAAATGTAAACTCTTGTAATGTAGGTATCGAGAGATACAAGGGAATGAGACTATTCAGTTTATTTTATACATTGGAATGTATAACAAAACCGATTAATTCCACATCAAGGTAAACAGAATCTCTTGCTAAATTCTAGCGTGTACACGTAATGAGAGGTTGCTCTTAAACTTGGTCATAAATACTCTGCTAATCCGACCTAGAATCAAGGTGCAGGTACATTCTCAGGATTTGATCATACAATGTAGACCTTGATCTCGCTGGTTACTTGAAGATGCGACATCTCGGTTCTAAATGAGGATTTAAGAGACTAACCGAGAATGTGACATGTTCAAATGGAATACGCATTCGTTGGAGAGAAAAAACAACTATATTTATTAAGGAAGCGAGCAGAAAGGGAACTACCCAACCTAAAGTACCCAAATACTATACAGGGTTGGCCACATTTTGGCCCGAAGAGGTAAATATTCACTCACCTCAAAATATGCATTACAGGAGCAGAGCAACATTAGTACATACACGTGTCTGTAGAGAAGACATGCGAGTTGACGGTGGATAACATTTAAAATGTTAGTGCATATATGGTGTACATAAAAGAGTGGATGGAATTTTAATCACAGATTATAAAAAATATTGAAAAAATTAAGAGCGACCCACGGGAAGAAGACGTATCAAGAACCTCCGACCACTTTTTGGCGTAAGATAGCATGGAAGTTAAACTTGTTGGAGAGCATATTAAATTTTTTTTTTTCAGAGAGCTTATGTTAAAATGTTGTTGAAATACTGTATATCTCCTTTACGGTTTGACAGACACAGTGATGGTGAAAATGGCAGTAAACATGTAGTAACCGTACATTTTATATATCAAATTATACATATAGTATTGACTGTGAAAATTTTCTGGGGTTATCAGACAGCAACTCGTCTTCCTCCCGTGGCATGCTCGTTACAACATAACGCGTATGGTGCATAGCGTGTGTCGTGGAATGGTTTGAAAACCCAACGTGCTACAGTAAACCAGCAAATGTTCGCAGCGCTAAAGTTCGAGAAGATTTTACGTCGATTAATTTTTAGTTAAAAAGATAAACGCTCCGAAATATGCATGTTTATAGTATTCGTTTGACCTACATTTGCAGTGTTTACAACAACAATAATAAAGCAATAAGGCCCTAATTGGTGGTTGATGGAGTAAAGGATGGGGAGTCATTGAAACAATCTCCAAATTCCAAATGTTACCTTCTTGTTTTGAACATCAAAGATGGCTGCCCTACAGAACAAATAACAATCATAGCCTACAACATTAAACCACTGCTTTTGTAATGCCCAATATCACAGTTTATTCCACAAAGCTTTTGAGATCCGAGATAGAAGAACAAACCATTCCTAAAAAGGGCATGTTTTGTTTTCCGAGCACTACTGCATGCTGTTTTAAAAACCGAAATTTGACTGCGAACTCCGGCCCCTTTTCTCCATTGATTGAAGCATGAACTATAGTCAAGTCTATGTTCATGATAAAAATGCGATAGAGATATCATATTTTACATATCAGGTCAGAAGTGTCTTTGTACAGTCAAGTCAACGGGTTAAAAACGTGTAACTTGAAATCAACAAGATTTCTATAAAAATACAGACGCACACTCACATATATAGAATTGAAAATATGAAAATATCAGAGATCAAAATCGGATGAATAATGTCAACGCAACGCCATCTAAAGGGATTTCATTGATCGGCCACGTCAGCACATGCAAAAATGACTTTACCCTGGATGGCCAGTTAGCTATCCAGCATTATGTCTTCCCAAGCTGAGGTGACTGAATACCTGAGGGCATAAAACGCCTTACCTAACTTCATGCCAATTACTTGTAGGCTCTTACGAAATTCATGAAATATATGACATTTGCAAACAAGGTCTTACCCTTCATGTTCATTTCCGAACTGAAAGCAATGGTCATAATATTGCAGCAAAATCACGTAAGACAGACAATCTCTGGCTTTATAGTAAGGACATGTCATTACAACGGTCTTTTCCATTCCGATGTCAGAAAAGTACACTCTGTGGCAGATTTGTTTACAATTGAAAAATGTGCATAAAAATCATCACGGTGATATAAGAAAGACAAAAACATGAAAGGAGTAAAAAATTATATTCATTCGAATTAAGTTTTTTTGATAAATTATGGTGATGATGATGCAATGAAATGTCATGTTTAATATTCTCATATCGCCAAGTTAAAAATATAAATAATTTAATCTAGATTGTGTTTCCAACAGTGTCGACGACGACATTTTCGACAGGGTTGCAATAAAGTGGCGACCAAAGTTGTTTTTGCAGCTGCTAGGCTAACGGCGTACCTTTTGTTAGCAGCAGATCTGTTGAGACAAAAATTTGACCATTACGTTATTGGGCCCTTACCTTACAATAAAAAGAATTCAGGCCTGACCCAATACACGGTCTATTGTCCTTAAACAAAGCCTGCTCACACATAGGCCTTAATCCCCATTGCTTCCCGGTTTTATCAAAGGGTTATAAGGGCAAATCTTGATAACTTTCACCCCGTAAAACAGCTTTCATGGGGGTCAATAGGCATCAACTGGCTAGGGCAAATACACGTAATGGATAACCAACACCTTCTCGCAATCACATCAAAAGAAAATCGTCCTAAAACGACAACATGGCGGCTCCCCTGTTGGCATTATCAAAGCGCTTCAAATATGCTGTTAATGTCACAACAGAGGATCAACCCTAAAGCAGTGTCAAGTAGCTTGTGATACCATTTTTCTTATTAAAACTATAACTGCTAGCTCATGCTGCAATCCCTGCTAAAACATATCAGTCGTGCCAAATGCTTGGCCTCGACTAATCAGTAAAAGTGACCGCCGTTCTTGAACGTTTTTCTTGTACCCGATTTCACTCCCTCATGCAATGAGAATTACTGATAGTTAATTAAGGCTGCCTAAGTACTAATTACGTATACATTGATGGAGAAGCAAAAACGCTGATCAACAGAACTCCTATCACCATGGCAACCACCGACACCCATTTTCCGTTTCGTGGAGAGGAAGATAAACACTATCCGGTCGCGGGGTAAGGTCTAATAAATAATGTCTGGTGATTACCGCTCATTGGGGTGCATGATAAACGCTTGTTGATTGAGAGTCTGGAGATTCCAGAGTATTCAAAAGTATTCCAGCGTAGGTATTCCCAATGCCGCTATTAAATATTTCGAACTATCTGATATTCGATGCAGTATCAGAGGAGAGTCAGAAACATGTCCGAGAACATTAATATTACTCTTACAGGACACACCGGGCAATGTTTCGGAATATTTTCAATACTATTTAAAATTATCACAGACAATTTCAATTTTAACTGCATGCTGCTATATATCAAACTGACATTTTCACACTTGTCAAGGGCATAACCATTGTTTATTATAGTGCTTCGCCTCAAAACCAAATAATCATAGTTTTACTAAAAAGCATCAGCATTGAGAAGATATTCTTATATAAAAAAACCTCAAAGATACCAAAGTCACAGCGCCGGGATATGCTTTACATGTACGTTTTGATGATGCATCTGTCGCGGCTGTTTTTTGTTGAAAAAGGCATCGCGTAGTAACAACTCTGAACAAAGCACATAAATTAATGAAAAAAGGGAAACAGATTTCGCATGATATCCTTACAATGTTCAAAGTCCCTCCTAGGTGAACCCTCACAGACGTTTAGCGGAATTAATAATTAGCCGAATATTACTACCAAACATTATGTTCTTATGAATTGTTGATGTTAACAATTATCTTCTAAAGTTACCACTTGCGTATGAGAGTTCACCATTGTGGTCACATAGAAAGCATGAATCGTTGATATGAATAGATCTATAAATGCCACGATATCAGAAATCAATGAGGTCATGTTTAAGTTCTTTCATACGAAGACAGTAACTGAGTGACAAACATATATATCCAATGTATTTTTAATATATCACATATATTTCCAATCTGTAACAATGTATCCAAATCTGTTATAATATATCTAAATCTCGATCCTTCACAGGCACTGTGTCATCGTCTTTCGCAGCCTCAACATCCACGGGCCGAACCTGCCGTTTAGACCTACCGCCCTTAAATCTAACACCGGAACCGGAACTACCGGTGGGAGATGGGGTGTTCCTCCCTGAGGAGTCTGAGCCCATAGGCCTAGCTAAGTCCGTGTCTTTAAGTGAGGTTTGGGACCCAGTGGGCCCCTGTCTACTGGAAGAAGCTTGCGTCGGTGCTTTAGGTGGAGCAGAATCACTGTTTTGACTCGTTCTCGGTAAAGTAGTGGTCCTTGGACCTATGCTCGTGTGTGGCATTGTTTCTAAGTTTGTCCTATGCGGAGATGACGGTTGTGAGGTTTTCGGCGAAGTGACGCTGCTGTTGCTGTCGGAGCTGCTGCTGGTCGAGCAGCCCCGCGAGCTGGTGGTCGAGGCGTTAGATGCGTGTGAAGAGTACGGCGACGACGACGGTGAAAATAGTTTTAAGATATCACCAATTTGTTCATCAATCCGCGTCATTTTGTGGTTAAGGACTTCAATCTCCTCTTTTATTTCTAACTTGATATCAACCAATGATGTTAACAACTGATCGCGGTCGGCGTTTGATATGGTGGAACTTCCACTGCTTCCTGAGTTTCCACTCTCTCCTCTCTTGGACGGATCGATATTCCGATTGTGTAAATGTACATCCTCCATTTGATCCAACTTCTGGTCACTTTGCGTAATACCACTATCCGAGGAATTCGCCTTACGTAAATTCGACTTCGGTTCGTCCTCCTCGGTCGATTCTTGTATCGTCTCTTGACGATTATTGCCCATCACTCTGCCCCACTTTGACAGTGGTTTCGGGGGCGGTCGCGGGGTGCCTAAATCAGGCTTTGCAGCAATCTCCGGCTTCCCCTGGGTCTCGTTGGTATTTTTCCCTCCTCCACCCCCAGCCGCGCCCCCGCCCCCGCCACCGAGGAATCTCCCCCATTTACTAGCTGCAGGTTTAGGCGGCGCCGCATTCGTCGCATTCTCTGTCACGTTTATCACACGCGTGGCACTCCGAGGACGTTCCTCAATGTTATTCGGATGAGCATTGTTCGGGGTGTGTTCCCCCTTCTCAACGTCATGGGTGCTACCCCCACCAGAATCACCGCCCCCCTGTAACACTTTAGCGTCACTTATTTTTCGAAATTTCGATATGAGTTTCCTAACCGGGTGATCACTTGACAAATCCAATGGTGGGTCATTTTTGCGTTTTTCAGCAAGCTCTTTTTCTCTTTTGACATCGGCGACCTTCCGGAAAATAAGCTGGAAATAAACGGATTGGTTTATATTTATTCATCTAAAATTGATTTGACATATACGCATGTCATAATATCCGGCCTCGGGTTGAAATTTTAGCACCCAGGGCGTCAACCAGGCCACAGAAAAAGAACGATTGAATTTCAAAACGCCTCAACATGACACAATAAAATCTACCTATGTGACTGTTTAATTTTTTGATGAAATCGATTTGGCCCACGCCATTTTCTGTCATTGCCAGGTTAGACTTCAGAGGCGGTGGGATTTTCAAGTTGGTTTCAAATTTATGCTTGAGCTTTTTTAGTGGAAAACCACTGTTCCAGCTCTACATTGGTGAAAGGAAACATCCCTTAACATAGAACATTCGTATTTCCTCTGTAAGTACATATACGGTACCTCACTTCAACCAAACGTCTTTCTCAGATGATGACAAGAATACAGTTTGGTCGATCAGCATGCAGCAGGTAAACTGCGTCAGGTCAGGTCAGACAAGCTTGTATATCTTGCACGACAAGGAGAAAGTCTTACTTTTGACCAGTGGGTGCAAGTCTTTGAGTTACTCACCCGGTGTCTGAGGTTGTAGGTAAGTACAAGGTTCCTGGCGAATGAGTTGGCAAAAGCATGGTAGAAGTCAAGCACTTCTAAGAGGCGGTCTCGCTTAATGATGTGAAGATCACAGTACGTCAACGCTCTCACATTGGCTGTGGACTGACCAATCGATTGTTCCTTCCAAAAGTTATCACCGAAGACATCGCCTTTACCTGGAATTTTGAGATTTTACAAGTTCAAGAGATGCTGTGAAGAGTCAATTTCATATTGCAGCCGCGGAACTTCTATATATGATAGTTCATCCACAGAAATCAGGGATGAAAATTCATGCACTTCGATTCCGAAGCCACACTAGCACTTACGTATACGTGAATAGCTCGATTTTGCAGTTTTTCGCCTGCCGATCACCTGTAACAGATCTTGAAGGATAAGTACAGACAGTACAGTACAGTACTGTACCTAAACTAAGTCCGTCATAAAAGGCATTACGTGTGGCACTGACCAGGGTCACAATGCCTAGGTTATGATGGTGATGTTGATGGTGATGTTGGTGATGATGATGATGATAAACTTACTTAAAATGGCCACCACCTCATCATCTTGTATAACTTCCAGTGACCCTGACACGATGAAGCAGAGGGAGTCCAGACTCTCTCCCTGGTGGAACAGCAGGTCACCGGGCGCGCTGTGGCTCATACTGAAGTGCATGGCTAAGGAGCGCAAACAGCCATCGCTGGCTAGACGGAATGCGGGATGCTCGTTAAACACTTTACGATTGAGATGGACACATATATCTGCCTTCATGTCCTTTGGACAATAATGTAGGACCTGAATTGTAAAAGGAAAATATGTTTAAAAGAGAAAATAAAGACGCCTCTGTTCATATGTTCATTATAAACGGGCAACTGGCATGCCCCAACCCCTGTGTCCAAAAGGTCTCGGAAAGGTCGACCAAATTGGCACAAAAGAAGAGAGATATGCTCATTGCCAGAAAGAGATCTACCGATTTTTAATCAACGTACTATCAATTTTTACCATGTTCTTTGATACTGCATGCGATACACATCCTGCATGTTCCTCAATGTTGGCTTTTCTTTGATAATGGAGAGGGGTAATCAAAATGCTGGCGTACATGTACATAACCTTGGCGTTCGTTAGAAACGCACTCGTGAAACAGGATTATGAATGAGACAGTGACATGTGGTTCTTTTCTCAGAGCTTGCTTGAACTAATAGCAGTAGCGCTCATTGCATCCTTGAGATAAAAAAATTAACTAAAGAAAACAACTAACGAACTAGCTCTCATTTTACCAACACCGTACGCAAGGAAATCAATGCCCCAGTTGGCTACTTTACTGACTTCGTTGAATCATTTAGGCATGCAAATCACCCTTGTGAGATGCGACTTTCAAACATTGACCCGAGTATGGACCGCAGTCCAGGCCATTTCATGCATGGCTATGATATACATAATTGATAACCTTCAGTTCGGTTATTGAATTAAAGGGTGCTAAAAGTGGTTCTTCCTAATCTACTTGGTTCTCTTGGTGATTGGAGGACGAGTTAAAGTGTTCATTTTTCAATAATTTAGCCATGATGTGATGGTTTGATATATTGGGTACGATTGCTCAGAAACATATAGGCGAACCAGCAAAACAACAGCTGTCGCTAGACGGCGCTGACCGCCATAAGGGTAAGTATTGCTGGCTCTTTGGAGTAAGATGACTCAGTGTTATTTTCTCCTGATCGTTGACAAATCAACGACTTAAACTTATGCCAATAGGTTAACATTGGTCAATATTTTAAATTTCACCTTTGAAGTATCGATGCCTTTTGTAATGGCCCACGTCGACACAATATAATCCATCACTCGTTCGCTCAACGACTTGGGCACGTCATGTAACTTCATAAAATCTCGAACATTGTTTAACATCTCGTGATATCTCGCCGTAGTGGAGTAAAGCTGTTGGAAGATTGTCGCTACGTTACCAAAAATAGTGGCATACAACAGAGCTGAAATTGAATGAAAGAACAAATCAGAAGAAAAGAACTTTTCTGTTGGTACGATGGTGTAACATCTATGGTTTGTTCCAATATTTCGGTGTGTCCATATAAAATTGTCAATTATGACACCATTACTTTTTCAATAAAGGGAAACACAGAAAAACGTGTTAATCAATCTCCCAGCACTCCCTAAAGACGGGAAATACTCAGAAACGGAAAAACTAAACAACGTTAAAACAAGGATGCAGGGTCTCTTCGCTGATTTCAGGGCTCTGGTCGCCATCTTTTACGGTATTTATGCATTTGATGCATAATTTCTTGAAGCTTACTATCAATACGATTCCTATATAGAAAATAGGCCTACTCCCAGCCACGGTGAATACGTTAAGTAACGACGAAATAACAAAAACATCATGGTGAACTCACATCCGACGATCATCAGAACGATAGTGAAGACCTTCTCGCCTTCAGTGTTTGCCGCCACGTTGCCAAACCCTACACTGGTCATACACGACAGGGTGAAGTACATTGCCGTCACATACGCCATGCCTTTAGAGATGCCAGTCTCCTCGTTGTCTGATGTGTTCAAATGTGTCATAGTGTCATTCGCGAGGACTTGCAGCCAGCCATACCTGACCTTTTTATCGTATATATCTGAGTGGCCGATCGTGTACCAGATACAGGCGAACCAGTGAGCAACCAGGACGAAGAGGCAGATTAGAAGGACAAGTACAGCAGCCACGTACTCCAGGTAGTGGTCAAGCTTTCGCACGACTCTCCCCAACCGAAGGAGGCGTACGACTTTCAGTGCACTGAACAGGCTACTGATGCCCTAAAAGTAAGATTAAAGAGGTAGATTAAAGTTTGACATGCTGATTTATTCATAATGCATTTAAACTTTAGAGTCGAGGAGGGCGAATTAATAATCCAGGTGCAGTAACAATTCCGGTAACAATGACCTAATTTAAGTTTCAGTTCAACTGAAAATGATTTCAGTTCAACTGAAAAAGGAGAATCCTCACCGTATCGGAGCACCATACGTTCACCATCTTTATCTCAGTCATAACTCTTTACAGCCGGAAAAGCTAACTTTCGTATAGAGAACTAATGACAAACTGCTGGACGGAAACACTTACTTCATTCAAGTGTTGAAAAGCATTGAAGACGTCATATGGGAGGCACGACAGGAGATCAATCACAAACCAGCTCTTCAAATAATTCATGCGGATCACTTTCGGGTCCGATACCACTTCTCCATCGGGTCCCACGAAAGTGGTATGGAAGTTGAGGATGATATCAATGAAGAAGATCACGTCGACAATACTGTCTATAACAATTAATGGCACGGTATCCATAGTTTTGTTTTTGAATGCAACGTTTAAAGGGACCATGACGGCCGTGTAGAATGTCAGGGCGAGGATCATCCAGTCCCAAGCGGCCTTAAAGGCGCAATAATGGAGAATAATGTGCGGCGGAGTCTTGGGGGCCTCGAGACGATACTGTGGAAGAATCTCAGAATTTAAACTCATCAACTGAAAGAGAGAGACGTGGTATTAAGAATCATACGGCAGACCTTCTCGCCGGCGAAGCCGTACCATTTGGAGATCTTGACCTTTACACAGAAGATGCTATGGTCGATCTGGGGAGGAGGTTGCAAGAGGAATTAATAATGAAGCAGAGCGAGGCATGGTCATTGCAAAGAGTAATGGAAATGGAAGAGTATTCGTAAAGGGAAGCAAGGTCATGGTGTGCGGGAAAGAAAGAAGGACTCTCTGCCACTTCTTGTGCTCTCTGTAATGACTCTTAGGCAAAGTCTTGAGAGGAGCAAAGCGGAAGCAAGGGTCGTTACTCGTCAGTTGTAATAAATGCAAATGTTAATGAATGTTATAGAAAGAATATTGAATGAGAAATGCTTTTACGTGGACGTTTGAATAACACTATAATAATCTTGTTTTAAGACGGTAGGCCCTATGACCTGATATCCCGCGCAGTATACATTCTTCATCTCACAGTTTATACGTGTATTCTCCAGGGCAGACATATAAAAGCATATTCTAGTAGGACAACCTCATCACACTCCTATTACTTGGCGGAGTTTGATCAAAGCCGAGTCAAGTCAAGATTTGATACTCTTGGGGGCCAATTTATTTTCCCAGGTAACACGGCAAGGTTGCTTCAGGTGCGTTGACCAGCAAGGAGAATGAATTTGTGAGAGACGATAGATCATTCTAGGGGCGATAATAACATCATTACCTTTTCTAGACGAGAGCATAATGAAGCAGACATAGTATGTATAGGTATCATGCAGTCAAGTCGATAATGCAAGAGCACAGACAGTTTTTTTCAAACTGAGCGCATAAGGTGGTTACTTCGACACGAAGGTTTCCTGAAGCTCACGATGACCCTGACCTCAAACAAAAGGGAACTCAACGAAGGCTGCCACGTACCTCACGTGACCTTCGCCGAGGAGAATAATGGCGCACAAGAAAGTCATTTTTCACCGGGGCACTCTGGGATATTGGAACTACAACACCGTTTGTTTGATCTCTAAATCTAACCAAAATGACATTGTCTTCGTTTTCATTGAAAATTACATATTATGCACCCATGGATCCGTGATGCAGCTATATCAAATTTGATTAAGATTATCACTTCCCTTTCCAGTAGAGGAAGGTGGGTAAGATAATTAGTTGACGACCAAGCTGTAATTAATAGTAGCACACACAGTCCTCAATTAAACCATCTACCTGTTCTTAATGTCACCAACAGGATACTGATGGACTGGTCAATCAACTGAGAGCATAGAAACACACCTTAAAGGGTATTCACCCAACATCCTTCCCGTTTGGCCAATTAGTCGTCCACGCATAACTACCTTTAGGCCTCAACATATTCATACCTCTCAATAAGGCGATAAAATATGAATAAGGAAATCAGTCACCCATATCACGGACTGATAAAGAGTGAGGAAGGAAGCAACTTCATGTTATTTCTATGTTAAGGAGACCGAATTTATTGTAACCCTAGGCAACATCATAGAGCGACCTGTTTGTGTTGCCAGGTTAGGTGTCGTCTGCGAAAAGCAAAGATGGACAGGAGCAGACGAGCTGGCTGGTGTACCTTGCTGACTTCGCGGAAAACGTTCGTTAGGTCAGGTAGAAATAAAAACTTGTTTATTTCTTGTCACCCTCCCCAACTAAGGCCACTGCTAAAAGATTCAGATCTTCTCTGGCCTTCTCCGGCGGACCAGGTGTACCAATATCCAAAGTTAAAACATTGCGGATTAGTTACTTTGTCAGCCATACGTGTACGAATTGTGCATTGAAAATCGCTAAATCTCATGGAGACATGTACATGTACTTACATTTGCAATCTGTGACAACTTCGTGTTGTCCACCTTCGTATTTGGCACGTTTGACGAGAACTGTAGCAGCACAGAGCGGTTCCTGGTAACTGACCGAGCCAAGCGCGCGAATTTACTGAGCCCTGAAACGTTTGAGACACAATAATTATCATACATTTGTTAATGGTGAAGAATATTTCTTTATGGTAAAGGAATTAGAAGAGGATTTGATGACACTGAACTCTCAAGTGGGAGGATCTTATCCTGTGCTGCCGACTCTGTACTTTCAGTGCGTTATGTCTTTATACCAATATTATGTTCACGTGTTCTTGTACGTGTGTGTTTGTGTATTTCTTTGTAATAAGTATTTTTTATTGCAAAATAGGGAGGAACAAATTGTAACTGCATCAATTGTATAAAAAGATAAATAATAAAAATTGGGGTTGTATTACTATCAATTGGGGATTATTTGTGCTCGAAAATACCACAGAGTGAAGATGTCAAAACTAATCTATGAACTGTACCACCGATCAGGACTTAGGATAAAAAAGGAAGGATTATTTGTTAAGCCAGATATTAAACTGAGTGAAAATGAGCTCCAGGGTGAGGGGAACTAAACCTTGCAACTGTCTCCATTTACGCCCACGAGAATTGCGAATAGAACAGGGAATAAAACATAATGGAATGGCCAGTTTTTTCTGGGGTTACATGTAGCTTTCTCTAGTTTCCCTAGTCCATACAGTGTTACACAAAACATGTACGTGTACGTTACACAAAACATTTACGTGTAACAATGTAAACTGGCGGAAAGCTAGCCTCGGAAAACACCAGATATATTCTAAGTTTTTTTGTTGAGGGCGTGAATTAGAGACAATGGCAGGGGCTATCTCCCCTTCCCAGGAGCTCACTCGCCCATATTTCATCCAACAAATAACTACTTTGACCAAATAGTTGACATAAGCTCATTTGGAGGATGGATCATAAGGAATGGTAGATTTTATTTTTTTCTAATGTATAGGGTGTTTTTCAGAACTTGGCCGCCAGATGCTTACATGTAGGTATATGGTATACGATTGTCTTTATTTTATAATTCAACACACATATGGGGAACAGAAGCTTTAAAAATAAAAGCTTAAAAAGTCAGTGTTTTTTTTAAAAGGGGAACTGACCAAAAAATCCGACAAAAACGACACTAATGTTTTTAAATGATGTCTTTTGTGGATCTTCAATATTGATATTTTCTACTAGGCCAAGTTTTTAGAAACACCCTTTATATCTAATTTAGCAATCAAAGAAATTCTGCCATTTCCCAAGCCTGAAAAAAACTCCTGACCGATGTATCAGCATATTTGTAATGAAACTACTACAACATGCACAAGGCTGGTATAATGCACTGCACAGGGTCATTTGGGCGGGAGGGTTGAAGGGTAAATCACTTGACCTGTAAAATTCAAAACTAATAGCACCCGGAAAAAAAAATTCCACACTCGAAATATTAAAACCAACTATCACAACCTAAGATCTACATGTAAGTCAACGCGTCATGCACACCCATAATGTTTGAGAACGCTATAAATGACTATAACTCGGACTACCTCAGGCTGAAAGCGCGTATGTACGTTTTGGAAGAAACTTACTAAAATATATAAGGTAACCATTTTGTGAGATTTCCAACGAATCTTAGAGGCATCTTCGTATGACCCAGGAAGACTTCATTTGAAGTAACGGGTCTTTGGATCTAGGTAAAGCTTTCAGCTGAGGAATCTTCGAATGATCTAGCAAAATTCCATTTGATGTAATGATTTTTAAAAATCTTGATAAAGCTTTTGGTGGTGGGAGCCAAATCTTCAGGAAGAATTCAAATAGCCGATTTGTGGTCTGTTCTTACAGTTAGTCTTGAGTAGCGATTTCTGGTATGACCTCTACATGTAGCAAGAATCAACACAAATGTCTTAACATGAGTAAGATCTCAAACGTTTTCGGGAAAGCAGTACAGAAGGAGTATCAGGAGCATACGAGCAGTATTGCTAAAACACCTCTGAATAATAAATAATTTCACGTGCATCATAGTCGTTCATTGTCAGTGGATTGTTCCAAGAAGGCTGCATAGATGTTAAAAGAAAGCCAAACCCTTAATCAACGCAACTGCGCAAGTGGAGATAATTTAAAAACAGGCTACAGGTGTTACAAGATACACAATAGATAATGCTTGAATAGAACTGCACGCAACAAGAAGCTTTCAAACTGACGTAATAAAATACTAAACGAACCGATGACTCCACCTTTGGCGAGGAAAGTTAAAAGAGAAACAGACATGAGTCACAGTTTATCTGTTATAGATGTGAAAGAAAAACCCTATAAAATTTTCGTAACATTGAAAAAGATTGAATGGCTGGTAACCAGAATTATGGTACCCTTTTTCATGACACTTTGTACTATAATTTTGGACATGAACATTCAATGTGATTTTGGATTTTCATGTCATGCCGTCCGACTGTACCATGCAGTAGTGAGTTGATAGAAACTAGCATAGTTAGATTCGTTCATGTATACATGTACATGATAAACGTGCACTTGCACATGCCTTGCATTTAGTATCCGACTCAGTATTTTATCAAGGCAATATTTAAATTTAGTATAAATGTATTTAACATGCAAATTTTATTTCAAAATTTGAATATTTAAGGGATACTGTTTCTTCTCGTGAAAAATTCTAATATCTGAAATGTGAAATATGTTATGTGCGTCACTCGCGTGCCATTTTATGGAGTGTAAAAGCGTGTTTGGTGTTGGCAGGGGCGGCACGTGAAGTGCCTCAAAAAAGGGGTATCCGAAACTAAGGGAAGTGGTGTCTTGGAAATAATTTGCGCAAATATATCAGACTGACGCAAGCTTGGGGACAATATTGCCACAGTCACATGTAACATAATATATGAAAGGTTCATACCTGTCCAGTACATTCTATTTCTTTAGTCTTTAAGCCAATATCGGTCGGTTCATAACGATGTACTTCACCAAGACGACATACCATATTACTAGTATCTGTGTTTAAATACATCTCAATGTACCTGTAATTGCCTGGCAATTTATTTACCCAACAAAGCACACTCTTATGACCGATGTAACTGAGTAAGAATCGGGAACGATCATTGGTGTTAACAACGCATAAAGTCGCACACGCTAACAATTCTATTAAAAGAACATTGGATTTTTGCACAAAAAACCCTTTTTTTCAGCTGCAAGATGCTCCAACAATGCGGGACTATATCTCTCAGTAAATTGTTTCCAAGTTCCTCGTGAAGAAACAGAAATTATGCTTTAATTAATTATTGTTTGATCATAAAAACCTGTGATCTTTTTCAAATCATTTTGCCGAGTGGAAAGGGCGTAAACATAACTCGAATATAGAGAAATATTATTTAAGAACACCATATAGTTTCCATTACAAAAACACCCACAGTATATATCTAACAGAAATTAAAACCTTTTTGAGACTTGCATAAGTGATGCATTCTTTAGTATCTTCGCAGAAAGCGAGCGAGGCCAATAGATCGTACAGCGCAGTAAAATGGGACAGAAGAAAGTGTGTTTTTTCGGTTAGTTCTACGTGCATTGAATTGAGTGAGTGACAAAACCGTGCGGATGGAGCCAGATCCCTAGTACAGGTTTAATAAGTCAACGAAAAAATAACACCAAATTTGTCCGCTAATTTTGAGCAGTTTCGTATCCATGTGGATAGATGCACCCCTTTCTTCAACCAGGATACTTTAAGACTTCTTTTCGAGTTGGCCAATCAAAAGACCGCAATTCAGCTTCACCTGCACAGCTTTTAGAATTGAACCAATCACATTGACATGTTAGACTTCCAGTGTTTTTTTTGGAGAAAATTGCTGATTCATTTGATAATAAAAGGTAAAGGAGAGTGATGATGACAGTTTTTGTTTTTGTTCCCCACAAACTGACAGTAACGCTCCCTCTGAACATCAAGTTGTTTTAAATCACTCTGACTGGAATACAGGTTTGATCATCTGCTTCATTTCCCGGACATTTCTACTACGCCATTCGTTGTCAACCACCACGATGACATACCTGATTCGGCAACCCCTTTGCTCAATTTAGTGGTCAAATTCAGTTTTTTTTCGTTGACTATGAATTAATCACAACAACATTGCAATAATTCCACTAACAGCTACAATCTGGCCAGGATAATTAGGGTGTATGTTTACCTGCATTACCGGGTTGGGGTCCGTTATCTAAACAATCAAATAATGAAATAAGTTTAAAAATCAGAAATACTCCAGCATTACCAACCTAAGACCAGTTCTGAATAGTCAAGAAATGGGAAGTAATATGCACATGGTCATTTGGTGAAATTCAAAATGTTCAATTTGAAAAGAGAATGTGTTGGTGTCACCTGGTTTTCCGATGGCCAGGACGCCATGTTCCATCGTGGCCTTGTCGACGTAACAAGTTGGGAAATAGTTTTAGATTGGTGAAACTAAAGTATAATCCCAGCACTCTCAGAAATGAAAGCTACTGAGATTTTGAAAAAACCTCTAATATTTTTTCGGGCAAAACAAAAAGGCACCCTTCAGATATTTGTTTTCAAATTCTAAAAAAATTAATTTCGTAAAAAAACCTCTAAGGGGTGCATACATCTGTATTCCTGCGGACTAAAATAAATTGAGCTTTTTCGAAGGCGCAAAAACGTTTATATCTAATAGTTCATAGAGCTCCTATATACCCTACATAGTGAAGAGTGTCTTATCACGCGATAGAGAACGCAAAGAAATGAGCGATGAGTGACAACCATCTCTTTGCTTGCTAAAACCATTTAGAGAGGAACGAAAACCGCGGAAATATCGTCGTGAAAGTTCGGACATAACATATATGAATATAGAACAAGTTTTTATTGGAACTCAAAATAAGTTGTGAGCATTCACATTATTCGTAGAAAGGTTTAACAGGTCAAATCATTTCTCTAATTTCCGAGCCTTTCTTTGATTTCGAACTTTTTCAGTCATTTTCCGAGATTCCCGCTTTTTGTCGATGTCCTATTTTAGCGTGTGAATTGGTACCAATGTATCTACATAGTACAGGGTGTCCAAAAATAATGTTAGACTAAACACCAAGAATTTTTGTTCGTAGACTTTCAGCGATGTGGTGTCGAATTTCAAAATATTTTAAGAGTTGTATTTTTTTTACTTTTTGGACATCCTAGATGAGATGAGATAGATCATGAGTAATCTATATTTTGAATATCAATTTCATTTTTACAAACCTTTGGGGCTTTGTTTTTTTATAGTGACCACACCTCCTAAAGATATTTTAGTATCAAAGAATGAGTCATGCGACATTTTGATAAAAGCTTTGAGGACGGGTATCATTTTGTGGCCGTTCGAGTAGTGATGAGACACATTTCATGTAGTTTAACACTTATGTATACATGTACAATGAATTTCAATTGATAAGCCACTAAATATCATGACCAAAACAGTTTTCAACAACCGCTAGCACATCACAATTAAATCAGAGGTGTTCGGGGGGCCGGGGTAGGATGCAAACGAGACCCTATTTTTGGCTTAACCTACTTTGAACAACCCAGCCCAAGTCACGCTGAATTCGAGTCGAAAAAAAGAAGTACAAAATAGTGACTTTAGTTAGGCGAGCTTGATCTTAAATGGAGGACCCAGAGAGACATTGTACGTACCCTTTCCACCATCATCCTCGATTGGCTGTTTCAGTGCGGTGATGTCTTTGAACGTGCATAGGAAAAGGACGACGGCATCCTTTTCGTTTTTGATTGGCGCTATATGGAGTAACAGCCACAGTGGTGTCCCTGAAAAGATAAAGCAGAACACTTCAAGTATCTATGATGCGTAATAGAAGCTTGTTCAAATGATTACATGTAGATTTAGTTCGCCGCATCGAAGGATATGGCATCAATCAACCATGTGAAAGGGCATCTAAGATGAGTAAGTTCGTTAGCTGAGGTCATTACTTTCCATGGCCTTAATCGTAAATAGTCACTCCTTGGGGACAATCAGCATATTTTCCCTCAAGGGGTTATTCTTACGCCAAAAACTACAGGATTGCAAAAAATGCAAAATGAAACAATATCATACGCAGGTGAGCGTTCCCAACAGCTATATTATGTCCGCCCTACATACATGTGCGTTTATTTGTGAGTTATATTTGCCTGCTGTTTATGATTTTTCATACGAAGCAAAATAAGTAAGGTGTCACGTAATCTCGACTCGTGTTCAACGAAAACGTCCTATACAACTACACGTAGGACAAGACTTCGAGGAAATCATGGCAGTGTGTCATCGATGACTGGCGACGTCAAGAATACTTGTTAAATCATGATAAACAACACTTTTGGGTCATGAGTCCAACTATCAAGAAAATAACATAGTTTCATATGTAATGCTCATTACAGGTGCATATGTTGAGATGACACGTTCAATACAATTTCCTCACCGTGAGTATGGAGTTCAAATCCGGGAAAATTACACTCAATTTTACAAATTAAAATTA
Source organism: Lineus longissimus (assembly GCF_910592395.1). Classification (NCBI taxonomy): domain Eukaryota; kingdom Metazoa; phylum Nemertea; class Pilidiophora; order Heteronemertea; family Lineidae; genus Lineus; species Lineus longissimus. The sequence continues at coordinate 3,999,730 of NC_088310.1, read as the reverse complement.
TCTTATTCATACGCGATTTAGCTCATGCATAACTAATCGTGGTGATTACTTTTGCAGTTGTTCAGGCAGGCAGCAGGGGTAACAGCATATTATGTAATAACCCGCCACCCCTTCAATTTGCCACATTAACTGCGAATACGACAAACAAAACTAGTTATGCATGAGCGATATAATTTTGTTTTGATCGGATGGTTTAGGCGCACTATTAGGCCTAGTTGCTCTTCATTCACTCTGAAGTGTGTCCAATAACGCGAGAAATCAAGGTGCGAACGACAGGTCGAGTTAACGGTTCTTATTAATATCGAAGAGAAATTTGGATAATTCTGCCGGTAAGTGTACCTCACAATTACGAGAAGGAAATTAAGCTTCCCGTCATCAGATGAGAGCTAGAAATAAGGACATAAAGGAAGGACGGGACGAATAGATTGAATTAATAGTTTATCAGCACAATATCTTTATATCCTCCTCTTGGCATCTATTTTACAATGTAGAGCACTAGATGATAGACGACGAATGAGAAACATTTAAGGGTGATGAAAAGGGCATAATTTGATCCACGCCGTTCGTGTTCATATGGTAATTGAGTGGTGGCTCAGGAAAAGAGAATTACCCAAGTAAATGCCGAAGTGCCGGGTTAGGTTATGCGCTGAAACTTGGTATTTATGGTCTTTGCATAAGTACATGTATCTGTCTTCACAAAGGCATTGTTGAATATTATTCAGTTCCCATATACACATCATAAATTTCTTAAAATTCAAGTTGATTGTTTTCCAACTTCTGAACGAAAGTGCAGGTATTTGATATCCAAGTTATCCTGATTATTTTCGGGAATATTTCTAAAATCATACACCTACATCTGTCTTAAAATGATCCAGTTAAAATGAAGATAAATGACATTTTACATCGTAAATGAGCTTCTTCCATCTGTTTACCTATCATTTACTGGTAATGGCGGTTACATGTAATTCAACCCTACACACGGAAGGGAAAGGCTAATTTATCAAGAAATTTATTCAAAGTTTCTGAAAACACCGACGTATGCTGCCCTTCCTTTAGAGTCGTAATGGCAGATTAACATTATTAGCTTGTTCCCCTTTTTATTATTCCATAGTTGGTATTGGCGGTCGTTTATTTGGCAGTGCGGGAATGGCACGGAAAGGGAAGAGTAAAAATAAATTTATTAAGGTTATTTTCGACAAGTTGGCAAGGACACTGATCTCAAATATATCAATCATGTACATACAGCTTTCATGTGCATGTATTCTGCAGCTGCTGTCCCTACCATACGAAGTGAATGACATAGTTTCTCATCTCGAAGGCGTTTTAGGTGTTCTCAGTACTAAGTGCAATAAATATGGTTTTGATTGCACATGTTCACCAACTACGGTAAACATTACTTAATATTTACATATACATCGTTAAATATTTTTACAGACAGTACGAACGCCTTTTTTGTGGCAATTCGAAATTTTTTACAGAACGATTTAATTTCAAAACTGGTTTATTGTAGCCTATTGCAGTGTTTAGTCTAGAGGCCAGGTGATTCCCCACTGGATTCCCCTTTCGAAGTAACTGCGTAGCTGCCTGTGCAAGATTTCCACGACCTCGTTGTATTGTTTATTGTTGTATACAAATGCCCAGGCATCAGCGAAACTGCGCATTCTGCCTTCAAGCACCGATAGTGCCGAGTGTTTGCTGGTTTTGACATTTATATTCTTTGATTCGAAAATCGTGTAATCACCGTTCCGAACAAAGGACTGGTATATATCGTAAGTTAGTCTAAATATTTATTACTGATCTGTGCTTGGTTGTCAATTATTGTTTGCAAGTTTATCATGTCCTAACGTTCTCTTGGCTATATCAAGAGTTGTTTTTGTGACTAAAGCCTATCTTCACAAGTTAACAGTCGATAGCCACAGGAAGTGGACTTGAGCCTTGTATTCAATATAATAATTGTTTCTTTACAAGACTAAATACAGTTTAAGCTTACATTAACTTTGCAACGCGGTTAGTTTTGGCCCTTTTGGTTCAGTAACACCGAAGTTGGATAAAGCATGTAATGAAGGAATCAGGTCTTAAAATCATTGCTTCATTGAAATTCAAAATGATGCAATTATTTTCAGGCTGGTTGCCAGTTCGTAACATGTTGAAGAGTTTTGTCATGGTTTGCGCGCAACGTGAACGAAAACAACTGCAGTGGTTGATTTATATGTACCCAGTAAGATAGACTGACAGTTCAACAACATTGTGCTTTGACTCGTCAATCTACGTGTTGTTCGACAGGTCTTAAACGGTAGTTGACAGTGAAATTATTGACATATCTATGTATTCGGATAAGAATACTCAATTTGATTCCAGTCAATCAAAGCATAAGGAGTACGCCACCTATCGGCAGCGACTGGAATCATTTTTGGATTGGGAAGGGAAGGTTGATAAGTGTGAGATGGCCGAAGCGGGTTTTTTCTCAATCGGGGACGAAGACAGAACTGCCTGTTTTCATTGCGGTATTCCTTTACGTCAGTGGGAAAGACACGATTCTCCTTGGATTGAACATGCAAGGTTTTGCCCCTGTTGTGAGTTTCTGATCTCTTCAAAGAGTCTAGCTTATATCAAAAGTGCGTTAGAGTTCTACGAAATTCATGACCCGAATTTTGAAGCACTGCAATGTCGGCATCGAATTGAAAATACCAATAGTTTTGTTGCGCAAGAGACCAGGGCTGCAATGACACCTGCGAGAGAGCGGCGACCAACTCCCGTCCGCCGGAGGATCAGGAACGTGGAGCCGAGAGAGATCAGGTCAAGATTAGACTCGGATCAGTGTAAACTTCTCCTGAATCAGGGTTACCCGAGAGAACTCGTTGGTCAAGTCATAGGAGAACAATTGCAGACAGAGGGAAATGACTTCGGTAACTTTGGGGAGCTTGTGACTTCTGTTATGAATGCCGCGCAGATGCTTGGCATCTCCTTGCATACATAGCATTAGCAGACCACTTGGATTCGCAGTGACTGAGAAAGTGATTGATGCAGTTTTTCACTAACCTGATAGTTGACCTTACCTGGGCTGAGTTCTGAGGCGGATCATGTGCTATTTGTATCACCAGCTTCTTCGTCACACTTTCCCTAGCCCTTATAAACCTTTTAAGGGCTACAGATCAGGTACAGTCTGACCTAAATGGCTCAGGTTTAGAAAGGCAAATGCGAAACCAAGTGGTCTGTTAGGAGGAATGCTTGGCCAGACGAGTCGCAGCCCCGCAGATAAATCGGAAGGGCAAGTGACTAATGAATGTATGGCTTCAATATCAAAACCAACGCCCGTTTCGAAAAACGCGCATTGGGACAGAGCCTTCTATCTCGGATCACGCGTTGACTCAAGCCAATTCCACACACGTCTGTTGAATTCTTTGATCATCTGAACATGGCCATTACGAATGCTCCGTTTTGATTTTAAGTTCGCTGATTTCTATAAAAACATTCGGATGTAGAACAAAGTCTGCAGGAAGAAGGAAAGAAACCTGAGCCACACGATCCAGTAGAATATTGTAAGCATGATAACAAAATATTTCGTTCAAACACTTGCAAATTACACGAACGGCTCTTTTGTAATTGTTCTCAGCAAAGGAATGCTTTTTGAATGTTGCAGCCTTAATCTGAGGGTTTCATAAGTAAGGCTGAAGGAGGTCACCCTGATGACATTAGCTGTCAGTAGACTATCGAGGCTGACATCGTCTACCATTACATTACACCTATGGCCTCACGGGCCAGTGGATGATTGGGCCAATCCTGTTCCATATGAGTAAAGTTTGTTTCTTATACTGTCACCCCTCATAAAAGGGCCAGCCAGCTTTTGGCTTTATGTATATACTATCCACTTTATCCGCCAGATGATTTTATGAAGGCTTCGTCCTATCGTCCTATCCGCAGTGCGAGGTTGGGCTTATTCAGTCTGCGAGTGCATATTTCTTAATTCAACTTCTAGCCGCTGTAATCAAAAGAAAAGCACCAATCATAGCACCAAGAAAAGTATTCATTTGGCTATCAAAGGGTGGCGCCACGTAAAATCCTATGATCGAAATTTGCATGAATATTAAAATCGGTCAAAAAATTTCAAATACAACTACTCTATTCGTTCGTCTCCCTTTGCTTTTAGGGTAAACGCAGTGAAACCAACAAGAAATGTTACCCTATCCACAGAACGGAACCGTACGGCCAAGAACGCAAGACTCAAGTCACAAGTGAAACGGGACTGGTGAAGAGTGATAGGGAAACTCGATGAGACAGGGTAACACTTTTCATGTTTGTAGATTTGGCACGAGAGCAACCCCTACATAAAGCTGGCACTTTTTCTAGATCGCTCATGTTTATTTGGGCCAGTGAATATAGTAGGTCATTGAAAAAACTCCCGACCCAGATATGCCAGATGACAAGAATAATTCTGGTGACTCCCGCCGGGATTCACCTATGGGATTCACATATTTTGAGTGACGCAAATGATACGAAGCCGAGGTTCCTGATGGCACGCTTCCAGAGATATTTTCTATGGTGGACTGGAGTCCATAACCCGTTTTGACTGGTATAAACTAGTTTCGCTACACGAACAACGGACGAGCAGAAGACCGGATCCGGATGAATTCCTCCCGGTTGAGCGTCATTGTGACTATTATACGGATCCGTGTTTTTTTCTCTCCAGGTAACCGGTGATGCTATCGGATCTTGTCTTTGTTAATTGGCCACCGATAGAAATGAGTATGCGAAGAAATAAAGAATGTCACCGTGACGGGGAAAGATGACAGACAAAACGCCGGTACCTAATGAGTGAAACGAAAAACTCTCGAACTATAAACTTGTACATATATTCTTGAACTGGCATCCTTAGGAACTAAGGTTAGGGTTAGGAGAAGTACTTACGGTTTTTCTTGTATAATAATATTTCCAACTGTTCTTGCTCTTGATTCTCGAAAGCAGCCTCGATCTTGGTGACCGTCTCCTGGTCTGAGAGCTCACCGTACATGAAGCTACACGTGCTACTCTTCTGCATGACCTCGGCGCGGTTGTAGCCCGACAACTTACTGAAGCCATCATTGCAGTAGACGATTGGGTAGTCCACGATGCGGGCATTGGAGAGGACGAAGCAGCTATCTGTAAAGATAAAAGGAAAGTGACAATCAAATCATGAAATGATTGTAGCACTGACCAAAACGAAGCCAGATATTTCAAACCTACTGACCTCCGAAAAATACCCCGGAATACCTCGGATATGGAAACCACCGATGGGAAATGTAGCGTAACGTTTCAACTGAGTTAAAAGTTCATGACTCGTTGAGTATATTGAGTACGCCGCGGTTTATTATTGCCATATCAATGACCGCTTTCACCTTAAATTAAATGCGTCACGGGGCCTTGAATGTCTCTCGAACCATCTATCATGCTAAAGGCGCCCCTAAAAGGTGAGTCTTATAAACATTGAAGGGGTCTATATCTACAAGGTGAATATTTGTGTTGGATGAGAATAGGTTTTTAGCCCAAGAACTATTAACTTAACGAGTGTACATGTACATGTATGTATACGGTATCAAGAAAAGTCAAGAAAACGAAAAAGAACATTGTGACTTGCTCATCTTCAAATTTTCCGACTTGCGTTCCTTTTATTTATTTATTGTGCTTGTTACGGAAATAACTTACAGTGATGTGAAGGACAACACACAAGGCGATAGGTACGTAGTGATGCCACTCATTACAAGCCATGACCCCGTAATTGTACTCCTGAGAACTATTATTGGCCTTCGTTTTCCTTTAGAATTAGTTGAGCTAATCACCAGCTCGAGTTCTGCAGGTTCTGTTCTTGGTTTTCCTGAAGTCATCCAACTTTCATTTCTTTGACCGGACCGCAGCCAGGTTGTGACGATCCTCAAGAGAGGTGTCACTTTTACTTAATTTTAAACTCAACTCATTAAGAGCGTGTTCAGACACCTTAGCCAATGTAACGCTGTCGTACTCTTTCTTGCAAAGGCATTCTGCAGCGGTCCTTAAAATATTGCAGAGTATCGTCCCTTGATTGTTTTTAACGATTTACTTAAATTTCTGTTAAACTGGGCTTCTCCGTATCTATTAGATCGATCTGAAGGCTCCATTCAACGTCAAATGAAATTGCGAGGTGATAAGTCGACAGGCTAACCCTTTTATCAGTTTTAAGGGAGTCAAATATAGCAGGGCCGACAAGTGCCCTGGTGTTCTTGTGAGTTTGAAAGCAATAGAAGTCCCACCGTTTTAGAGTTCTATACTATTGCTGGCACTCCAATAGCATTCCGCGAAGTTACTATTTATAGCTCACAAGGTCATTTGCATAAGATCTTGATGACGTTTTAGTCACGTGACAGTCGGATATCGACACTTATTTCTACGCATTTGAGCTTATTTCAAAGTCAATTATCTTTGACCCTGCATTGTTTTTAGCATGAATGATACCATAGAGTTAGAGAGAGAAATATTCAGAACAATTAATTATGTAGTATTTCCAACACTCGGACATGTGCCAGATTGAATCTAACTGCCCTAGTTAGAAAGCCTGAATCCATTACGAAACCGCATGTTTGTCCGACATTGCCTGTAATTCAGCGATGGGGAAATAGAGGGCAGCAGCTGCAGTGACGTCATCTTCGCGGGATGCTATTCTGTCAATGTTGGCGGGACCATGCAACAGTAACGTTATCATATACTTTTTGGCGCAGCTGGTTGGTAGTATTATCATGTTAGGAGGAGGAGACTATAGGCAGGAGCAATGTAGGTCAGATCAAAGTCACACGAAGTCGCCGAAGTCCAATTCGACCCCCTGGTGCTGAACTGGTGACATTCATCAATTCTCATGATGCACCATGTACGTCACTAAATAAAGAATCACGCTATACGTCTGGGTTTTATAAATTTCATATTTGCGATACAAATTTATGTTTGCAATGACGGCAATATCAAGGTGGTTGATTAACGATGGTAAACACACTGGGAATTACACTCGTTGTGTTATACTTGATATGTACTGCGAACTCGCCAATATGGCTGTTGTATTATGGTCACCTAGACAACCACTGGTCAGGGTAGCAATCGGGTGACGTCAAGGGCTGCCTTGGCAACGCATCAATGTACAGGTGTGGATACCTGAAAGCAGGATTGAGCGATTCTGATTGGACTACACCAAAGTCCGCCGAAGAGACCACGAACGTGAATGGGGCATTTGAAATTCTACACATATTCCAGGCATCCATTTGGGTCACATCGCGGTGCAGTGCCAACGAAATTGAGCCTCCATGTTTGTCCAAGGAGGATACCGCGGTGACGTCACGGCTTTTCCAATATGGCGCTGTATATTGTAAACAAACTCGATCCACGGCCAAGGGAAAATCAAGTCATCAAAAAAGTTAGATTTTTCGCATCAAATCAGAGTTATTAGTACTTTTCTGCTATGAAATAAGTCTTCAGACAATAAGCTATCATTTGAATAATGAAAAGTGCTGTTTTGATGGGGAAAAATAGGGTTTTTAAACCAAATGGCCGGGCACCGATCTTCCAAAATTAGCGATGGTTTCAAAACAGTCTCCCAGATATGGGGCAATCTCTTCATTATCATAATGGGATTTGGAGTCATGTTTACAGATTTTACAAGTTCGAGACCTGTAATACCTAAAACTCGCATAGATCCCCATAGATCCCCTCTATTTGTCGAGTTAGCGCCCCTGTAAGATCATGCATTTTCGGACACTAGAACGAAATTTTCCTGCGGATATCGCGGTTTCGGTGATGATTTGAGGAGAAATTGACTGTTCTTCGAGTTTTATGGGACAGAAATGAGTTCATACTTCATGAATACATGAATATATTATGATATGGGCGGGCTTCTAAGTCAAAACAATAACAAACTCAACTGCATCTCTACTGTATATTGCGTAGTGCATTGCCTAGTGTATTTCGTAGTGTATTTTAGCGGAGACATTATTTCCGGACTTTGGCCACGCCAAACGTCTTTTTTATTCGTGGAAGTTAATCTGCTCTGTAAATTTTATTTTACACAGGAAGAATCCATACCAGGTATTGCAATATTTCATGTCTATTGGTGTTTTTGTGTACAGGAGCGCACCAGACAGTGAGACGTGGAGATGTGTTCAGTGCTGGTGCTGTCAGTAGACTGAATCTGATTGGCCATAGCGATCACTAATATGGGTCGGGATCACGTGATGTGACGTCACCGCGGTATCCTCCTTGATGTTTGTCTAGCCTCGTGGGAGCGGGACCACCTGCTCGATTGCAGATAGATGGATATCGTACCTTATTCCTGACTGACAGCCCAAAATCACCCTTCAGAACTTACAAGAGATCATCTGGGATTCGAAAGTATAGGGTGTTAAAAAGTCCATTACCCAACCTCACAGTATCGTCTTAGCGAAAAGAAGTATGCTTGCACGTAATCATCCCCTCTAACCTTTACATGCACGTCCCCTTTAACCTCAAATGTAGATGAAGCTAATATTCGATAACTGCAGTACCATCCAGGTTTCAAGTGTTTCCTCTTATTCCGTTCAAATATCCTTCCCTCTAATGGTCTCGTTCCACTCCTGCAGCCCCTGAACGGAGGAGTAGGACTCGGTTAGAAAGGCGGGTATGTACAATATAAGTATAATATCAGTGCGCTTAAATGTTTGATGTAAAACTTGGACTGTGATCATACGTTTAAGTAGAACATTAAGCCATTTTGTGCAAGAGGTATGTAGTGAGAGCATGGACCACTTGCCTTTGATGATGACATTGACTATGAACTTGATAAATGATACAGCTATAAAGCGTACATTATACGATAAGTGACAGTTCCTTAATAAGAATTGATACAAAATATCTAGACTACATGTAAATCCGGATCCACCAATATACATGAAATACCCTGATTACGTGACAACATGATAAAATGATGCACTGCCGCTGACCCCAGTTACCGAGTAATTTGACCAAAAATGGATAGCGAGAGCACGAAACAAGTTTAGGGTTACTAAGTCTAAACGTCTTCAGAGCACTTCAGCTCAAAGTGTCTCCATCTCTGTATTGCTTCATCAATATGTCGTGTTAAAGGTCAGGCTCGTTTGTTTTAAGATCTGAAATCTGAAACTGAATTTAAGATAGGCCTACATCATTAGGGAAAATTGAAGTGGTTAATATCAATTTCAAGAAAGCCGTTGTGGGGACTGATATCCAAATGGTTTTAATGCTAAGTTACGCGGTCGGATTTACTTTTAACGCTGCCTATCCCTGATGAACGTATTAAAAGGAAACTGATACTAGACTGTATATCAGGGTAGACGGTAAGAGCACTGCCAACCTCTTGTTATTGGTTGGTTTACATTAGTCGAGCTTTTTCGAGTTATCCATTGAACTCACGCAAGGTTTACGTCCTTGGATATGTCGTACTCGGTGGTTACTCCGACGTTAGTTTCAGAAGGAACGAGCCGGAAAGAGTCTCTTACAATTTGGTTTCTGAGACGAGAGTATGTAGCTGTCTGGTGATTAAGGTCGGAGGGGAGAGCGGGGTGGATAATGGACAAACAAGTACATGTTCTTGGTTATATTTCTCTGTTTCAATAGCAAAGCGTGAACAGGGCAACTCAGGGGTGATGCGTATGCTGCTCAAGAGCGTACATACAGTGGAACCCCGGTAACACGACCACTCATGGGACCGTTGTCAGAGTGGTCGTGTTACCGGGGTGGTCGTGTTAGCGAGGTTGGGAATCCCCAGACGAAATACATGATTATTTTTCCCGCCAAAATTGCCGACTGCATGGCGTGTGTACGCTGTACTACCATAGCAACGCTGCCTGATTGAGATGATGCACGCTCCAAAGTTTTGTTATCATGCCTCGCAAGAACAATTCGTCGATAAAATTACATGTTACATTCTCAGAATGAGTTAGAAAAGGTAATTTTGTAACTCATTTTATCCACAAAGTTTCATTATCTGCCCGACGTGACGCATTTGCGGGCAATTTGCTGAATCATCCTCCATGTACCCGACTGTTTGTGACGATTGAAGTAAACTTGTCGTATGATTCCACCTGAGAAGATGAGTTGAGTAATGCTACAGTTTTAATCAAGTCTATTTTCAGTCAAAATATTTAAAGAAATATAAAATGATACTGTAGTAAATCAACCAAGTTCTCCATATCATAAAACATTCAAACGTCTCGCAAGCTTGTTATTGTCATAAGTGTGGTCTTCAAACTACCCGCCGTTTATTATAAGTTCATATGCAAATCACGCAAATCACATGATTTTGCTACTGCTGAGTGCGCATGTCTGGTACTGAACTGGCTCAGTAATGAAAACAAACCATGAAAACGTTCGAAAAGGAAAGTTTATTTATTCATTTACACTTATACAATTGATCATACCTGCAAAATCACATTGTATTTTTTTTGTTTTCATATGTATTCCCATGGCCACTGTCCCCGTCTCAACAAAGCTTGGCAGCGAGGTGCTAATTACTATGCCGCGGTCGCGACCGATTACGGCAATTCGGCCTGGTGGTCGGGTTAGCGGGGTTGATTTTCAGTTTGGGACCGGCCAAGCCAGTGGTCGCGGTCGGGGTACCGGGGTGGTCGTCTTAGCGGGGGTCTCTTAATGGTAATTAGAGAGGAAACCATTCGGGACCGGAGAATCGTGGTCGCGTTGGCGGGGTGGTCGCGTTACTGAGGTGGTCGCCAACCGGGGTTCCACTGTACATAAAATAATGTATAAGACCATCAATTGTATGAAAGGGCACACTGAGGAAAGTAAAAGAATTTTTTTATTTCAATCTTTCAATTCACTTAATAAATAAATAACATACGTTTATTACACGTAACTGATTTTTTTACCAGAAAGGAAAGGGATACCCTTTTGGCCTGTTTGAAGTTCCAAATGTTTAGTCAAGGTAAAACTATTATGTCGGTTGCCCGATTCAAAGTTCGCCATATCGTAAGAAAACTGATCATACCTCAGAAATTCTATGCTAATTGCATTGGGCACTTATTGATTATCCAATGAACTAATTAGCAAGGGATACTTCAGACATTATCCTTATTATGAACTGCTGATCTTATTCAGGGAACTATATATATCTCCTCCTTATTAAGAATACATCGCGTAACTCGGTCAAAAGGAGTGTAGGCTACGGCAGCTGGCGGTTAATTGGCAGTGCGGGTTTTCAAATCCTTGAGGGTTGTACCATCCACAGTCTGGTTACTGCTAACATGGTTAATGAAATATACCCCGCCAGACCAGCAACTAAAACAATTACGACTGCAACCTCAACGTACCATTATGCAAGCCAAAGCTGCAATGATAGCTCCCCAATTCAGATTTGGTTTCCACTGAATTCGATTGGAGGAGATTTTGCGTGACCGCATGCGATTTTTCCATGGTCTGAGTGCTGTATGGCGTGAAATAACATCGCACTGCCGCATGCGTTGTCGTGATTGCAATTCACTTGATTCGCACAGCGCATAATACGTCGCAAAGCAAAAGCTTTTGTTGGTTCGGTTTGGGTGCAGTGAAGCATGAAATAAAATAGTCGTGACGAGTACGTTATCGCAAGCGCACTCAGTGGAAACCTGCCCTTCTAGATGGAATGTGTCATTACATTTCTTCAGCCACGCCCACTGATGCAACCTAGTCTTATTCAGAGATGATGAGAACTGTACTAAGACATAAATCTTGGTCATAGAGAGATGATTAAGACAAATCAATAAGACTGATAAATCAATTAGGCAAGTTAATCAAAGCTAAAGTCGTGCGTAGACGACCATCTATATCAATATACTTCCATCTCGCGATATCGAGCTGATATTAATTCTGACTGAAATAGAAAGCTTTAAAATTATCACTGTTCGATTTTTGCAACTACATGTACATGTAATGAAGCCATCTTAGACCGGTGAAACTAGAGATATATGCATGTAGTAAGTGTACAATACTGTATAAAATATTGAAAAATCTTGTAAACAAAATTACAAAGCACATAACAATTCTGGTGACAAATGTTACTTCTTGCATAAAATAGCATGAATGATGACACGACAATATTCCAACTCAGATTGATTGCTCCTTCATTTCCTCATCTTCAAATATGATCCATAACATGCCACATCAGGAAGTATACAGTGGTGAGCCTTCTCAGTCTGCCAGAGAGAGAAATTGATGACTTTCTGCTCTTTACCTCGGCATAATAACTTGCCTACCTGATGAGTACCCGTAGGAAATGATTGATGAACTACGTGTACATGTATTCTGCACTCGACCAAAAAATGGTCGTGGTTTTACTGTCATTGATGATATGGTGCCTCCCGTCCACAAAAACACAACTCAGCGGTTTTGTTTTGAAGGAATTCTATAGGCAGGAGTCAGTCAGGTACGTGAGATTAAGTTGCCAACAGGGGCATCCTGAAATTCAAGTTTTCGATACTCCTACCTCGCATGCAAAAAATATCGAGAGACGGAGTATGTTGAAAACCACTGGTGCCAGGATGCAATTTAGGAGTGTCTCCGATCCGATAGTATTACGAACCTAGCAAAACTACCAAGTCCCTTACTTCATATTAGTTACATGAAAATGACTATAAATTTAGGAAATGGATATGTCGTAAATATATGTGGGCAATCTCCGTTTGGGTTACAGGGAAGAATGGTGCGTTTCCTCGTACAGTTCCTTTAGACGATAGTATATTGGCGGAGAAATCTTGCTTTTCCTCATACATTTCTAACAAGTTCCTACTCCGGGCTCTGGTAGCATGACTGTCCATTTCCCCTCCACAAAATCTGACAGGAAATTGCAACAACAACGAAACACTAAAAAAACAGTTGAGAACAAGGAAATTATTTGAAGTCACGACTGGCCAATCATATTGATTGACTTCGGGATGAGGAAATGGGATTATGTCGTCTGCTATGCTTTATGAATTTCTCTGATTATGACCAATGTTTGCCAAACTTCTGAGAAATTAAGAAGCGGAAATCAAGCGATTTGCAGATAATGCAATGTACATACACCCTGATTTTTATAAGCCAGTACCATGATGAACGACCGCACTGGAATGAGCTATTTTTTATTGAGCGATTTTAGAAGGGTGAGTTCAATGAGGTCTGTCGGTGCGAAAAACAGTCTGAGCAATGTTCAGGTGTATTCATCTACCCATTACTCCGGCGTTGATTCAGATAATTATGCAGGGTACGAGACACAATATATTTGCCAGAATCTATTGTCAAAATATGTACTTTTAAAGGGGTCAAAGGCACTCCACTCAGTTCCCTTTGCCCCTCAATTTCACAAACCACAAAGGATCCCGGCCAGTCCATTGTCGCCCGAAACCAGTAAAAGAAATTTGAATCACCACCTGACCGTGACTGCGGAGCTGACCCGTACATCAAAGGTCGACTGCATAGACATGTTACTCTAGCCCTTGTTTACATCTGAATATGAATAGTGCTAATCAAGCGGCGTGAAATTGTCTTTGAACTGAATAGGTAATCAGCACGTTATTCAGCTATACAGATAATACATGCAGCCTATCGATGGTGAATGAATCTCCTTTAATCACAGGGAGCACACAATCAATTACTCTTTGGACATGACAGGCAAATTACATGATGAATATAACTGCAGTGTTTCTCATTAGAAGTCCACTAATGGCCTATTAAGTCACAGAAATGTTACAGGTCTGCTAAGTACGAACTACATGTATTTAACCTTCAACGTAAAAACGCATGTAAGGCACCATCTTAAAGGCTGTCGATTTCCCCGGCACAACAACCGCTGCAGAGCAATAAGTGAAATCAAAAATGTCCTCAAATGGTGAAATGCACATGCATTTCTGTATTTTGAAAATGCAAAGGGTGCAGTGTCCGGGATTGATGTGGAATTACTCAGTTAAAAAAACCTTAATTGTAAAGGTAAAGTATAGACCTGACTTAGAATACGTCATTCTGACTATTACATGTAATGAACATTACTCAATAGAAATTCGTGCTACAATGTAATTTCTTTCGGCAATGACGAAATATCAGGTTGTTATCATATAGATACATGAACAATGACGAACTTGGTATACTTAAAGGGTTCAGGACCGGTTTTTTGAAAACCAGACAAAAAACAACAACATGATCATTAAGACAAAATCTGTACGTTCTAGCCTGGGGCTGTACATTTTCGGTGGCTACTAGTACAAGCAGGTTATGATCGTATCGGGAATCCAAAGCAAATCCGGCCAACTTAACTGGATGGTGCAGGAAAAAAAATGAGATCGTATCATGATGAGGATGAAAAAGGCGGAGACTAACCCAAGGGGCTCGTACTGGTGACCGACGTGGCAATGTCTCAGTCTATGGCGCACATAGGTCATAATATTTTACCCATTGGTGAAAAAGATCTATTTGGCTTTCGGCTGCAGAACAACATTTTTGTATGCTGCTTCATATTTTTCAGAAAGCGTACAACAAAGGCGATGTATCAAAATAGCTTGTTTGTGTTTTTCATGTACTGGTACCCATTGGTTGATGATTTTGATAGAGCAAAACTTTATGAGTATAAAATTCTAGTAATTATCCGCCCCATTTCTTCATTTACCAACGATGAATCTTTTGAAAGGGAGGGGAAACTGGATTCGATATTCGACAAGATCAATCCATTCTCGCGATATGACTTGCACTTTCCGTGCTTTGGCTGTAAATAAGATGTCGAAAAATCTGACCATATCATTGCATCCGTTGAAATGAATTCAAACAAAATTGGCGCATGCGCAGATGCTTAGCCTGTCTACAGGAAACCGCAGATGCCACTTCACATGGGGAACCTCATAACTGTGATGGCCCTTGGTCATGTACCGAGACCAATTCTACTCAATCTATCAGCGCACCGTGATAGTTTATGATTAAATCAAATAGCATCTACAAACCAGTATTTACACAAAATAGGAAAGCTAGTCAACTGCAGGAACTTTCTCTAAGATCATCAAAAGATGATTAATACATCAATCAACACAGAATATTCAAAATTAAAGCAATTTTCTTATCGGAAATTGTGTTGTGTTCGGCACGGTGCCGTATAATGTGATCATTTGGCCTTTGGACCCGTAAACGCGGCACCCGCTTTTGTTATAAATGACGAATTGCGCATGTCGATGGTTTACGGAGCAGCTCATCAGCAGAGCCTCGGTGACTTACACTAACCGCTTGATCAAATAAAGATTTTTAAGGTGATCGCAGTCGGAAGGTTGGTCATTTTGTTTGCCCATGCAATTTTATTGCTGCTGAGATTTCTTTCGACCAGCTGACTATATATGCAGTTAAAATTAATTTCAAATCTATTCATAAAAGCACCACAGATTTTTATTCAGTTTTTATTTATCATACTGTACCGGATTATTACCCCTTGGCCTACTGGGAACCTTGACAATGGCGAAATTGTTGATTCCGGTGTCAACAACATCACAAGGATCCGACCGGATATTAAAGGATCAATGACACCCTTTGATGAAAAATGTAATTAATCCAGGAGAATTGAAATCGAATCGATCTATAGGTTTACCTCAGATGAAGATAGCAATTAGAGTCGCAACTGTTGTATGCGACCCGCAAAGTTCGATTCCATCATGGCAGCTGTAAAGTGAACTACAAAAATGAATTGCGGATGACATCAGCGATTTCTGAGCACTGTTGTGGCTAACTCGAACCTCGCCGTCAAATCGTATCTCATCGTTCGTTCGAAAATGCGAAATGATGATTTTCTAGAGCTTTAAGTAGGTGGTCGATAGGCCTTAGCCGGCAAACGCAATGTAATCCTTTTAATGTGCACACTTAAATAAACAGTATAGAACGAGAAGTTGATGATGCTCTAGTGACGCTCTATTCTTTCCGCGCTTTCCCTCCTCTCAGGTCCGCGTACCTCTCTTCTCACCCCTCAAAGGCCCGCGTTTCTCCCTCTACCCGCCAAAGGCCCGCTGGCTCCCTTTCCACTCCGCAAAGACCTGCGTGTCTTTCTTTTCGCCACGCAAGGACTTCAGACTAATTATTACCACCTTCTAGAGTTTCACAACCCCATTCTTCTTGCATGCGAAAAGAAAAGAAGCTAACTTTGCAATTAACCTGCGTATAAAGAACCTAAACCGATCATTAACATCAATCATTCTCTCGATAATAACCCGAGATTCTCATCATCTGTTTTAGTTTCCTGGGCAACCTGTCTTGATGAAATTACAGGATGCCCAGAGTAAATAAGATACAGTAGTCATTTATAGGTTGTTGTGAGACATGATACAATTAATACAAGTCTCCGAGACACGAATAGCCTTATAAACAAGTTTGAATCGCTTTCAAGATATTGCCTAGAGGTATGTAGTCAGTGGTAGACTCATACGAGACCAAAGACAATTATTCAGCAAGCTGACGAAAGAAATATAGATTCAGCTATTTTTATCTCCAATACATACATGTCATATTATCTAAATCAATCCTTGTTTACAGTATATCTCCCCTCAAGGCGAATTCATGCAATCTTTTCTGCTATTTAGGATAAAATTCGTGAGCTAAAACTATTCACTGAAGCTCAGTGGACAGGATTTTCTGGTTACTGATGTCAATATATTTGGTTTAGAAACAACTAATTTGCGGGAGGTTTTGTCGTATGTGAAGTAAGCAGCTTACATATCACAATAATAGCTTTTTTATTCTGCCCCCTGTTGTCGTTAATTCAGAAATTATGGTCCCTTTTCGGATTTTGCACACGTCCTACTTGGAGTGCACAAACTGCAACTCAAACTTGGTGTCAACTCTACCTAAAGTTAAACATAACGACGCGATTGACCAACACGTACTGAATAACCGGGCTGGATGTTCTATGCTATACATTACCTGGCCATGGGCCCTTCGGCGAAACATACGTACATCTTATAGTAAAATGCTCCTTTAATCTCTTAATGACATCAAAGGGGTCATTAATGTCGGATGTAGCAGCCTCTCTCACCTTCGATTATATGGTCAATAAAGTAATTCATATTACAGGTTAGAGGCACTATACATTGCAGCAGAAGAGTCAGCGCGCTTGGGCATCCTTGAGCTACACCGCGATTTGCGCGTTGTTGCGCAATTTCAGAAAGGAAATTAGACTTTGACCAATGATGATGTTTAAACTGTTGCATGTGTGATATGAATCCTTGACACCTGATTTCACTTGACCCATCTCCTCTGGAGAAAAACACGGTTATTTGGAAATTTTAAATTATCCACTGATGCGGTTGACGTATTAAATATTGAGTTGGGAGAGCGTCAAAAACGACACTCGAGTTCAAGTGTCGTTATTGACGTCAACTGGGACATCAGCTCTATACACAATACACTAAGTACAAGTAGGGTGATTTGCAATGTATTAAGTTAGAGTTGAACGATATGCTGTCGAAGAGAGTCGCCCTCTCTTGACTATCACTTAAGCTTAAGTATAACGGTACCGATCAGCTATCAAAGCCGGTGTAATATATATATATATGTATTGCTATTAGACGGTAAATTAATAAGGGCAACCACGACTTCGTAACCTATCTACCAATCAAGGCTTACAATGGCACCATTGTGTGCGCGGCCCAGAACCATGTACAGGTTTGTAGATCTTCTTGCGTTGACATGGCATGAAATAAAAAACCTTTGTCCTTCGCCTGTTCATTCAGGGTAGTTGATAAAGCTTGGAATCAGTGAAACCTTGGAACCAGTGATAAACCTTGGAATCAGTCCTAAAAATGCATAAAAACATGAAATAATGCCATTCGAACCTAACGTGGTTACGAATCAACATTTGGAGCTTATTCTTACATGATCAGATCGGAATTTTATGGTAATTTAGAAATCTGTCGCATATCCGATTCAATAGTCTATATTTTAGAACAACTCAGTTGTACCTCGCCTCCAGTGTACAGTACTGATCTCCCAAATATGGGAAGACACGCCCACCACACACCCATAATATGAACCAATAGCGCTCCCTTATAAATACGCCACCACCACGCGGGGCCTATTTGAACTACGGATCGGTCTGTTCATACAGGGTGATACAGAGAAAATTGGGGGCCTGTCATGCATTATGCATGGATAAGGTTGACGACTATGTCTAGGCCTAATTGTCTATGATTGACTGATATTTTATAACAAACGATGAATAAAAGAAGCCTAGTCATGTATGTTTATTACCGAAGTTTGCGGATGAAAATTTCCTTCGCCGTGAGCGATTTCTTACATCTTCCAGTACGCATCGAGGGATGCAGAGATCTTTGTGACGTCACCAGTTCTAAGCGGTTTTTTTATTCACGTGTGTGTTTGTCCTATGATCTCGTGCATCTAGTACCGAGCATAATACTTTATCGTCTATGGAATACAAAACAATCATAAAAACTAACTTTTTGCTTCCATTGAAGAGAAATAAAATATTTTAACGACCACAGCGCATTGCCAATTGATGACGTCATCCTCCACATTAAAAATGTTGGCTTCTGAACTAACTGGCAAATTGCTATCAATAAAGTCAGCTGGGACGAGACTGTCAGTTGGGAGGGTATAAATCGTGGAAGGAACGCACCCGATTTCCCGCGCTATTTGCACAGTGATTCCATGGTTTACATTGAATATTCCAAGGTTTATCAGTGTTTCCAAGGTTTCACTGATTCCAAGCTTTATCAACTACCTTCATTCAGGACTAAAACTTAGCTGATGACGTAACGTAATCCATGTATTCGATCACAGTTCCTGGCTGTCGGGCAAGGTGAACACAGGCTGTGTGGTCACCCCTCTGTATACGCTGTAGGCCTACAGTTGACAGGTTTGCATGCACATGAATTTTCGAATTTTGATTCCGAATATTTGATTTTCCTTGTAAATCTTAGTGATATATTGAACATGTTGGATTGTTCTGGTAAGTATTCGTGATATATTGAATATTTTGGATTGTTTTGTTGACTCTTAGTGATATATTGAACACGTTGGATTCTTCTGGTAAGTATTCGTGATATATTGAACATTTTGGAGTGGTCGAGTGAATCTTAATGATATATTGGGCATGTTGGAGTGACCTTTGGTATGGTTTATTATGTTAAAGGACATTTGAAATTGAATAGAAAACGCTATGTGTGACAGTGTTCTTAGACTGATATTCAGGATAGAGTTCCTCTGAGGTGATCGTGTGCCAATCTTGGTAGCTGCTGGCTAGTATATACATGTACATCACATGTCGAAATATATTTCATGTTATGTACCGGTATACGAATATACATGTAATATGGAACATAAGAAATTGCTCGGTTGGTACTAAAAGTAATGTCATTTTTTGTGTGTATTGATGCTGTTAAAATTTAATCTGATCTATGAGCTCTAAATTATCACACTTACTACATCCATCTCATAAAGTAATTTGAAAATGAAATAATGAAATAAGTTTCTGATTATGTTGTGCATTTTGTCAAATGGTTCCATCGGGATTAATTTAGCGTGTTCAGTAGGAAAAAAAACCTTTTAGTTTAAAGAGATCACATAGAATGGGCCAAAGAAGTCATCTTTAACCTTTTCGATAAAACCCCCACTCAGACATTAAACAGAAATTGTGTTCAGTGACTTTGCAATTGAAACATTTCAATGTTGATTTGATATTTAGTTGCCCACTTGGGATGTGATGGAAAAACTTAATGTACATTAAAGTTGTCCCATCCACAACCAAGCACACTACACGTGTCCACAATAGCTAAATAGTTACTCGTTGTGCCGAGGGAGAAAACTCGTGGAACATGTCTTCGGAACAAGGCCCAAGAGGATTAGAGGCTTTTAATCAAAATGTATGACTTCGGTTAAATTTATGAAAGTACTCTGTCTTCATTTCCATTACGTTCTTTTAATAAAATCATTGTTTAAA
The DNA here is from genome assembly GCF_910592395.1 of Lineus longissimus. NCBI lineage: Eukaryota > Metazoa > Nemertea > Pilidiophora > Heteronemertea > Lineidae > Lineus > Lineus longissimus. Next base: position 3,979,785 of record NC_088310.1, on the reverse strand, counting down.
TGCAACTTTGGAACATTATTTCAAACACCTTGGGATGTCAGTCTCGAATTCAATCGAACGCTGCTTTGTAATTGGTGAATTCCCCGAAGATAATTTCAGTTTGAGATTAAATTAAGAGTTTGAAAAGGCACGTAGGATAACCTTGTGGAGCAGAGGCATGGAGCTTTGCGCATGTTTGCGATCATGACATGACTTCATTCACACCCATTAAAGTTGTTAATGAATCAAATTTATCAAAAAAAATTGAAATTTTTTTTTTTCTGTACAATTTCAGTAAGAGTTCGAATTGTAATCACCTGGTGCTCGATTCGTAATTGCGCAATTTGAAAATGTTAAGTGACTGTGTCCCTAAAGCTACTCAGACTGAACTTCAGGGCCATTCATTCGGCCAGCAGCCAGAACGTGCACTAAAAAGTGATTTTCATGTCCAGTGTCAGAAGCAATATAGCCCACTGCAGAATCCACTGATTACGATTCATCATTTCAATCCAAAAATAATCTTCAATATTTTCTACTTCATATCAGGTTAGCGTTGAATGCCGCTATTATCAAATGTCTGCAAACAGAAATGTATTAGAATGAAAATCAATAACCATTAGGTGCATTGGTATTGATCTTTAGAACATTTCAATACAATCGATAATGGATACGCCTCCCCACTCAGCGTTTGTGTCATCAGGGATTGCGTTTGCAAGGCCTGGAAAAAATGGCATCGACATTTCTCACTTTTCGACTTTAGCAAGTCAATGTCGAATGTTTCATCATGGACGTTTTTCTCAAAACGTGTAAAAGGAATCTAAGTATGTATCGTATATACAAGTATTGGCAGATAGTTGCTGATAGTTTTAATCGGACGTCATCAATCGTTCGAAATCTGTTAATCACTGATCCAGATGTGTACTCTGAACATTAGAGCTATCTATTCTATTCTCAAGTACCACGGATTTCAAATTCAACACCCAGTACACTAGCGTACTTAACAGATCTCGAAGGGCAACATGAGTAGCTGTACTTTAAACCTGAGGTAACTAGAGACCAGCTAAAATACTTCGGAGTTCAGTTTGACGATAATCAGTTAGTTTCTGCTGTTTCCTTGACAATGACAACCAATCCAACACACACGTCATCTCTATCCCAGCCCACATTTGCCCGGCCGCCAAAACCAACACTGCCATGAAATATTTAGAGTCCTCAAACTATCCTTTGAAGGATGTCATCGGCCTTGGTTTCTGACGTCAGAAAGAGGTCAATGTTATTTTGCCATCAATTGCTTTGTTTTCATTACTCGTCATCTGCCCTTGATCCTCAAAATAATTGGCAGCTATCAATAAAGGGAAATAGAGCCATGTATTAACCATTCAGAGATGCATAAATATTTTTCTGGTTGGTTGCTTGCTTGCTGCTGCTGCTGGTAATTTGACGTTATTATTGTAATGTAGGGATTGAGTGCATCAAATCGTAGACCTAGTATTTATAACTTATAAATACTAGGACAGACTCTTATCACGCATTCTTCTCGAGATAACAAATGAAATAAAAAGTAATAAAAAATGATTCAGGATATTATACGCCAGATGATGGCATCACATCGTCTTAAAACAGGTTCTGGGAGAGCATTACCTAAATAGATACATAAAGTTAGAACAGCAACTTCATCTTGATGAAACTTTTCCATATGAGCTATTGTACGTTTTATTTCTCCACCACGGAACCAACACTGCCAATTACTAACTGATATTGCATCATTCCTCCATATCGATGGATTTTATGTCTCACATGTGACTTGGTGCAATCCTTAAATTGCAATACATGGAATTATTACCACCATTAGCCAACAATTAGACAATTACTGCACCAAATCTGTCATCGTTTACTCTTATTCCACTGCAATCTAATAGATGATACAGAGGAAGATGTCGTTGATTAGGTTACAAGTATCATCGACATTAATCGGCCTACTGATTAGATTTCAGTATCATCAGCATTAATGGAAGCACTTTAACTATCGTTACAAGGAGTCGGAGGATTTTTCCTTTAGTATGTTTGTTCTTGCCCTGTTTCATTATAATAAAGTATTTGTCTGAAAATATTTTTGAATTTTTTTCTTCATGTATCTTATACATGATGGGCGACAAAAACGAGTACAATGTCCAATATTGAAGTTCACAAATAGGACAATGTCCGTACCTGTCATATTGTAGATACATTATGTATCACTGTCACATTCACTGAAAAGCTGGGGTCAATAGATCAAATACTGTAGAAATAACAGCTATTTCAAACTGTGTATGTAAATGCTATGCCAGACAGAAGGTCTACTCGGAATATAACATGCAACAGTTACTGATTGAGGATGGATTACGACCCATTTACAGCGAATGCATTACTTATTTGTCATCAGGGTGGGGTTGCCTTCTTTATGAGCAATGTGACCGACATTAATTCGAGGAGGAGGTACATTGTACCTCCATATTTCATCTTAAGAGAGATGAATTGACACCATAAACACCATAATGTCTAATTAGCTTTGCTCAAACATTCAGTACAACATTGTCAACAGACAAGTTCATCGTTTGATGAAATGACTGCTGCTTCTTCATTTTATCTTTAGAAACAATACTTATAACATACATTATAATACGAAAAACATTACCCATTACAAAAACATAAAGTGAGTCTGACATCAATTCACTTCTGAGTAGTTTATGTGATTTTATGAGACGTATAATCACTATTACATGTAATATCAAAAGGTAATTAGCAAACACGATATTCTTTATTTAGAACATCACAGGTGGTGCTCTAGCAATTTATGCATAATTCATACCATATTTCTGGCTCTTACTATTCTTAAATGACATTTATGAGAGTCGTGAAAATACAAACCAAATAGAGGGCCACCTGAGGACGATCCGTTAGTTTAGATCTCTAGTAGCTAATGTGGTAACTTTCGATTGACGGATTGTGCTAGTGCTAGATTTGAAGCATCTCGTGTAGATTCAAATAGCGCTCGAAGGATACGAGTCCGCTCGAATAATTATCATTTCATTTCGCACAGTCCCAAATGGTCCATCACGATGATACATACATGCACTATTATCATTTTTGTGTGAAGTCAAGCTAAATAACCTTTACCCACATTTATAGGGATTTTACGCCATGTTTAACGCAAAAGACTCCCCAAATCAAAACTTAACTTAAGGGTGATAGCGGCGTGGAAGACTTGTGTGGTAAAATGCCTTCTTCCTTTTCGCTGGTCAAGAATTATTGAAAGATATGATGGCCAAAACAATACCACATGACCCGTTATTCGTACACTGCTCAGTACTAGTTACACCAGATCAATGTCCTCAACGTTATGACAAATTCATTAATTTTGCATTATTCAGTTTAAGTTCCGCGGACAGATCTCATTCGTCAATTCATCATATATTATTCTGTTAATGACCTTAAATCTGTACGATTACCGGTTCGTGCTAAGCAATTATTTCATGACCCTGCTCACGGGTCGCTTATGTCGCTCGTCGCCACTTATCTAGCTTTAGCAAAGTCAACCATTGCTTACATTCGAAGCACGTGCCAATGTACCTTTCTTTGACTACGTAGTTCTCATATACCGCGCGTTTCATGAAGATAATGGGCCAGAAATAATACAGGAAGTGCGTTGACACGACGCAAAGACCAGATTTACATGAAATGCGATTTTTCCATCTCAATAGCCAACCACAGGAAACTGGCGATGGAAAGTGTATTGAGAAAATATTAGTTTGATTATTAGAGTTTGATGATGCATGTCAAATGATAGTATCAACGATCATGGTCAAGGTACATATTCTTTATTATTGAGGTTTCACGATTTTATCAGGCAATCCATGTTATCATTCTAAAAATGGCCAATAACATTTGCTGCTGATTAGAGTGTGACAATGTATACATGTACTTTAATACTGGCAAGGTTACCACATGCATTCGTCATCATTCTTTTGTAATAATATTCACTGCCGACCTTTTTCCTGTTCTTCACTTCCAAATTTGATTTGTTCTATAATATTCACCGTGACTTTATATAGCCGTGAAAAATATTTACCCAAAGCCCACTGGCATTTCGAAAGCCACGGCGGTCCCACCCACGTCAATTGGGAGGTAACGGGCGTGGGTTCCGTAATTATCATCATATAATTACTTCTACATCAGGCGGTCATGACCCATGCTTTAGTGAAGACAACTTTTGACACAAACATTGCCACGGCCATAGAAAAAAGCCCCACCGTTATCGTTAACTAATCAAATCGACGCCTGAAATTATTGACGACAGAATGTCAACAACCATTCTTCCGTCGTCATGGAACCGTGGTTATTGCGTTTCAGAGCACGAATCAGTCAGCTGCTGCGCAGTGTTAGTTTTCGAGTTCAGGCTGGTCATGTTTACCGTTCTTTGGGCAAAGCTTGGAGCACACAGGAGAGATATTTTCGCAGAGGTCTGTACAACCCTTCTTAATCACTGTCTCCGATCAAGGACAAAATCGTCTCTCAAACAAGCAAATATGCTGAATCGAGGTTTCAGTTCACATGATGCTATTATCATAACCAGAATGGTAGACGTCGATCTAAACTGCCGCATCAGTTCATATGTAAAAAAACGACTTACTGCGACAAATGCGTGATTGTGCGTTTTAAATCATATTTTGTTTATTGAAAAGTTAACCAAATATAGCGGACAAATTCACAAACAAATTCAGAGTGGTTTGATTGCATGCGCTGATACAAATATGCATCGTTGGTATGATTTACATTCAGCCACATGACATGTTGTATTCATAGTCAATATAGAATCTAGTGGTTTTGCAGTAGTTACTCTACCCGCGCCCTTCTAAGGTCAGCATTGCATTCATGAATTCTGGCTTTTTTCTAGAATCTCATGAGAGGTATGAATTCGAGGGTGGCTGTCTGTCATTCAATATCAATGACTGGTAAACTTCCCACATCGAATTCAAATTAAGACTTGAATTCATGATTTCAAAACTGACCTTATTCGGCCGTTGGTAGAGTATCTACTGCTGCCATGAATCTGAATAGCTACAGCCCCGTGTAGTTGAAAGACCAGGATGCGACATCGTAATACAATCATTGATAATAGACACTGCCAAAGGTTAGCATTTGGGATACAGCCAAATTGTAAAGAATTTTTTTTGTAATCGATGATATTCGCTTTGGTAGAAAAAATGTCAACAGAATCGCTTTAATCCCCTTTGAGCTAACTGGTATTTTTATCGTTGGTTCACATCATGGGAACCTATCACGGGAATGAAAAAACTCGTTCTGCCAAACATTGTTTTTCTTCAGTGTTTGTGTCAATGCCGATAGAAAACAGTGGACTCGCTGTTCAAAACTCTGAACGCGGTATAAAAATATTAGCATAGATGTACATGTACATAATACCTAAAATAAATTCCTATTCATAGAAATGATAGTTATTTACATCGCATTTAAAACAATGTCACCATTCCATTTGCAGAAATATTATATTTTGTAGAATAATAGATACTCGACTGACAGCCCGCCCCTTAACGCTTTTCGCCGCTAACGTGTGCTAGTTTACCCTCACATTGATGCGAATACGCAAGGCTGTCAGCCGAACGAAAACCGATAACTTGCTAAATAGCAAGCTGGAGTGGAGTTTTGTGTGCTTTCTGCTGATAAGTAGGTTTGGCGCTGAAATGTTCAGTGCAGTCTTATTTGGAAAGTGCTTCAAAAGTCTACTTCACGAGACAACTGAAATATAAGCCACCGAGTGAGTATATTTTATTCTGCTTGATTTTCGAAAAGGCACGTTTGTGCATTTTTGTCCAGTGCAAAGCTATTCCAATCGCTAATTGATGACATTTCAATCTGTTCACTAGACATGCCAGACGATCGGATTTGCCACAGCCGGAAGGCTACTTCCATCATTCCTCTCATATTATGACAGGAATGATGAAAGTAGTATCACTCAAACTAAATATGCTCGATTCCATGCCGCTCTGCCTGTATTCCGCGCCCTAATGGACATAAATCCATTGCAGAACAATCCTGAACATATCATGAGCTCTGATGATTAATAATGAAAGACCCAAGCAGAATCGCGAGCAAGGCCGTTCTGCTTCTTTAAATACAGACGAAACCAGTTCCCATAAGGCATCATTTTTGCATGGCCACCAATAATTTTCTATGATTTTTTGATATGGTGTCTTAGCCGATAAATGTTGCTGCGGTAGACCTCTACAAGCTAACCTAATAACAAATAAATAAGTTAAATTGACCCACTATCCTCGCGAGAGGTTCACACTCCAAGGCCGACCAAACCAGAGCTCAAAAGTAGGACAAATGATACTTTGCTGCGAAAACACAGATTTTTCGATCCAACCCAAGGTTCGTACCACCTTAAATCCGTGGTGACATTTTTCGATGAGTCTAGCCAAGGGAGACCGTTACATTGTTGGTAGATGTATGTACATGTGAGATATGTGGAAATAGAATACGAGGCTGGTAATCCGACCGACCTTATTTTATGGGTGCAAAATAATTACTTTATTCAGAATATATACCAGTAGATTAGTGACTCCATGACATCGACGTGGAAACTCATTCATCGATATAAGCTGTTACAAAAAATGAAAAACATGAAGAGGGTCTATTAGTTTGCCATCTTTGGCATTCACGGGGAAAAATCGAGTTCGCTAATCAAGTTTAAGTGTTCATTAATGTGCTCGACTGGTCTATCAATTGATTCGTTAGCATCGCGTTTGTCCATTGAATGGGTTCAGCAATTTCTACGTGCCGTCGAGACAGAAATGAAACTGCACCCATAAAGTCATACCTTGAATGAATGCTGAAATAACTTGTGTGTTTACATATAACCGTCGTCATTGGCAACGGCGCGACACGGAGCAAAATTATGGCGTAAAACGTGATTGCTTGATCAATTGCACCTGATTGGTAAAATGATAGATTTGTGGTAAAAATAGAAGCTGGCAATATTGAAGAAGACCCAAGGTGTCTATTTCTGTTACATTTACTGATCGAATGTAAGATGGTTCAGAGTACAGCTTTGAAATTATGTCATCGAGAAGTTGAGATTGAATAGGGCTTTGTAATCAAAATACAAAGCATTGTTTACAAAAAAAGGTAAAATCGAAGTACAAAGTGTAATAACGCAATTTGTCTGCATTGATTAATGCGGTCTTACAGCATCAAGGGTTGCTACAGAATGCACTGAAAAACGGTGATAAAGCGTGATGAGCGCTTGATAATTTCTCGTATAGAAGCCTGGTTACAGATCATTCCCCAAACAACAATTCGTCGTAACTTATGCAATTCGTTTATGGCCGTTTTATCTCAGTATCAATAATAACGATAATACACTCACAATGAAAGATATTGTAATTCTTGCTATTATCATGACTTTCCATTCATGAATTCTAAATGAATCATATAAAGACTTTTATTTTCATATGTGTATGAACAAACACTCACGCTACATGACGTCGAAAGTACAACTTTCCTGCACTACTCTGAAATGACAATTTGTATGTGCTGCTAATTTTAGACAGACACCGAGCCTATTGTTAGAGATGAAAAGTCAATAATTTTTCGCAATCATGCAGGGTTTGCATTGATTATCACAGTTTACTCAGGCTGCCGAAGGGAAATAGCACCAATAGATACGTTTGATTCTGAACATTGGTTTGGTAATGTGATATTAGGAAACACCAATATGGTTGTGTCATCATAGTCTATGGGTTTGCCTACTTCAAATCCGAGTCCACAGAAGTTAGATTTTTTTTCTCGGTTTGTTGTTAGTCAGAGATAAGATTGGCCGCTCTCCAAAAATCTGAAAAAAAATGGATAAAAGGTCGAAGATACACTCTTACAGGCATAACTATCGATTTTTAATCTCTTCACATAGACTTAACAATGCCTTTTTTGGCATTCTTGCACTTTTTGATGTGCAAAACACGATTAAGGGGTAGTTTTCAACATTAAACCTTTTTTGGAGTCTGAAAAAAAAAGAAAACAATCTATGCTAGATGTGGTGTTACCACTAGCTTGACGATGGATAAATATTAACTTTTCTCTCTTGAGGCTGCCATACGTATTTAAGAACAGATAGGTTAAAATCGTTTTATATGTTCTATTCCAATTATCCTCATAATGATACTGCTACTATTTATCAGTCTATTCGATCTCGTGACGAACGGCGACTGCCACGATCACCAGGTAAGGTTCCTACTGTGGTTATCAGAACTTATCGATCAACGCTTGTGAGACAACGTTTCTAAGAAATGACTTGTTTACCGTATTTTACGGGCTAAACTCAATGCGCACATGCGTAAAAAACAAAACAATAATCGTCTGGAGTATAGTCTCTCCTTAATCTTCTCAAGAATTCAGATGATAGCCACAATCGCAAAGAAAACCTTTTTTCCTTTTACCACTCAGAACCTAAGGTCCCCCCCCCGTGGCATGTATGAGGTTTACGTACTTGTACCAAATTTGCATGACTGCGTACGTGTATATACTTGTAAGTAAATTAATTTCAACAGGCAGCATTGACAGTGTCGGAGGTTGTGATTTTGTCGTCAGTGACAGTACAGGGCTTGTGTTCCCTAGTTTTAAACATCACAATGACACTTGTTCCAGCCGATAGCTCAGCTGAAGAGCTGAGAGGAATTATTTTGAATACTTCGAACAATTTTTCGATTTCGACGTCAGTTTTAGTGCCTGGAAATAATCCACTCGCTGGCAACATAATTGACCTTTCGAGCTGACTGTCATCGCGATAAATAGTCATTTCGACCTTTTCAAGGTTGCATTCAAAAAGCAAGGTAAACTTACTCTATCTTTCTTTTTTTTGAGTGTTGGAGGGTAAAAAAACACACATTGTAGTAACTCTTTTTTCAAACTCAGTGCAGAAAACACTGTTTTTAGAAATTCCAATGACGAAGTCTGTGAGTTTGATGTTCGTGAAGCCATTTAAGAAACTTCGATTTTGGGCGGTCAGAATAAACGCAATAGTTCCATACCTGCTGCTCCGAAAAGATCATAACATTTTGTAACAGGAACCTTGTCCTTAGAAATCCAAGATTCCTTGTCATAAAATCTATAAGAAAACGAAAGTGCAAATATTGTTACATATTTAAAAAACTTCGGACACCTTTCAACTTGTTATTTATTGCGAATTTTCAAAATTTTCAGAATTTTCAAAATTTTCAATCAATCCAATCAGTTTCAGACAATTTAAAAAATAAATGGGAGTAAAATTGATGACGCATCTAAGAAAAGACTGCTCCTCCCCTACTCAGTGTGATCCCCATAGGTATTCATCAGTCAATAAGTAATACTCACTCATATTCAGGTAGTTACTTTTCGTTCATTAATCAATAAACCTCCTCTGAATCTATTGTTATGCTGATCTATAAAACCCATATCGATCACCATGCATACGATGTACAGGTAAATGTACGTACACCCATGTATATGCAATGATGATTATGTGCGGCAGCTTCATATTCTCGCCTTGCTTCTGTCAACAGGGCGGATTCTACAATATGTACATGTATGACAATGAACACAATGTGATTATATTGACAGTGATGATATTACTTTGTTTGTCTTATGTCTGTTGACTGGGCCTTTTTATACATGTAAGACATCGATGAGTCGAAATTGAACTGGTTGGTCAACTGACAAGTTTCTAGATGACACTAAATTCTATGTCAGCAGACTAAACATTTGAAGTTCCAAAATACACGTCCTCCCTCAGTTCATATTACGAAGGCAGAGCAACAAAACAGATAAAAAAGTGTCCTTTCGGGGAAGTTTATGGCAGTACTGCCCAGTTGTCGTTGAAACGTTGTTGGCACAATCACGTAGTTGTATACAAGCTTTCCCCATACAGGGAGAGTTTCAACGTGGATCTGACTCGGAAAGTTTGATGGCAAACTGGTTGATAGAGATGGAGAGGAGTTTCGATGCAGGATTAGGAAGTAGTGTTATTGTAGACCGCCAGGTGACAGGTTTTGACCAATCAAAATCCCGTATGTGATCATGGCAGTGCTGTCTGTGCCGAACAAGCATGATATAGCTCTCTTCTGATAGGTCAAGACCTGTCAAGAAGTCAAAGATTGCTGCTTGAGGAAAGTGGCGGGAGGATCGTATGTTTCATTGACGAATAACTAGATAACACTTGGAACATTTCATAGTTGTTTTAACAAAACATGGCGTAAAAATGCCCAACATTAAACAAGTATGGTCATGATGACCCAGTGGTGTTGTAAATAGCGGTAAATTTATTATCAGCTGTTCATATTTGAGTAAGGATCACCACTGGCGTATGAGTGTTGATTCAACCGTTATGAAATTGCTTCAATGCCGAAGTTTGCGTGTGTGCAACCCTTTCAATCAACAGCAAACCATCACTGGCAAATAAATACAACAACTACCAACTACTCTATGGTATAATGTTATGTGTCTCAATTGAACTAGAATAAATATCTGTATGGAAATGGCATCATACTATGTTCAATGTAATGGTTCTCGCTTGTGTGAAAGTTAAAATAAATCACATAGTGTTCCCTTAATGCATTAGCGAGACCCATAGGTCACACCCATCAGTTTTGTGTCCTTACTCGATTATTAATGGTGTCATCACAATTATCTTAATGAAAAGATAACAGCTTATATCATTAATGAACACCGCTACCGACTACCATTAGTGAGCGACCTTTACAGATCCACCTATCGCACCTTGGTGTTGGTGCTCATTCCAACATCATTGTGACTGAAGAATACTATAGTCAATTCTGAAAATGTCTTTCATCTGCAAATCAGCCTAATGGCCCATTTAGGGTGAGTATAAGGGGGGGGGGTAATTCTTGCTGTAAAACCTGTACCTGTAAAACCCTCCTTTATCACTTTCCCTCGAAGGTTTAGGGCTGTAGTCACTTCGATAACTGCATGAAAACACCGCACCACGCTAGAAACCGCAGTTAAGGGTAATTCCGCCTTTGTGAAATCAAGTGAAATCTTTCTCACACGTTTATCTTTTTGGCTGGACGCAACATATCGCGTGATGAAATTCGCCCACAGCAGTTATGAAAACGGTCGATTTTTGATTAGAATAACATATTCGAAATCGATATGTTGATGACATACCTGGTCCACTGACTTGTTATCAGTCCAGCAAAATAAAACTGATAAAAGTTGATATATTGTCGTTGATAAATTTGTCCTTTGTTCTTCGGGAAGAGGCGCATGATTTTCGCTTTGTATCGTTTACAAGCCCTTGCTTATATTATCGACTCAAGCGACACTTGATACTCCATAGACATAGACTTGTGATAGTCTTTGGCCGAAGAGCCGGGGAGGACCCGGGGAGGGGGGGGGGGGGGGGGGATAGAGTGAACGAATTCCCTTCCAGAAAAAAAAGAAATAGCACGGTAAAAGCCCTTAAGGTGCAATTCATTTTCAAACTTGTCATGAATTGCCTGTTTTTTTTGGAAAACGGCCGATTCTATGCTGTCACTAACCATGGCATAGGATCCAATTACGATCAAGCCATAACTGAGGTGTGTGAAGGACCTTCAATATGACATCTCAGGTATTACAGCTTGTCCTTCAGATGTTCAAATTATGCCGAGTAATAGCACACAGAGTGAAACGCATTCGAGCCCTTGCCACAGGAGGTTAAAATGTCATATTGGCCTAATTGGTAATCATCCAATTCTTAAGCCAGAACATGTTCGTCATGTCAGAACGAATCCAGGCAAAACATCATCCACTCTTTCGACCACGACCCCTTGTCCCTCTTGGGAACATGTATCAGACAATCAGAGGCTATGTCTCTGAAGAAATAATACAATTAACAGCAACTGACATCGCTAATATTCACGATTGGAATGGCTTCAAGAAGTCAGTAAATATGACAACACTTTCGGTATGGAATGAATACAGTTACATACTGTAGGCCAACTAGCAAAAAAGGTGAAATGAGTATCATAGAAGACGCTTTAGAGCAAGACGTAAGCTGCAGCGTTGATGGCTTGAAAACAGAACATCTTGGATAGGATGCAGTGGCAGTGCAGGGATATTGGGTCGGGTGACCGTGGAAGCATTACTTCTCGTGTCATAACTCATTTTTTAGAAATCACACAAGAAGTCTTTGCAATCAAATCAGCCAGGGCCACGGGGCTACATCGCCTGAAATACTTGAATTCCCGCCCTTCTTCTTTGAAGGACACAAAAAACCCTTTTAAGAGTTGGTGCATGGGACGTCAGTTCAAAACTGCTAGTATTACGTCTGGGCCGACACGAAGATTCCTGCAGACCTCACTCGGCGAATTTCTGCCATCAGCAATCGCTGGGAAGCATCTGATCAAGATTTTCTGATGGTACAGTAAGTTGACTATTCGCTTAATTACAGGATCTTGCATACTTCTTCTGAAATTCATTCACATCGATTCTCAAAATGGTTAAGGCGCATAGACAAGGCTCAAAGACACCATATAAGCAAGTGTGTTTGTATTGGTCTCAGAAGAACCACACTTCAATTATGCATAGAAACTTATACATTGCATCATTGATAACTCGCCCACGAGAAATACTGCGCTGACGTAAATATACCGACGTAACAATCATTCTTGGGCGATAATCATCAATTTTAATTAAGGAGAAAGCAACCTCGGAAGTACCAATAGTAACGGTCTTCTTATACTTATATCGAACTGGCGCATTAGTCGCTAGGGCAAGTAACCAGTAAGCTACGACACAGATGAGTCTAAAGGGTTAAAAAACGAAGGGGATCGTACATGTAAATTTATCTAGTTATTTGTATATTTGCAACAACAATTTGGGGAACTGAGAGATACTTTCTTATCTCCCAGTTCCCTATTCACAGCAAGATGAATTAACCGGCGCCAAATGAGGAACTGTTACTTGGAGCTAGCTTCATGATCCGCATACGTCTCCTATTGCCCTCTGCTGTGAAAGCACTTGAGACGGAATAGTTTCAAAGATGCACCTCTTTTTTGCGTGATTTACCTTTCACGAGGTCCCCGTTTTGCTGCTTTGTCTATACTGGTCAGGGACCCAAGATCTCTTCGGAGGCTCCGCCGCAAATCTTTGGTCGTCCGCGTAAATCGCGTTTGTGGATAACTAGCCGTCTCCCGACTCTATGCCACCTCGCTTGTCTCTGGTTAAGTAAACACGACAGACTCTTGGGAGCAGCGTCTAATCGGGTTCCCCGGGTCGGGTTCACGACTGGTACATTTACAAAGGTAATTTTATCCCCCTCTGACATCGGGAGGAGAACATGGCCATCATTGGATTGGTATGCTTATCAGGGGAAAGGGAGGGTCATCTAATTCGACCTCACGTCAACCTCCTCAAGCTTTTAATAATCGGTGACCATCAATGCTGTTTTTGATGAAATATTACATTTGGTTTAATCGCGTCAGTATTTTAGTGTGAGTCAGAAATGATCTTGGGCATTCATTTACATGTATATCTTCCATTTGTCGTGCGAAGACGACTGAAGACTTTTAGGACAGAGAGAAAAAGTTGGTTGAATCGCGTGCCTCCGCAGATCTATATTGGTCAAGTATGACAGGAGTTTGGGTACTAGCTCTTGAGCACACACATCCGTTTTTGGCGATGAACGAATGCCATGGCAATGCTAAGGGGATACAGCACGGAGGCAGATAGAAATAAAAGGTCGTACTATTTGGCGTGTTTCAGAGCACAGAGCAAAGAGGAAGGAAAAACTGCATCTCTGTGTACACTGTTGTAGCAGCTTCACTCAATCAACAGTATCATCTTTGCTTCGACCTTACTGTATGGAAATGTTCTAATGATCCGAAGACGGAGTGACTTTCCCATGTGACTACTTTGATCTAATCAGCGACCACTGATTGGATCATTGGCGAATATTTTGTGCCGTCTGCTGCTAAATTCACTCCGCGTTCACGGTCTTCCCTATCAGAACAGTCTTAAGGTGATTACTCTTAATTTGTTTTTTACAGGTCTTGGCTGAACTGTTGTACAGATGTTCTTGTACAGCGATTGTACTATACCCGTCACGACACTGTTTGTTGAGAAGTATGTTGACCTCGTCTAGTTGAAGGAAGTGAGGACAACGGACGGAGCATGGACATGCAACTCTCAGACTGTAGCTGTCATTGAATCTACATGTACGGCAACTGGGTTTCGGTACGCTGATGCAGTCAGCTGCGAACTTCTTCGTGACAAGTGCGACCAAAAGGCAGGTACTCTGCATGTTGTCATTCGGTACTGGCATTCACTGAGACAGAATGAGCAATACTTGTCATTACCTCCTGGTACTCTGTCTACTGGGATGTCGTACTCGTTGACAATACACAAAATGAACAATACATCGAGAAGAACAAATGCTATTGTAATTAATATTCCTTCATTATAATATATAAGAAATAAAATAATTCATTAATAAACAAATAATTCATTAATAAACATCGCATTTATACGGTTGGAAAGGTCAGGCTCAGTGACGTACATGTACATGTAGACATGACGTATGTAAGCCTAGTTTGCGTTTAAATCATAGCATTCGCCATTTTTTCGCAGCTCGATCACTGTGGAGGTTTGGACTGGTCAACACAAACCCCAAATTGCCATCCAAGAAGTGAAAAGTATCACAGGGCGTACATGATGACTAGTATATACTGTCGGGTTGCTTCCCGTCATTGTGCATTTGTCGCACACTGACAATAAGTGTCCTCCCGTTGTAAATGAGTATTGATGAAAAAAATCAATCTAAATACCGGTGAAGTGGCGATTATTTCAGTATCAAGACCACATCGATCCTGAGGGAATGGTGGTGGGGTTGATACAGATTCTAATGTTCACCAAGATGGGAACCGCGATATGAAGGGAGACCGCATCGCCTTTCACCAATGACAAGTCATGGGTTGGTGAATCACTCAAATTGCGAAAAAAGCTTTGAAAAATGCCGTGCTAACGTGGAATAACGTACTGAATACGATGTATTCTGGTTTATCAAAAGGGAAGTTGCAGGTTAAAGCAAAAATGACATAATTGTGTAGCCAACAATATAGGTCTATATCTATTATCGGTTTCGTTAAAGCATTCGACAAAAGCTTTGTGTGCATGGATTCCTTACTCCATGGACCTAATTACCGAAATTTGATTCTGTGCTTAACGAGCTGAACGTAGAGTCCGTGCATGTATACATAGCAGCGCGTACATGTAACAAAGCTTTCACCACGTGCGTTGACAAAACAAAACAGACAGGATACCAATGTATGTTTTAGCACTCATGTGTGCTGCATCTTTGAACTCATATTTTCTGTCAATTCCCAAGACGCACGATGAAATTGAGAGGAAAGGCACGTGCGAGAGTATACGGATGGACAAGAACTCGTTTCATAGTTATTGATTTCTAGATCGCACTCGCTCTTGGACCAAGGATTTTTACTTTAAGTCACCTACTGTCTTTTCCTGATAACAAGAAAAAATTTAAGTTAGGTTGGGTTGATGCATGTACCCAATGTTTTTGCCTGATACACTGACACCCGTAATAGTCTAATGGCGCCTGTACCGCACTGAAGGTTTTTTACAGGTTCGCCGTTACCGTTTATTAGTAAAAGCATAGATGTGTTGCTCTGCATCCGTGGTAAAAGCAATCAAATGTAGTCTGACATGGGTATAGTCTCCTCCAATTAGTAAACAGTTCAAATGAGACTTATAAGGCTTTCTCGAGAATCAATTAATCAAAACATTGTACGACTTGACCGCACGCAAAATGAATGAGAATTATGGCTAAAATGACAAACGTGAAGCACTCCCCAAACACGGTTATCAAAGGTTTGCCATTAAAATCGCTATAATAGCAATCATTTTAATGTCAGTGTTGAAATGAACGGAGATACTAATGGCCTTTTGCATATTTGATAGGCTGAAATTGACGAATTTGGTCGATAGTTATACAAGGGGCTACTGCAATTAAGGTAAGTCTCTTTTGAATGTCCAGTGCGCAGCGTGGATACATGTAGACAATGGGTTGGCGACCTCAAGTTGCCGATGGTCATGCCGTCACGTTCCGGCTTGGCGTTTGTCTCGATTTCGTAATAATTAATTAACCTTTCATAGATCCGTGAAACTAGGAGTTAGGTGTCGATTGTATTGTGATTCCCCAAGTTATTTTTACCTAGTAACTGGGGTTGGTGAAAAGATTACTAACGGCTGCACGTATCTGTTTTGACAGTATGATGTCTTCTTTTCTTTTTGAAGTGATCGACTTTGAAGCATAGATTTTGAAAATTAGTACTTATATACCAACCGTCCTCTCACAAAGAAGTATCAAACCATACAAGGACCTTATTAGCAACAAAGCCGATGGACTTCATTAGACCATTGATTAACATTGATTTGACCTGATTGAGCATAATGTGATACAGCAGAATAGACCATTGCATGATTACTTCCGTAATATCTGACCCCGGTTTCTAAACTTTCTCACTATCGGTAAGTTGTCCGTGGCGTTTATATACCTCAGTTCTCTTTTGACTTGTCATTTTTCAACAGTCTATAGTATCAGTTTTCTAGTTTAAACGCCTAGTGGGTCGCCTGCTTTGATGTCATCGCTGAAACGAGGTTTGACTAAATATCCAGTATACGGTCCACGAACAGGTCCAAGTCTATCACTACATTCGACATAAGGACCTTTTGGAAAATTCGGCGGAAGAAATTCGCGAATTGTCGGACAAAAAACTGGAAAATGTCGAAGAAACCATTGACAGGTTGGGAAACTAGAGTCGTCGGGGAGTGGCCAGATCATCATATACAGCGGGATGGATCCATTATGCAGTGAACTGACTTGGATTGATGAACTGACTTTTCTCACTCTCCCAAGATTAATTTATATTCTAATTCATCGGATTCTCTACGTCAACAACAATAACGTTTTGACAATGCAAACATTACATTGTACATGTTTATGCAGTTTGATAAAATCTATGTATCTATCATAAGAAGTCGAGAGTCCCGATCTTGACATTTTCGCGACCGTAGCCCGCTACTGACGCAGATATTACCGTAGCAGTAGTTCAAACCTTATATCTTATTCATTAAATCGTTTTGTCAGTATACACACACTATCTAATGTTGACACTAGACACTGGCAGCAGAATGTCTCCCTTTAAAGCGTCACGTCAGCTTAAGCAGTAAATGTACAAAATATAAGCATCAAAACATTGGTTGACATAGAGTAAAGCAAGACATTTTCAGGGCAAAAACTACTGCAGTCAACTGGCTGAAAAATCAAGCTAGTCCATGTGATACATGTATATACGTGTATACTCATGTCACATGTGCACATGTACATGTATGTTGGCCGAGATTAGATTCCAACGCTGTGCATGTTGATGAACATTTAATTTAAGTTGTCAGTTTGAATTATTGTACACGTACTCCTAAAATATTGCCGGCACCCTAATATTGAGAGCACACTAATAAGCTCTATGGGAGAGGGCCCATACCAAAAAATTACATATCTAATCGTTGCATGAAATAAAATGCAATTTGATCAAATAACAATCTACCAGACGACGACCATAATGCTCGTCAGAACAACTATAAAAAAAATTCTATGCCGGGGATGCATTATTAAAATTGTCTGCAATATTTCAATGAATGAAGCCATTTCAATTAAAATTCCATACAATTAATTTAACACGTGTTTTGTTGTGCTACGAATAAAGCACATCACGGACTTAATATCATTCAGGTTCGTAGTGCATCTAGTGAGAATTTCAGTTCATTCTACCACATGTTGATAGGTGCATGTACGATGTATATACATGTATTGGTTATGCAGTATTGTCAAGTGATGCGTGGGAAGGTGGTATTCGATGAAGAACATTTGACAGTTTCTCACCACGCAATTTTACTGATAGAGCACTGATTGAGTGATGATGCACATGGATGGGATATTGCCAGTTATTTCCTCACTAGTATTACACTAGCTGCTCTAATTCCGAACGCAGAAGAAGAAGAAGAAGAAGAAGAAGAAGAAGAAGAAGAAGTATCCCACTATTAGAAGTAAAGGGAACGGGAACTTGTAGTCATTGGCTGGAGAATATTTGGTAATTTTGTCACCGTGTCCTACGTACAGCTGTCTTGAAAGAGTGATGCATCGGGACGTTTGTAATCTGGTAGGGGATATTTGGTATCAAATTACCTCATCGCAATTTTGCTACCGTGCATGCGCGGGAAATGCGTAATTCGGTGGTACGTATACTATAAGAAAGTATTTTGGTAATTTCCTCCCTGATATCGCGACAGTCTGAGCGACGTTAATATTCGGTGGCGGATACCTCGTCAATTCCCTTATGCATGTGCTACAACTATGTATTGCAACTAGTCATGCCACTGTGGGTATTTAGTATTATTGCAGCGCTGCAATGACTGAGTGATGCACGGCAGCTGTTCAAAGTTGATCACAGAGAATCCGGACAGTGGGGCATAAGGCCTGATCTGCTTTAAACACCGGTCCGGTTGTTTAATCATCTGTACATTGAAATACACTTAAAGACAACTGTCCATAATCAACTAACCGACTGAAGAGACTGCGCGGAGTATCATTTCGCGTTCGTCAAAACCAGCCAACCTTCGTTCGCCGTTTGGAAATGAAAAAAGCGAGGTCGATGAATGCCGCGAAAACGAAATAAAGTTTACCACCAAACAGGGCGGCGTGATCTGGAACAGAAGGTAAAACTAACCGGCATTGCAAAGCGGCGAAAAACAATGATCGCAGCATATATCACTACTTGAACTAGTGCGACACAGGATTTGTTACTGCTGACAAACTAAAACTAAAACTAAAACATACAATATCACTTCTGGATGTAACTTACGTTGCCCATTTGAACGCCGGATGATGTTCTCCAAGAACGTGTTCTGGGGCGCGACAAGTCCCCGTCGCGATCCCGGCATTTTGGACGAATTTAATAAGTTCCACTTTTATAATGATCCCAATCAGTTTTCCCAAAAGATAGTTGATGAACAATATATCTGTTCATATCCGTTTAATTCATCAAAAGTATACATCCTGAATAAATGGTGAGTTGGTGGTTATATCCTATAACAGTCACATGGCTCTAGAATGTCAATTTTTATGTGGGTAGGACGAATGGTCCTGATGCAACGTGCGGCAGTGGAGGACAACTCAACCTTCTCGTTTAACGCCGTAGAATCGTCATGTCATAGTTCCACTAAACCTCCACAGATCGTTTGTGAATAACGCGTAAACTTGTTCATGTCACTAAATAGTTAATGCGGCAGTTGTTCAATACCGCGCATGCGCATATTCATTTTCTAATTATCACGCACCTGTGTGTTCGGTTATTGTCTTTACCGCAACACGGCAGCAATGAACTCCTTAGCAACGGACGCGTGGCGTCCTCTGGTCCCAAGCAGTTTACTCCTGATAATAAAAGCCGCATCATGATTAACGTCTATTATCACTAGAATCATCACAGCTACGGGGCATAGTCTGCTTTCTATGCAGCAGCGACCCGGTTAATGAGGACGGTAACCATGGTAAACCACAAAGTGCAATAATACAAACTATGGATATAAACAATCTTTTCTGACGTATCCATGGAAACGAAATTGAAACAAAATACACCCATTTGATCAACGCGGGCTTCTATTCATGTATTATGATAGCAACATACAGACGACGCTAAGTTCGATCAATTGATTCGATTCAGCAGTGTCAACACGATGACAGGAACTTATCGATCTGTCGTGGCTACATGTAGTTGCTAAAAAATGACGGGCGCAAAGTAGAAAATGTCCCCCTGGAAAAAGTGTCCGGCTCTATTATTCTCTTACAGATCACCGTAAATAGTTCTATAGAGGCCATGGCCGTCGATGGCTTAAGGATGAAAGCGCTTTTTAGAATACTCTGCGTTCTCGGGACATTTCAAATGTCTAAACCGGCCACCAACAGCACCTCTGGTTTTCTAAGGCCCGTGGCATCATGTATCGCATGCCGTTAACTCCATTGATAAGTAACAGCGATGTAAGAGCCAAACAGTTTAATATGAATAACCCAGCCCCGTTTTGTACACTTATGACGACTGCACGAATCATCATACTAAACTTCCAGCGATGTTGCCTGCGTAGCCTCCGCCCATCCTGACGCGCGTTGTCTGGAAGCTGAGCAATGTCAAGAGTCAAGACGGGAATATTTAAAGGGCGTGAGCCGAGATGTTTTTTTTCAAACGAAAATGCTTTAAAACTGGAGCTGCATTTGTCCAAGCAGGATTCGGTGTGCGACATATCTAACTTTTATCACCGTTGGATATTATTATGTGCGCTCATACAACACAAAATGTTGTGGATACACGGGGAGTCGAACTCGTGACCACCAGATCGAAAGTCCAAGTTTCTGGCACCAATGATGTCAGTCATGGCGGATTTGCACTATAGGTCGCGTGGATTCTCTTGGAGTCAAGTCATCATTGATTATCGATTAGACATTGGCGCCACTATCGGGAAAACCGGGTGAGTGGATGCTCAAAAGTCATAACCAGACATGGCTGTTCCTAGCCTGGTACCACTGGCCACCGTCAGACGACGCTCCGTCCGTCCCGTCAATACAGCGTCGTCTGACGGTGGCCAGTGGTACCAGGCTAGGCTGTTCCTTAAGAAATAGCGCAAATATATTTACAGCAAAAAAATATTTTAAAATAGGAAGCATTATATATGCATTTATTACAAGAGGTTGGTATCTAATCCGTCGTTTTGGAATAATTTCAAAGAAATAAATGGTACCGGACCGTTGGAACATGGTAAATATGTTATCACATTGTCGCTGTGTCGCTAGGTGGCAGGGCTAATCGTCGCAAAATGGAGGATGGAGGTTTCATTTCTTCGATTTTTCGATAAAAATGACCAGAATGTCAACTTCTTGTGCTACCCTTCACCCATCGATCATGATTGAGTCTAAGTAATGCCAAGGTAGAAGTGAATGGAGGGTGTATAATTAGCACAGGCACGCTCAGAATTGTGCCTAATAATATCAAAAAATAGTCAAAATATAAGTAAATACATTGAATCGATTGATTGTTTCATGCATGTACATAAATAATGGACAGTTCAACATGTTGAATATATTGTTGCACTGTTTGAGGTGTTGAGAGTGTTCATTTGATTGACTAATTGATTGATCGACTTAGCATTGGTGATGGATAAAGCATGAAAGGAAATTAACCCAACCTTGGATTGGTGATTGATTTCTTCGGAGTGTGAGATCCTAAGTGAAGTGTTGTTGTTTGATTTCAGCCTAAAGATGATGATCCCACGACGGAAGAAGACCCTCTGCTACGGATGTTTTGTCATAATAGGCATTTATGCCATCTGCCAGTTGGCCTATATTTACGATGATGGGAGTTATACCCCACTACGCCCTCTATATGATGCCAAGAATGAAGCGAGTCGTCTCCTCAAGTTTATCATGTCGTATCATTACCAATGTAACATGTCAATGCAGATTGGTAACCGGTCTTATTGGCCGATTTGTATCGAGCCGGAGGTAGGACTGAATCTTGATTCGAAGGACAGGAAACTTGCTTATTCTATTGGGTAGGTATTGAAGCCATGCACATTTTTCTGCTATCAAAAATGTACCGTTACCCAAGATCAGAACATGAGACAAGTGCTACATGTCTTCCCTGTTCATATTCCACTGAAAGTGTCCTCAAGCTGCAACTCCTGTTTTGAAAATCTGAAATCCTCATCTTTCTTTTCTGTATTCTATGTGGTCTTGTCTTTATTTCCAGGCCAAACTTGGATTTCCTATTTGAAAAAAATTTAGTGCAGAACTTCAGTTTTAATCTTGTTATTATTAATCACGAGCCCATACCTTACCACATCAGAAACTGGAACAACACGAAGTTCATGAAAATAAATGTTGTCTCGAATGATTATGCAGACTTTGCTCGGAACTCTTACGGTCAGACAACGATAAATAAGGTGATGGAGCAGTTTCATCACAAGAAAATTGACATCTTGAAACTGGAGATGGTGGGTGGCGATGCAACTCTCTGGGAAGTGCTACATTTTATGATCATGGATCATATATTGCAGAACGTGAAGCAGTTATTTGTGGTGGTCAGTATTGGTAAGTCTTACGAAAGGTTATCATCTTCTTCAGTGCTCATAAATTTAGCTTTGGCCTGATTTGAGGCCCTGCAAGAAAGCCTAACATTTTAGGCTTGTCACAGTTGAGCACTGTGGCTGACGGTAATAAAGAATAGTTTGGAAAAATGCCAGTTGAGCACTGTTTCTGACGGTAAGAAAGAATAGTTTGGAAAAATGCCAGTCTTGGTCATGAAAATGATTTGAGTCAACAATTAAACAAAGCACAGTCTTCTGCTGTGTTAGTCTAAACTACATCATTGATGGTCTCAAATGATTGATTTCAGACAAACTAGATGATGATTATCTATACAGCTGGTACAAGGCTCTCCATGAGCTGTTCTACCGTGAAGGATTCCGCCTCTACCATACGGCAGCATCACATAATCTCTGCCTACAAGTGACAATGATGCAGTCTTGCATGTATTACCTATCATGGGTGCGGGATCCTGGACCACAGTATTTCGTCCTGCATCCACCGGCTGATTTCGGTAGGAATAATTCCAAAACGTAACGCCATTCTTGGTCATGAAAATGATAGAGCCGATACGCCAGAGTGTCAACTCTATTACACAGCTTCATCACAGACAAAGGTTGCTAAAAACAGGTTTTGTTTGAGTTGAAATTCTACAACTTATCATAGATTGGACTCTTCCGTTTTTATATTGACAGTGAACAAATTTTGCATTTCCTCTGAGCTTTGACAGTGTCTACTCTGATCAAAACCAACTCTGCATAATTTCCGTTTTCCAGGTACTTCAGAGCTTGAAGAGAGTCGTCTGCTTGGGTACATGCACACTCATCAATCCACACACCATTGCTCAGATTTAATGTATGTACAGGATACAGTCAAAGCAGACAAGAAGTACACATACTGTCCTGCTGCTTTCAAGACTAAAGTATCCTCTTGTACTGTTGTTCTTGTTAGGTGAGGACTTCTTTTACTTTCGATTTATTTCCCCATTCACCCATTTTTGAAAGCAAATCAATCTCACAATTGAGCCTTCTGATTGGCTCATTTTAAACGCTGGCAGTTTTGATTGGACAATCCACCAAAATTAACCCAACTTTTTGCTTTCATAAATTCCTTAATTGAGAAATGCTCTAAAAGTTGATCTGAGCAGATTTTTGTCGTATTGGATTTCGATTTGAAAGCTGGTGTGGTGTCGAAAGGTTTTTGTCTCGATTTGTACAATTTCCAACACAAAGCAGACGTCAAAATACAAGGGGGCTATTAAAAACCTCAATAATGATCTTTTTAAAATGCGTATCGTGTTTTTTCTTCCTTTTCAGTGAATTCAACAGTGATGCCATAGACCGCAGTTTACATGCACAACAATGTCAAGTTATCAATTTTGTATACCAAAAAACTGCCAGGAAGGATGCGTCTGATGTTCTTCACTTTCCCGCATTTAGGTGGTATCGGTATTCCACTAAGTCTAATAGGTACGTCCTGCTATGTCGAGAGAGGTACTTGCAGATACCTATCATGAGTACTTGAAAGTGGAACAGCGTCCTGACTTGTGTTCAGACAGTTGTGGGTTTAAGGCGCAGCCAGTGCCACCTTGTATACACGCAACAAGTGTCAAATGATTGGATGGTTGTGGATTTGAGGCACAGCCAGTGCCACACGTACTGTAGGCCTGTAGTATAGAGGACTGTATCAAAACTTAATGTATTAATGAACTTTTGTGCAATAAGGCCCAGTACTGATGGTTGCCAGCTCGACCCACTGTTGCAATAATGAGTGGTCTGTTAGCTAATTGGCCTTCCTGACCAAGTACCCTTATTATCTTTCAGAAAATCCCGGCAGCTGTTGACACTGCACGAGGTGTTGAAAAACATTGGATCTCAGACACACATGAGTATGTTAGTTCTGGATGTCCCAGACATTGTCTGGCCAGCTATCTCGCTACTTCTAGATAATGGTGCTCTCAAGGTTAGTAGAGGTTATTCCTCACAGTATGTGCTTTGTTGGTTTCACGCTGACTGGCTGAGGCCTTGCATCTTCGGTCATAATTTTAAGTTCAGTGTATCCTCCATCTAGATACCTTGCCATCCAAGCCTGCTTGAGTGGCATCTGCCTGGGTTTGTGTTTCAGAGTTTTCCGGCTCTAGGATGCCTTGTTGGCCAAGGCTTATTGTCAATTATAGGCTTGGGTAAAAGTACTCGGCATATAGTCTATGTAAGTTAAAAATCGGTTATCTGTCTTGTCCTTTCAGAACATTACCCAAGTCGTCATAAACATAAACCTTCCTGACAAAGTTTATGGAAAGCACCACTCGGTCTTGCGGAAAGAGTACAGTGAACTCCAGAGATTAGAGGCATATGGCTTTAGGTTGTTCTACAGCGAAGAACTGCAATCATATACTCCAGCCCCCAGTGGAGAACATTGTTGTTATCAACTAGGTTATGTGCGATTTGACGCTGGAGCACTTATTTTTTCATAGCTACATACATGTAGAACAGATTGCAATCTCTGTATTTTTTGGTATGAATTATACTTCAACAAACAATAAAGGCAATGGAAATAACACCACTACGTGTATGGATAGGCAGCCTTGTGGGGAAAAAATGTCTCTCTTCAGGCTCAGTGTTGGTTGTGATGGCATGTTATACTGAGCAACATCATTTGGCTACTTTTTGAAAAAAAACCCAGAGATTCACCATAAGAGGAAAAGATTTAATCTGGAAGAAGTGACATTGTCAGGTCAATGAAATTTTTTCTAGTTCTTTTAGGACTGATAGATATACCCTTTTATTTTTACAAGTTTACAATTGTAAATGATAAGTATTGCTGTAACTTTATTGTGTTGTAAATGGTTGTTTTTGTCGTTTTATTGTCAAGTGTTCCCTCTTGTTCAAAGAACATGAAATACATGTACACTGGCACTTATGTGCAAGTGCAACTGTTTGAAGACCATATTTTAGATCATTTTCATTCTGCCTGATAGTTAATTTTCTGAAATGATACTTAATTATGAAGTTTTTGTGGTGCTTTTTATTTTGATAGATTTCATGTGCGATACTTGCATGTACATGTACATGCAGTTATTCAAAAGTATTGGGCTTGGTTCTTGAGTTGAGGAATCATGCTCTCATTTTTCCCCTGCAGATTGAAGGTGACCATCTACTTTTGAGAAGGCGACATCAGATAAATAATCAGTCATTGTACATGCACTTAACACTGGTTGAATGCACGTCATAGGCCTATATTTACCATGGTAACCATGTACTGCATTCAATTTTATTGTCTAACTGTTGTCTTTTTATTGAAGAATTTAGAAGAGAAATAAATTATTGAAATAAATACAGCTTTATTTCTGTTTTTTAACCTGCCGTGGTCAGCATCGAAAAGCCTGTATTATCACTTTGTGGACAATGACCCAACTGCCTTGCTCGCCGATCCTCTTAGTAGTATCAGACGACAGCATAATCAAAGACCCGAAATAATTTTGTGTTTTTTACAGTTACTCATGTAATAGATCAAAGACAAGGGTATGCTGTGACTGTCTTTTGTCTTGTATACACACATCCTTGAATACGCCAGGGTGATTCACACAAAGTCCTCTCTGGTTGTATGTTACAGAAGATTGCCTTAAATTATTCACACCATGGGGTTCAAACCAGACCTCTTGATAGCTAGCCAGGAGTTGCCACACACTTGTCAAATGATCTATAATGCCCCAGCTCAGTCCGGACTCGACTGTAATAGGGCTGTTACAGTCAATTTTTTTTGTACAAGGTAGACTTATGAACTATCAAGGACTCGAGCATTGTAGCATCCAGCCCTGGATTCAGAGTAAAGATTGTCCAGCATCTTGAGAACAGGTCTGCAGAATCTAGAACTTCAGTGCCGTGCCAATATCGAGGACCAACATCAAGGTATACTTGCATACACACCTCAGCTAGTTGGTTTGGGACTGTTTTCCTTCGCTTTCCTGAGGTCTCAATCTAGCTACAAGTATGGTTACAACAGGATTGAAGCCAGAAAATCAAAGATAAAAGGCCGCGTTACCGGTTGACTCTCCAGAAGCGACCCGAATTCCTGCATACAAGATGTAGACCAGACTCCAAGACAATCCTGTCATGCATCAGATGTTTGGGGAGGTTTCCACCTCGACTCCGGGCAGCCATATTATGGAGGGACTCCAGATTCACAAGGTTTTTGACCAGCGCCCTCAATCGTATAAATTAGAGGAAGCATTATGTAGTTGCGATTGTCCAGCATCATCGCAATATGATAAAGGACTGTGCCAGCCTTCCGACATCCAATCTTGTCTACTGGGAAGTATAAGATTTGGGCTTGGACTCAACTAGGTGTGCTTTTTGACATCCTAAGGAACAGTACGAAACTGCACAATACTAGCAGACTAGTATCACTGCATACTCTTATAATGAGATCGCAATGTACAGAGCAAAAGAACTTTGATAAATGCAGTATTAATATCAAAACCAGATAATATCGATAGATATCATGGTGGCTCAAGAAGACAAGTACCAAAACAAGACAAATTAAGATTTTAAAATTTTTTTTCTTCATTTTATTTACAAGTACAGCTACAGACTATCAACATTCTTTCCAATTTCCCACCACCTCATCAGTTAGTCTCCAGGGAGTCTTCCTTCAAAGAAAACAGTTGAATCTCGGATGCATTTCTAGGCTGTGGCTGTACCTTCCTCACCACGACGCTTCAGTCAAGCTGGAAAGGAATGAAGTAAGATTACAAATTATGAAACTACCGTCAACCATTTGTAGGACTTTCATTTAGACATTCTAACCACCAGGTCCAGTGCATGATCTCTTCAGCTTTTTCAGGAACTTTCAACATTTTCTTTTCTGTTTCCATGTCAATTTTGCCACACGTCTCTTACTACCGACATGACAATATTTGGATATATGTATCCCTAACCCTAGACCTCCTAAACGTTATTACAAAAGAGACCAGGGCACCCTGAAGCCCCATGCCCAGTTTCTGACATCCCCAGCCCAATGGCGATGCTCACCTTCTTGAATCCGATGTCATTAGCATACTGTCTGAAGCACTGCCTGCACATGTTGAGTCCATACTTCCTTATCAGACCATGTCTGTTGGAGCATACTCGGCTGAAAAATCAACAGACTCTAGAATAAGTAAAGTATAATTACTGATCTCATTCGGCCTTGTCAAGTCTAATAAAAGTTGTACGGAGTGTGTCAAATGAAATTTTTGGAAAGCCAACGAGGTCGAGGATCAGTAGGTGGTGGTACCAATTACTACCATATTTGGACTGGCGTTTCCAATAGCTCATCATATTGTCTTCTTCTTCTTCTTCTACTCGGGTAGGACAGTGTATAAATACCGAGGGTCATGACAAATACTGAACGGCAATAGAAATAGTAGTTCTAGCAATTCACATAATAACACGTGTGTCAATGTACACGATGTGTACACAAAACGTGCATTGGAATGTACGCCAACGGAGCACCTTTTTCAAAGAGTTATTTTGGGGGAATAAATAACATTTCTGAATGTTTAAACGAATGTTTTAGATGCTTTATATATCCAATAACAATTTCGCAAAATTTCAAGCACATACCAGCATCGTGAGCCCTGTCCGAACTTTTTTGGGTGAGAATTCCAGATATTTGCGAAACCCATGATGGCGGATTTTTAGCGAGAGGCCGCTTTACCTTATTCCCAGGTGTTCGGCGACGTTTGTACGTAATGGCTAAATTACATCGCGTAGAAACAGTATGACGGCACCTGGACGAGTTTACTGTACAAAAGGATTTAAATTTTGAATGCGCGACGAGACGGGTGATATGAATAAAGACTAGCTTGGAATATGTGACTAGATTTTTGGAATATACGACGTTAGGCCTTGCCGAACTGGCCAGATGCACATAGAAATAAGAGCGCAATGAAGCCCCCCCCCCCACTAGACTAACCCCCCACCCATCCCGCCACTGACAACACGTGTGTTGTCAGTGGGGGCCGGGGGTGTTTGTCAGTCGAGAGGGGGTGGGGGGGGGACTATTGAGTGCTTATTTCCATGTGCCTGAGTACTAATTTCCATTCATCCGAAATATCTGTCTTATGAGGACTAAGTCACAACCAGACCCCGATCGAGACTGATAGAATAAGTTATAAGGAAGATCGCTCTAGGCAGGAGGCAGTGTCGGTCTCATTGAGTTACATAAAGTTGCCAATAGGTGTCTCCTCTACATTGCAATATTCACGTATGTACATGTGTATTTTCATAAATTTAATCATCCGTATTATTCGCGAACTGGTCTTTCGCAGGAATTCTGTCGGAGTATTATGCTTATCATAATTTGCTCAACCAGGACTGGAGGCTATTCGCAACATGTTTACACAGGTTATACTTTCTTGTCATGTACAGCACTAGGCTTAGGCCTGCCCGGGGAAACATGCATGCCTATGCCTATATATCACATCTATAGATTGATTCATTTATTAATTTTATTGCATCTGTAAGATGAGTACAGATGAGTAAAAATACGGTTTGATTTGCTGTCACAACTATGTGAAGACGGGTAAGTAAAAAGCTGAATTCACCTCCTAATTTAAAATAAGGGCAAGTCCAAACACCCACGTTTATTGCGTTCAAATATCCCGTCCTAAACTTTTTTGTCATTGGTACATTCGTGAGCAATCAAGAACTTGTATGCAAGGCAACTTAATGATGTATACGGATGTCTCTTATATTTTACAGTAAGTGACTGATTGCTTGCCCAATTTGCTGAGGATGATTTTCTACATGTATTCCCTCTTTGCACTGTTGTGTATTTTCCTGACCTGGCAGCTCATGCTTTAGTTACTACTCTTAGGTAACGATAGCAAACAAGACATCATCGTTGGCGAGACAACTGAAAGATAAAAATGACGCATTCCCATTTGGGCCAAGGTGAGCAAGCAGCACTATCAATCCTAGTTATTACTGCTTTTGATTCTGCACGGGAAGGCATTGGATCTAGGGGGCGATTTTTCCACCCATATTAGAGACCTTTCGCTACGCCGTTCCGAGAACCGCTACACCGAGAACGTTTCTCGTTCCCGATCCCGTTCCCGGAAACACTGAAACGCGTTCCGCATGGCCGTCACCGAGAAAGAGTTTGGTTTCTATGGAGATCGTCGAAATGGCGGCAAACTTGAGACGCCTTGCAAATTTCGCAATTGAAGATGATGAATTTATGGCATTTTATATCAAAAATGAAGTCTTAGGAGGCAAAGAAAGTACATGCTTAATAGGGCGATTCGGGGCAGTATGAACTTGTTTTCCCCTTCTAAAACACAGTCTCTCCACTTTACATACTACTTCAGGTGCCTTACCGCAATAGAATCCCACAAATTCGTCATTTTTCTTCTTTAACCACTGTAAACAGACGCCGAGAAAAACAGGCCTCATTCACGGAATCCAGAACGGGAACGGGCAAAGCTGCTCATCAATCGATGACGTCATACGCAAAACGCGATCGTTCTCGATCGATTTCTCGGCGGAACGGCGTAGCGAAAGGTCCCTATGCGAATGACAGAACGACATAGGCCTACTAGTATCCGATTGTATAATTTCCCAACACACATAATCGTTGTCGACTCTCGCGAACTGGCGAATAATGACATTTTGATTATTCGTCTTTTTTCGGCCAGGTTTAGGGTAGTGGTTCCGACCGCTCTTCCCATTGTGCTTTCATGAACCGTCATGCAAAGCAATAATAAGTCAGTATATAATCGTAGTGGAGGTAACATCAACATATTGCACAGTATATTCCCGCAAGCCTTTTTTTTGAAGCAGGTCAGTCAGCGAATGCTGAAATGACGTGGTCCCGAACCAACAGGTCTGACACATCGATGCTGAAGCCATTCACAGATGAAAACTGACCCTCACTATAAAGTACAAACATTCTTTTTACAGGGCATTCGGAGAGAATCCTGCTATTTCTTGTCACTGGCGGTTGCTTTGTCTACTTGCTGCTGATCACTGCTTCAGAAAGCGCCTACAAGACATTCGTCACGACATATAGGTACAGGAATTCAACGAAAACGGTTCCGTCAGGAGGAGGGATTCATAAGATGAATGGAAAGTTGACATCGTTGAAAGGAGGAATAAATTGGCCAAAAACAGTAACACAGGGGACAACGAGCCCAATAGGTATTAACAAATCGACACACGTCGATTATGAAAAGAATATAACGAACACATTTCCGTTAGATGGTGCTCTACAACTTAAAGGTAAAATAGGGAAGATACATCGGGCCAGGGAATTGTCACAAAAGCATCGCGTGGTCTTTATGGATTTGCTAAGCAAGTTTCTACAGCTCGCCGAAGAGCTGAAGTTGATTTACTTCATATACGGCGGAAGCTTACTGGGAAGCTGGCGTCATCACGGTTTCATCCCCTACGATGATGACCTTGATATTATTGTCAACAATTCCCAAAAGGCGGAGCTGTTGAAAGCAATAACTAAGTTGAACCCAGATTATGTTGGCGGAGACGGGCGACCAGTTATAAAATTTTGGTCAAAGAACTCCACGGTTGCAATAAAAGGTATGCTGCACCATTGGCCATTTATAGACATTTCGTTTTTCAAAGAAACCAAGACATACGTATGGGACACAATGATACCAAATGTAAATCACAACAAAGTTGATGTTTTCCCTTTACACAAGCGACCATTCGAAGGCGTCATGGTTAACGCGCCGCAAAATTCGGCGAAAATGTTGAAGCGGTTGTACGGTTCGCGATCGGCTGCGATCTGCAAGACCTTGCACTTCAGCCACAGAGAAGAGAAAGACATAGGGAAATCGCACGTCCACGATAAGTTGTGTAGGACCTTTAGGGGCGTCTACCCTTTTGTTGAGCGGAGGTTCCTTAAGGGTGAAATGGAGGAGAAACTGATGCTGGGGGACAGGGTAGTTCACACGAAGATGGTTGATGAACCGAAGTACGGCTGGACGCCGATATATTCTTACTAGGTATAGGAAAACCATGACGTTGCCATCCACAATCGGTGCAGTGATGGTAGTGTGATTAGGCGGAGCGGTCTGTTCGAGTTCATCCTTGCAGCGCACATGGAGGGAGAGGCTCATTTTCCAAGTATTGGCTGCGCCAGTGAGTTTGTTCAAGAGCTGGAGTTCTCGAAACTCCCGAAGGTAATAGTTGGTCCCTGCTGCATCAGCAAGCTAAAGAAAGCCATAGCAGAGCTAGAGGTTGCCGGCCACACAGTCGGCGAGGAGATTTCGCTGGACGCCGACAGGAGTTTTGAGATTCGAGCCGGATGCCCAGGTTGGCAACGGAAGAGGCTGGATGCTTGGCTGTTTATGGAGTTCCCTGTGTCATCAAGGTTAGCCAAGGTTATGGGCTTTGAAATACATATTCTGTCTGTCGAATTCACCGCCAAGATGGTCATCTGCCCGGACAAGAAGAAGTTGCTGAAGTCTACCTCAACGATCATTGATGCAATCGTATTCTTTTCGTATATCTCGGAGCTTGCAACTGCTGCCATGACAAGCGCAGCACTGGGAAACCGCTCGCAGTGGTTGTGGATGGTATGCGTGCTCCTATACAGATACTTCGCCCTGTCCGGATCATTCGCCTCAAAAACACGTTCGTCGATCTTCGGGTCCTCCTGGTGGTCTTGAGGCGAAGAAGCTATGAGCTGTGCACCGCCATCTTGTACCTTGAAGTTGGGATGGTGGTGTTCGCCTTCTTGATTTTCGCCGTTGAGATAGGCTCTGGAGTTCAAGACGGTGTGGGCCGTTGTGACCATGATCACGGTTGGCTACGGAGACATGGTCCCACATAGTGCTGGTGGGCATGTTGTTGGTTTTCTGTGCGTAATTTCTTGAGTGGTTATCATTGCGTTGTCCATTCTATTGTTACGGGCACTTTCAAAATCTACAACGACGACGTGAACATTGAGATGGCAAAGTTGCAGAAGAAACTGCTGGAAGCTCTTGCTGTCTCCAAGCCTGGCAGCGCCACGCCATTAGACGCCTCCACGACACAGATAGGGCACCGAAATAAAAGAATAATGGAAGATGGCAGTTTATGAGAGTTTGTGACTATTGGCAACATATTCATTCCTGGAAAGTGAAAACAGTGTAAATATATTTTGTTTGTCAGAGTCGGCGCAACTTTTTGATGTAGTCATTGTGCGTTTTTATTGACCACCCCATGTATGCAGGCTAGCTGGCTGATGTAGGCACTTTTTTAGTTTGCCGATCGATCGATAGCCTCCCAATAGGCCTATTGATTTTTAAAAAGAAGAGAATCGAAAATACATCCGCATATTGATTTTACATTTTATCATGATATTGGCCTGCAGCGGTTTCACTTGCTTTTGTATCAATTTCTCATCGTGACACACTATTGTTCGATAAAGAAAGCGAATGTAGCTCTCAAAATTAAGCTTGAATCTAGTATCTCTCATTCAATACGCGATTCAACGCACGATTGTTTCATTCAAAATGATGACAAATAGAGAATCGACAATAGAGAGGTGGATTTCTTCATGGAGGGGATAAAATACATGTAGGGCCTACATGTCCGCAATTTCTGCAAGAAACATTTCGTTTGAGCGACCTGGCGCGTCCCGCTACAAGATGTACACACAGCCGATCGGAGCTAATTTAAATAGGCTAACGTTTTGTGAGATAGTGTGGTCTGTTGTCCAATCAGAAGTGAAAACGCACAGTTATTCTAGAACGCAGCCAATCAGGAAGCACTTTTGTGGAAGAACTGTGCTTGAACTTTCTGGCCCATTTAGTTTTTTGGAAATTGAAATAATATGGGATACAGTCACATCGTTCCTACCAACAATGTCGGAAGCAGACCAAAGCCCTTTTGAAGGGGTGGCCCCGTGATCTAGTGTCCGTTTTCCTCGTTATGGCTGTATTCGACTCCCCGTTCCCCACTTTTCGTGAACATGTCAATTTGTTTGAAGTATGTAATGTCTGAGACAGGACGGATCCCTTTAATATATTTCACCTAGGGTTAGTAATCGAAATTGCCTGGCATAGGGGATACCCGCATTAAATAGACATCTTTAGAAAGCCGCTTGAGTGGAAGCACACAATGAATTCAGGCGCGAAGGCGGGCAACTCAGGGGGATGGTTCGAATCGGCGCCTGGAATTTGCGAGGCATTGGATTTGGACAAGAGAATCTCGGATTGGTTTCGTGGGATTCGACCCAGCGCCTCAACTGCAACCTTTGTCTTAGAGTCGGAGGTGCATGCATGACCATTAAGTCATGTTGGTAAAGGCTGATCTCTAAGGGCCTTTAATTTGGCAATTCTTCAAAAAAAATCAATTAGGCGTTTTTGACTCATTTGAGGTTCAGGAAGGTGAAATGTCGCCAGAAACAAAGTTGTTCTTTGAAAACATGTCTTTCCACTTAAACGCAGTGTTGTCATGCATCTGACATGTTATCTTGAGTTAACTTGTTTCTATCACAGACTGTAAAGTCTGTGTTTCTATGAATGTGCTTCGAAAACGTATTTATTAGATTATTGTACCATTTCAAATATCACTAAATTATCATTAGTATCATTTTTAGTATATCTCGCGTGTAGGAGCAATAAAACGAATGGCACAGGGAATTTTAAAATCTTTGGTTCAAAACACGTTCTAATGAGACGCCCTGGTCTGTTCGAGTCCATCCTTGCAGCACACGCTCAGCTCATGTGATAAATGTTTCATGCATCTTTGGCATATTTCTTTCAAAATAAACTCCGTCGCGCAAATAAAATATATTATGGATGTACATGATGGTTTGAAATACTTTACAAATCTGAAGCAGTACTGCAATTGTACAATCGCACGTTTGACAAATTTGAAACAACTTTTTTGAAGTGTGTATATTACCACCTCAAAAGTGTTACATTCTACCTGTCTGACAGTAATAAACATACCACACAAATGTGATGATAAACGTGAATATGTATAGATGAAAAACAAGGAGAACTCAGTCATTCCGTAAGGCTTTCATCTTGAGGTGAAGTGCTTTTTCATTGAAAGCACTTACAGACTGAATGATTATGCATTTTAAGATTTTGGACATGTTTGCAAGGTTCTCGGTTCTATATGACTTCATCGTTCCCAACTAGGCCATGGTCGCAAACCACCAAACCAACCAAGTCATTACCGTTTTGGTCCGACGCTGGTCGTCAACTCATCAGAACTGCCTGTATTTGACCAGGATGTTCGACATGGTTTATCTCGAAACTTTCTATTTCAGGTGTTTTCAAAACGTGCCCGTTCCATGATAAATTTAATTCAATTTATTAGATTTATCGTCAGACATTTGGTCTCACGGACAAGTGTTTCTCCGAAAAGCACTTTTTCGCCAATTCCGCAAAAACCCTAACCCAATATTTTAAAGAGATGACGCGTTGGCCAGTTTCTATTCTGCATTGCCCCCAACGACATATATCTACGTGAAGAGGAGACTAAGCCAAGATCGATATACAACGTGACATGTAAATGCTGTCACCTTTCCAGAGAATTACTAAACATGACCATACTGAAGACGAGGAAATGGCTAGATCTGGTAGTTTTGGCAAGTTTGAAAGCGTTATCACCAATATGGCCATTCTTTCACCAGATATCGATTCTCCAGACATAGTATCCCTCTTGGCTTGTGCTGTCATGTGTTTACAATCAAGCAAAAAATGTTTGACGATAAACATTCTTATTGACGATGCACGTATGGTTTGTCAGATGAGTAAAAAGAAGGGCACGTGTATGGAGAAAGAGGAGGCTTTTATGATTCAAGGCTCCCGGATGTTTCAAAAGAAGGTAAATGACATTTCTTGACATTCCATTATTAAATCAACACTGTATGGGGGTGAGGTGGATGGTATTGCGTCTATCTCAAGTTTTGAATTCCGTGGCTTGTGCAATCGCGCTCAAATAATACCGTACCCAAACAATGACACGCGACTGATATACGATGTAGGTCGCGTCTGCCTAAAGGGAAATTATATCACAGAACTAAGATTTTGATAATAAATTGGAACGGATCCTATTTTTTGAGAAGGGGCGTCTGTTGAAACAATTCACGTCGAAGGGTGCCTTTTAAGGTTTTGGGAGCAGGTATTGACAAATGAGTTAACATTGCATTCCAATGTCTTTCAATGCCTCTCGATATAAATTACAGAGTATGACGAACATAATATATAAACATCGTTCTACTGTACCGTTCATACCACCACTTACGTGTATACGGGCCAATAGAGAGCGGTGGTATTTCGATGTGAATTCCGGTCGAATTGTTGTGATAAAAGGTCAAACAACGACGCCTTATGCCCATCTTCTGATATACAGACTAAATAAGAAATCGTACAAAATGATTTACAAAAATGATAAGGTGTTTACAGAAATAGAACGAGTACATCCAACTGCAAACTATAAGCACTTTATCGCATTTGGAAGAAGAAATGAAAGGCAAAATGAGAAGTTTTCGTACTTTGATATTACGCAAGGTACTTTCTCAGATTTAATTGATATTCCAAAAACAGATATTTGTTACAAGGATGGAATAAACCAAGTGCTATGGATTGGATTTCTATGTAAGATAACTATTTATTGTCAAGTGCGAGGTCGTCTTACAGCAACAATTTATGACATTGAAGAACATAACCAAACTGGGGCCTTTCATCTAACCCTAAAGAATGGCATGGACGTCTCTTTATTGAAAGAGCCTCTTATACAGTCGGGAGATATATATGATCTGAGAATGGTACTCAAGGGTCAATCAAAGATTGCTCCACCTATTCCAAGTATTTTGGCTTATCGGAAAAAATACATGTACAAAATTGACGTTTACTCGCTCAAACTTGTAAAAAACCTGCACGGCGGCTTTTTCATATTTAACCCCTGGTGCAGAGTGTTTTTTATCATTCGCGTGACTGGGCCGATTGATGAAATTGCAGTGAAAGAGGTCTGTGATCCAAATGACGGCCTACTGATGTCTGGTTCTAGTGCATTGGCATTTAAGGAACTGAGAGCTGCGTTTCATCCCCCTATTAACGACCCTGGTTCCCATCATTTAGGCTTTAACCCAAGGGATGGTTCATTTCTTCTTATTAATGGAAGAAAGACAGTTGACAAGGAAAGGCTGACGTCTGTTGACATATATACATGATACATGCCGCAGAATAATGTGGCTTCACACAGTGTATACAGCTTTGATCTAAGTCTTTTCCACTGAAACACTGGGCATTGACCTCCACCAGGCGATGGATCCGGATGAGAAGTTATGGATGGATGACATTGTTTTTAAAAACCAGGGAAACTAGCCTAGTTATAATAAAATATTGTACCAATTTCCGTCAAAAGGTATAGAGTTGTTGACATTGAAATGAGCCGATTATTCAGGAACATTGTATCATATTTTTTCGTATCTTATAGGTTTTATCCATTCTCAAATACCGATCAGTTCAGTTTCTTCCTTTCATACCGCCGATTAGACCAGTTGGAAAGAACGTGACCGTTTCCTTCACTCCCGGCCTTAATTTGATTCATGTCAGTTCTATAGACAGACCTGTGCCTTGGTTTAGGGAAGTTTTCTACAAGTTGGACACCAGTAAACAAACCTGCCGCGTACTATATAACTGTTCTACCTTTTTTAAAACCGACGGCGTCTTTTATCATTTCGTAGCTTCTCATTATATTCTGTACTCTCCTCATAAAATCTCGGGTAGATCAAGAGTTTTCGGTGATAACGTGAGAGTTTACGATATCTTATCCAGAAAGTCTGGCCGTTTATATATTCCCTCAACAGAAAAATGCACTAAACGTCATAGGGATGTCAACTGGGTGCACTCTGTTGACATGATCATCTTAACAATCTATTGCCGAATAAAGGGTTCTAATCACAAGTTAACGTTGACCACTTACAATGTACTAAAGAACTTAGAAAATGATGAACTGGCTTTCAGACTGATACAGAATGACACAGTTGTGATTGATGTCAGACCGACCGAAAAAGTACCATATCCATTTTATTTCGAATCGGATGTAATGTTTACCTTCCTAACTGACTTAAACCATGGCGTAATAAAATATGTCATCTTCCGCAACATACAACAAGGACTGGCAACAAAAATACAATGTCCTCTCTCAGTTCCTCTGTCAATTCATGTTACATTTCCTCTTAATTATTATCTGGGAATCTTGCTAGAAATCTATTATTTACCACAGTTGCAATTAAAATTTCTAAAAATTAATTGTCATACAAGGAAACCTTTGGTATTTAGTACAAAATGCGAAGCCCTGGGAAAATTTCAGACAGAATTTGTCAGATTAAATCGATTAAATAAGGAACTATTACATTTAGATCAAGTGTTGGTTGACCAGCAATGGAATATGTTGCTGATACATCGTTACAGAGACAAAATGTGGAGGTATGCGTACAACGGAGTTGAAATGTACACTAAGTGAACGTACTCAGTGTACACGCTCGATTATTATCGCACACACAGCAATGAATTCAAAAGGATATAAATCAAACCTGTATTTTTCTCATCACAAGTTCAAATGCGTGTGCCCAGCTCGTTATCCTAAGACAACCTGCCTGTATGAGAGTATATGTAACGGCTCGCATGAAATCAAGCACTTCCACTTAAGTCTTACAGGGAATTTAAAGGCCCAGGTTTTCTCCAGGAAAATCCGTCGTTCCAGTATTAATTTCAATCACGGTGGATACGGTTGCGATTGCATGAAGTTCTGGAATTGTTAGGGCTGCGGCTGTCTTATGCCTCAGCTGACAAAAAATGGGGAAAATTCACTTCACAAACCGGAATTTTGAGAATTAATGTCGTAGTCCGCCTTTTCTGTCAAAAAGGGTAGGCATTTATACGTTGATAGTCTCCCGCATACGCCGTTCGTGGTAACACGTCTCCTCGTCGAATATTTCTGTCTTGTCGAGGCTGAAAGTGTGCTGGCGGTTCACTTTTGAATAAAAATTAGAGTAAAGCTTAAATCAGCTGCACAGAGTAAGGCGCACTTGAGGATCTGCACGCTAGTGTATATTTAGGGCCCGAAATAAAATCTGCCAGATTGTTCTTTGGTCATGATCTCAACAAACGTAATATTTTTCACTTGAAAATGACGGAAATAGATACAAAATGCAGTAATCAGTGTAAGTTATTCAGGTGCCTATTCCTACGCTTTTTATTCTCCATTTCGTGTTAAGATTACACTTTCTTTGCTCACTTTTGATTTAAAGAGAACCACCCCCTTTGATCAGATGATGACTTTCCTTCGCTCACCATGTGATGGGATCAAAAGCAATATTTTAACACACAAGCAAGCCATCAGTTCAGCTATGTACATTATCCTCTTAAAGGGGTGCATTTTTAACTGAACTGGTGCCGATACGAATCGAATATTACCGCGTTAATGGAATCAGTTTGTCTTGAATAATGCATTCAATTTAATTCAATTCATAGCCCATGTATTATAACGTCAGACAACTTCAACTTGCCAGCAAGACGAATATTTGCTATGATTCTAAAGGAAGGAACTAGGCACATAAAAGTGTTTTTATTGTAACCGCGCTCCAAATCTACTCCTCACTGATTGAAGAGGAATTGGAAAAATGTCAACTGTCTTTCTTCCTACGTCCTACGAATGGTATCTTGTAATTGGCGTTTGTAGACCCAGTGGCCCCGTTCTATTAAATGGGAAGGATCATTACACTGTGTCAAGTTATCCTACCTGTGCGGCCAAGTATAGCATGTCTTATCCTTGCTTGGCGCATATCTTGAATGAAAAAGCTACCACTGAAGAAGGCCATTGTCCCTTTAAGCTAAATACATCACATACTTTGCTCTTGATCATTCTATATGAATTCAAAGCAATCATTTTGTGCGTGGTCGATATCTCTTTGCCGCTCGTTAAACAATCTGTGATATATCACTTGCAGCTGGATAGCAATGCGAAATGGCCCATGCGAAATCAGGCGTAGAAAAGAAAAGAGTAAATCATTGAGGTTCTTTACGTTTTTAGCTTGTTTCGTGTCAATTTCCGGAACGACCTTTCAGCGATATTTTGGTTACCAACTGTTTACCAGCATGTCTCCATTAGGATAGAAGTTTCCGTTTGGAAGCGTGGTTATTTGAACTTTCTTGAAAATGGAGAAGTCTGTCGCAACAAGGACTAAGAGTGCCCCGCAACAGATTGCAAGGACGAATAGTGATCCAGTACCAAATGAAACAGCTCGTAGTCGGTGAGTCAGTCTCTTAATTTGTCATTACACGACCGCTTAATCTCACTCTTAACAAGGCGGGATATCATGCTTCTGTGAATGAAAATCTCTTCCCAACAGAACCAAACATGGCTCAGTGTACCCAGGCGAAACGAATCAACTTATTTATACAAATGTCAAATGACATGATTTATGATTTCATGAAAAAAAGCATACAGGATGTAAACAAATACATTTTGATGAGTTAAATAAACGGAGGAAGAGTTCCGTTTATAGGATGGCGGAAATTCGTTCTAATGAAAAGTTTTAAGTGAATATGTGGTTATAATGTACCGTTCAAGTCCCATCTCGATATCTCACCCTACAACGCAGAGTGAACTTTGGGTGAACCAAGTTGGTGCATTGTAAAGAGATTCCACCGTACATGTACATGCTTGGCGTTGGGCTGACGGACGAACGTAATGTTGGACTTTTTAAGACTCTCTTATGTCAATTTATCTTCTTTGAGATGTCCTATGTATTTGCTTCGTAATATCATCAAACTAAACCGTGTAAAGCGTGTCACCTTTGGTGTGTTGTCATTTGATTAGCCAGGACCTTTCCAAACGGTGATGTATATGGCAACTTAATTTTGTTCTGAAGAAATTGGGCATTTCGTCGAAAAGCAAAGATGTGCTCAGATCACCCCTTTAGGCAAATATGAAATAAGCAATATCTAAACTGATGAAAAAAGACTGGACGTGATTTGGTTTTTGACTGAAAGGGGGGACGCATCATGGATATTTGGGTTGTTCTGACCATCATGGCTCTAACTGCATGTGCTCGGTTTTAAAGAGAGGGGGATACACCTTGGATTCGCATACTGTCGCCGTATTTAACCTCACATGTTCTTAATCGCGTGGACACGAACACTCAGTTACTTTCAGTAACGATACACCAATCACGACAAATAAAAATTATACATGAGTTTTCACCATTATTCCTACGTTACTATGAAACTCATTCACTTCTGTGGTTTATTAATTGATA
The DNA here is from genome assembly GCF_910592395.1 of Lineus longissimus. Taxonomy (NCBI): domain Eukaryota; kingdom Metazoa; phylum Nemertea; class Pilidiophora; order Heteronemertea; family Lineidae; genus Lineus; species Lineus longissimus. The sequence continues at coordinate 3,939,299 of NC_088310.1, read as the reverse complement.
TAAATATAAGTATACTAGTATATCGCGTGAGTTGGTATTTATGGTCTATTGAAAGTGTTGTTTAAAAGTTGCCATGAACAACACCAGCTATATATTTTGCTATTATCAAAGACAACATTTCTTTCTTGTGATAGCATATTCCTATATTTAAAACCTTGATAACATATTGCCAATATGCACAGGCGACCAAAGGCCTACCTACAGTTAATGGTTGTGATCAAAGACATTCACTGAAGCGAAGATGATTGCGACGATATTATATCAAAGGTTGAGAAAGATGTATGCAATTCCTTAGCGGAACACTCATGACAGTGATATTTGACAAACTGAACAGAGGACACCCACGTAAAATCAAGGGGTAGGACCATCAAATGGATATTAAACACTTAGCTAATTCACGAGTTTGGAAAAGTACAGTAGACTTTTGTGGTAGACGCAAATAACCTCATTCTGCGCTGAAGACGATAGTGTTGATCGTATGACACGTATTTTCTGATAATTCTGAAAAGCCAACTAAGGCTATCGGAAGTTTCGCATGAGCAGACGACTCGATAAAGTCACGTGACGGACCGACTTTGCCCTTTCAGTTTAGCATTTCAATTCGAAACTCAACCTTTCGACTACTGACCCGAAAACTACTTTTGTTGGGCAGAAAAACCTGTGGATACGTTTGACACAAATATCAACAACGTTTTTGTGATTGTGTCTCGTTGCATACGGTGTAAGCCTTTGACTTACTTTTGACTTACTTCGCATACGGTTATAAGGGAACATTGTACGGCATTTAGACACTATTCGAAGATGGCATACGCACGTGATGACAGTTATTTGCTTGGGAAAACATCTTCGACTCTCTTCCCTCCGATGTGAGTATCGACCAGGTACATTGTAGCTGAGGCTGTAGTCCTGGGCTTCTTGTTAACGAGAGGCTCCGCGTCTTAGCACAGCTGAGGCTAGTCCTGGCCCATAGTGTTTATGAGGCTCCATGTATATTTGTGTAGCTTGTCAGTTCTCGTCTACGGCAACACGTTTTACTTGCTTATCAGTAGACATGGATCATGTACTGGCCGATTTTGCCAACACCGAGTCTGCGCAAACTGCAGGGGTGGATCTTCAAGCGCCGTGGGGTCCGGTCTGCAGGGCCCTCTAGGGAGTCGATACTGGGACAGACATGACTGTTCTGACCAGTTTGTGAAATAATGTCCTTCCAAAGCGGATACCGGGCCCCTCAGTCTCATCTCATCTTGTTGTTGATAGTTGATGACGGGTCATTACTTGCATGTTTTATCTTGCTTGGCGTACGCTTCAATCAGACATTCTTTCGATCCATCGGCTACTCTGACCTCTCTTTACATTTTGCGCGTTTTTGTCGTTTCAGTGCTTACCAGTTGAAGAGCCAATCGGCGACTTCCTTGAAGCACGCGCGGTCGACTGAGGATTTCAGTAAGTCTCCACAGAGTACGCCCCGGCCGACAAGGAGGTGCTCTCTTCAATACCAGTCTGTTCTATTCCCCGACAAGAGATTCCCTAACGGCAGCAGTTCTTCAAATCTCGACAGGAAACATCACGGAAGTACAACCACGTTGGGCAGCAAGGACAAGGGTTTCCACGGCAGTTTTCACAGCATTTCATTAAAGAAAGACAAAAGTCTCCATGGGAGCCACACGAGCGTTAAGCACGTTGATCGGTCCTATTCCGAGCCCCGTAGTTCTAGTCATGCGGACAAGAAACCTCACTTGTGGCACCCGCGGAAGGTATCATCGGTTGCAAAGCCAAAGTTTGGGCACAAACGGCACGGAAGCCACGCCGAGAAGATTGCCAAGCTAAAGAGAGCCAAGGAGGACGAAGCACTGGAGAAGCTGAGGAAAAAGAGTTCGATTAACGCAACGTGGCTCACCTCGTCACGGGTAAGTATAGGCCTACTTCTGATTTCCGCTTTGAGCAAATTCACGTTAGCCATCATTTGAAGCTCTCTGACTGTAAGGACTGCCAGGCCAATGTAAGGGGAGATCATTTAGAGAACGAAAGATGCAATTGGAATAATAATATCAAGTTCAATCGAATATATCACTACCGTTGATAACTGTAATCCAAGCTCGGAGATGAAGTCAGAATGGGAATCGGAAGGGTGTCATCCTCTCTTATACCTAGGGCGTTACAACCATGGTGAGTTTGCCTATCATCCTCCAATCCATTTTGTTTCGAAGCACTATCAATTACTCCTTTCTGTTTCTTTTTCAGTACCCACTCCTTAACATGTTTGGAAGTGTGGTGGCCAAGAAATGCAAAAACTGTTGTTGCACGATTTCTTAGTCTGACTTCATGGTAACTTACCCGAATATTGTGTTGACGAGAGAGTTGATCACTCGGGAAATCACCCCATGGCGATTTTCGAATGTGGAGATACCTTTCTTGAGAATGGTGCCTTACTTCATTGGACATGAGTAATTTGCAAACAGTGTCTTAGGTAGTATCAAAACGTGAGTGTGTTTAGAATATTTCTTACGTAAAAAGGAAGGAGGAGAACCTAGTGGCGTTGCTGGTCGTGTCAGTGCTTCTGGCAAGATAAAAAATTAATCGGGTTTAATACTAGTTTCTCCGAAGTACAAGAAGAAACGAAAAAGATGGTTTGAGGAACGGATGTGTTGGTATAATGGACAATATATTTCGTGTTCTACTCTCAGGCTTTCCAGGTGAAGTGAGACAAAATACCTTTCACCATTTTGATCGGGACAATACCAATGTCCTAGGTTGCATGTTGTTCCAGAAAGGCGGCGTGATATTCTTTAGTGTGATCAATGGTGACAAAGCTACATTAAACTGGTGGCGCGCTGTGGTGACGTCGATCGTGTCCAAAACAAGGGACTCCATGCACGCGATTCCCGTTGCCACGGACGTCTATACAGACGCCCGTGTTGTTGACAATTTGGACTAAAACTCCGTACCTTGATGTCATCACGTATTCCAATTTTACTCTCTAGCTGTGAACGGCTTTGTGCAATATTGCCTTTTCAGTGCGCAAGTAAGGACCTATCTCCATATACATGCTTCTCAACGCCTATCAAACATACGTCAGTTGTTCGTGGACAGCGTGGCATCGCTTGTTAGTGATACTATACGAGACGTAAACGCTTATGTGGAGGAGAACCTTAAGTGTATCATAAACATGTAGTGTAGGACTTCAAAATCATTAGGTGCGACAAACTGTAAAAGACTGTAATATCACGATGACGTTCCGACTCGGTCTACTTCGTAGGACTACGAGATCTGACAGGTTAAGTTCTTACAATGGGGGACTTCTTCGGTTTGAGGAAAACAGATGTAAACAAGAGGTTATAGATACATATCGACGTCTTTGTCCACTTGACAGCTGGGTTTGCCACCCTAAAGCCATCAATACCACGATAAATTATCGCGAATGAATTTAAGTCTTTCTTATGTTTTTTTCTGACTATAAAAGTACATTGACCCGCAAGTACATTACTATGAAGGCCGCGTTGAATCTTATTGCCTTCTTGGAGATGTTAAATACGTAGTACTTTTTGAATTTGACATGATGGTAGGCGTTTTTGCTAGGTGCTTGATATATAATGTAGCTGGCCGGTCAAAAACACAATTTATTCATTACCCTAATGAGCACTACCTAATTAAACTGGATGTGCCATTTACTTTATGATAAACAATACAACCAGTCAATATCAATGATGAGCGATAGGCATTCAGTGGCCAGTGTATCTAAAGTATATAATACCGGTTTAGTATTCATAAATTCGTTTAACAAGTGCCAACACGTCATTACTTTTTATATAATCTGATCATGAGCAATGGCGCTTAATAGTGCTTTTGATTGAAAATTAATGATACTGACCCGTTATGAAATATCCCGTCATTTTATAATGGCTAACTCGTGGCTTCAATTGTTTAAGTGGATAATGGAAAAAGTAGTTGAAAAAGGACACAGACTTACAGAATTTTGAATTGACTCGAGCTACTACGGAATAGTACAAATTAGGCCTAATAACGGTGTGTCTAATCAGAATATGCGCGGGTTACTCCTCCAAAAACTACCATGCACTATATATCAAAACTTCCCTTCGTCATTGCTTTTATGCCAGACGCGTTCTAAACATTTAGAGGAAATAACCCCGTTTAGCACAATTACCAACTAAATACTAATTTCTGCACATGTGCCAGAATATATTGTTTTTGACGTCCTAGTGTTTTGTAAGAGTTATTCGAAGTCGGCAGTGGAGACCTCACATCATCAGACACGGTTAGGATTACTGTCTACATGGAGGTAGGTATCATTTTTGTTGTGGTCATAATCAGGTCACATCCAAAAGATCATGTAATTGGCCGGCATCCCATCAAGAAAGAGTAATACTCCTGTCTCCTATTGCTACAGAAACCGGCGTGGTAGTCTATCAGTAGAGTAGAACCTCTCTATTAAGGACACCCTCGGGACTGACAAGTGCTGTCCCTGATAGAGAGGTTTCCTGATTAGAGAGGTCAAATTGAATGGAAACAACCAATTTGGGACCAAAACTGGTGTCCCTAATAGAGAGGTTGTCCTTGATAGAGAGGTGTCCGCTAATGGAGGTTCCACTGTATTTACTTTAATTTATCCAAAGGTTCATCAATAGCCAGGTACAAAAAATACACGACGAAAAGCTGATAACCAGTGATAACCATTGTCCCCAGCACATGGATTTGCTGGTAGGATGTTCCGTCACACAGGCTGTTGGTTCTCCAGGGTGTTCAAAGAAACAACCATTTCATATATAATTTGTTTTCAGATTAATGTTCTTCCTGAGAATCCCATTATGGAGCAAACGCCGCTCAAGGTAAGATATCGTCAGAGTATTTCTAGCAACCGTTAAGAGCGTTAGAGTGTTGGTTTTTCATAAAAAATAGCTTGAAAAAATCATTAAACTGCAATTGACGATTCACTAGAACGGAATGGCACCGTAGGCCTGTGGTTGGATTTCACAAGCCATGTCTACGCCTCGCAACAGTATAGCGGAAATCATTATTAGATATCAGCGTCAGTGTGACACTGCGGTGCATGGTGAAATCATTAGATATCAGCGTCAGTGTGACACTGCGGCGCATGGTGGCGAGAAGGCACATGGTATCACTAAATTTCGCCGCTTGTCCGACCCTTTAACAATGTTTCAAGTCATGCCACTAAACAATATGTATGATCATCATAATCGCGGACAATCTACATGTATGTAAAAAGGATGGGTATCAATTTATAGCCGCAATTGATATTGAGAAAAGCTATTACATGTACATGTATTTATGATTAACTAATTCTCCGGCACCAAGTGGCAATTGTATACTCACAGTTTTTATTGTATCACGCCACTATTGGTAATATTGTGGTTGGTCTCTCGATCAGAACATTCATGTGTTCTTTATATCTAGCGCCAAAAGGGGAGCTGAAGTTACTGAGGAACTCTTTCAGTACCGGCTGAGGAACAAGGTCTGGTTACTGATGAAAATACACCATGGTAAAGTCTTAGTTCATTTCCGAAACTTACACGCAGTAACACCACTCGTGCTTGAATTCATGAACTGATGCTCTGTCATTCTTCGACGTTCTAAGTAATTGCACGTCGCATTACCATATCCGACCCGACTAACGCATCAGGCAACCTGGCTGGTTTTGGCTGCTGCACTTCCGCCAACGTCTCTTCAAGAATGAACTGCAATATCCTTCTGTCAACCCGCAGCTTCCTGGTGAACGTTGTTCACTCTCAGCAACCCCACCAGACGTAAATACTGACGACAAGTACAAGACAGTCTACCAAGTCTAAAGTTGGGAGCACACCGAGGTGGATATCTATGAGATCATGTGGCAGAGGTCTTGAAAATAATGTTTTGGTACAAAAACAAAGTTTTATTTTTGGTATCAGTAGCAGTGTTTCGCCTTGATCGAGGACGATAGATTGCCACAAAACAAATCGTTCGTTTTTATCGATATGTGAGTCATCATTTTTTGAGATGAGGAACAGTCTATTGAGTACATTAGTTTACTAACTTAACACAATGCTATTAGATGTAGGATATCATTCACAATCGGTCGAATGTGCGTATTTTTTCACGGTACATACATAAAATCGGCCGCAATAATTATACGAACCGATCGATCATTATGATGTTGTGCCGCTCCCGTTTGCAGGAAGAAGAGTGCCATAGACTGGCAATGATGACCCATTAGACCCATCATTATAATCATGGGATATAACGCTTTTTGTGTATATGCATCGTCCTATTTCATAATCTGAAAAATTCGGGACCGGCGAGTCTGGAGGTGGTGCAGGGTTGTCTGTTGGTGTTTTCTGTATGGTTCAAGGTTAATTGTCGTGTTTGGATCACACTTCGAATTTCTTTTTGTCTCGGCACGTGATGATGTGTAAACATTTCGATTTCTGATTCTTCTCTTCATTAGAATGAGACAGAGGCAGCATACAGTGGAGTCATTTCTTCAAAATTAAAATGAAGCTTTGTGAAATTATTGCTTAAGCGTATTGGGTTGCATCTGCGGTTATTATATGTAAAGACGTTTCAATAGAGTCGTTTAGATTTAATATCTACCTTTTTGAAAAAATTATCCTTTACCACTGACCCTGTCCGTGAACTGTTCCATCCAACATAACTTTTAAACGCACTGTTATTTTTTATTTTAATTGAAATATTTCGTAGTCGGGGCCACTATCGTCATCCTAGTCCACTTTTATCATATTCGACCATGCGGGCAATGGAGGTCAAAATCATTAACACTACTTGATATATCATTGAAATAATCACTGCACTATTTATTTACTGCATCGTGTCATGTAAGAGCACATATCCATAGGGGACGGAAATAGAATTTAGCTGTCGATTTGGAAGCCTGTTGCTACTCAGGGCTGTAAATCATCCCTTCTTTCGGCCCGGTCACTCGATCGGGTGTAGCTCTCTTTGGGAAAAAAGGTCGGAGACGTCCGTAGCTTTGAGGGTAGTGCCGGTTTCAAGTAGTTTCTCGAGGTTCAAACCAGGATATCGTAAGCAGGCAACTTGGTTTACTTGCAACCAGTTCTTCAGAACTAAGGATATAACTCTGATCGCTGGATAGCTTCTTCCGTCAACTGGAATCCGCGACAGAGCAAGCCGGCATCATCATCGGGAAATGTTGCAGGCAGCGATGTTCGATTGAGCATTACGTTCTTTCCTTTCCGTTTCCGTTCTTCCAAAATAATTTTCGATGCACGAAGGCAGCCAGACGCCATTGAAAATCTTAGTGACACCGATATACCAGTAAGGTCAAATGCCCATGTGTTGAAAGGACATCTATCTGAGAAAAATGACCAATTATTCACCTTTCTACTCTACAAGAACACTCGACATTTCACGTACCGGTCATCAGAACTATTAGCTCCGAAAGTACGCATGAACATGTTGGATGATTAAACTTTAAGATGGCTGATCGAGGAGAGCGGCTCTCGGGGACCTCCCAGGGGAAGTACTCCTGGACTGGGGCCTCAGATTCGGAGGACTCGGAGATGTTCCTGCACGACGATTCGGACGACCAGCGTCCCATGTTTGAACACTTCTATGAGACCATTGAAAGGGTAGGTATATACAATTTGTTTCCTACTAATTCCCTCCTCCTCCTCGTCATTTTTATTGTCATCATCCCCGAGCTCTTCGTCACTGTCTTAGTCATCCTCATCGTCACCATCACATCGTCGGAGTCGTACCGAGCAACCTTCGTACATCTTTCTCGTACCTAGTAATTTGCTTGACCAGGGCTCATGGTTCACCATACGTTGTTTCGGAAACTATATGAATTTGCTGTAGCTACTGTTCTGACTGCTTTCTGATGATCACTGGACCATTTTTCATGTCGATATGATAAAGAAACATTGGTCAATCCTTGTTCCATTGCGTATACATGTACTTTCATGATCGATGTCCTCCGCAATTATGTGAACAAGGCCACTATCTATAGTTATTTGGGTGAAACAACACATAATTACGTGTTCATGCATTAGGCTGTATTTGCGTGTATTGGCCATTTTCCTCTCTTCCCATTATTGGTAACTATCATGAACTTCACATACTATGTATGCGATGCGAAGTTCAGACCGAACAGCATATAAACTTGATTCTCTATAGCATATATAAGATGCTTTGCCATTTGATCATCTATCCTTGTAGTCCTTTCACTGTTTGCAAATCATTCTAACAGTCTTATAAAAATGGTTTGCTCAGTACACGATTCTAATTTGTATAGTAAAAACTCAGTTGAAAACAAAACACGAGATAAATGCGGTATTTTCTATTCAACTAATCCATTGATAACTCGATTGGCCCCCAGGGCTGTAGCATGGGGTTACAGATGGACCGGTTGAGTGATGAGTATAGTACGCTACTGTGTTAAATATCACAATTAGCTTCATAACGATGTTTAAATGTGATACATTTGTACACAGCATACCATTAATTAGTATAATTCTTTAGACGGAATTAGCTTTCGTGCCAAATACCATTTTGATTTCTTAGACCCTTGGGCCGGGTTGATATTACATGTAGTATGATATTATATACGCAGTGTGCTGGTGATCCATTTCATGATGGATTCCAACCTACCTCCTGCGAAAGGGATGGATTTTTCTCAGGCCGTGGCTTCCACCCTGAACAACCACACCAATGGCCCTCTCTGTTCTCTAATGATGTATTCCCTCTTGGGATCGAAGGTAAGATCTTTACTTGATGAGTAACACAGTAGGCTGTTTTGTACTCTTATTGCGATATTCATTATCTAATATTTCTCAAAGCCTACAGTGCTTGTGAGTACTTGACGGTTTTCATGCACAACATGACATTGAGTGAATATCTGGGCTATTATTCCCATTCCTTTGTTTTTGTCACTGTGACCATTGTTTAACATGTCAGACGGATACAGTGTAAAATTTAATAAGCACTGGAACTATACATGTACTTGGCAGCAAAACGGTCCTCCCAATGTGTAATAACAATGCACAGATCCCTTGTAGAAAGATCTTCAAAGAGAGCGAGTATCCAATATCTCTGACATGTAGAATGCTTGATGTTTGGCCGTTCGTCAGCCATGACGACTTTCAGAACATATGGTAGGGTTTGTTTCCGCATCGCGTTGGGCTCCAGGGCGTTTTGAATCAATGCACTGTCTCCTCTTAAGATTTTCGCTGGCCTCCCTCAGTCTGTTATGACGTTGCATCACTTCATCACATCACAAACTTCTGATAGGATCCTCATTACAGTTATGGTGTATAACATTGTAATTTTGCTCGCCCTTATGTCACAAAAAAACATAGGGGGGACGTCATGTAAAAGTCTATCAAATGTACTAATAGTTTGTACTTATGCCATTTAATATGCATTACTTTTGGTACTGTAACCTTTTATTATAAAATGTGCTTCACCTGTCTAAAATAGTGATTACATGAGTGTTTTTGTATTACTCATTAGTCAGCTCGTCATATGAGAAGAATACTAGAAAACCGCTGTACAATCTGCAACACCCGCATTGCATTCTACTGAACTATTGTACCTATTATGACAAAACAGATGGACAAAGCATTAGATGGTTAAATAACGTCTAATTAGCCCTATAGTTTATTGCAAAATGTGCAAAAAATCATTAGTATGTTTTAGACCAGGCATAATGCTACGAATCTTCATGGCTCATAATTTTCCTCGAAATAGATTTGAGATCGAATTGGGCCTATTTAGTCAGATTCTGTGTCTTCAGTTTTTCTTTTGCAATGGACCTACATGTCGCTGGTGACACGGCTTGTTTCTCTTTTCGGAACTCATGACTTCTATGGATTAGAAATCCGGCTTTTGTTCGATCTGCTGATGAAATCTGCTCTGCGGAGTCAAACGCCGCCTCCAAGCAGAGCACTGTGTGCTTTGCCATATCATAGTCCGGAACTGGAAATGGACAAAATGTTGGGGATATCGGTAAGAATTCCAAGCTCAGACCAGCTGCGTTCTATTTTGTTGCCCGCAGCCAAACTGCTTGAATAGGTTTCCCAAGTTTATCAAGTATATATTGATTGCGGTTGGTTGTTCCCTACGCTTGCAGTTGCCAGTGTGAAGCGTACGTGGACTCCATTGAAATTGCGTTCCGACCAGCTCAGCATTGAGGTAAAATCTGGGATGTGACAGTAGGCTGGTGGTAGTACTCCTCCCATCTGCTTCACCCCTTCCCAAAATACAGGTTTTTGACTCCTATACCCTCAACGGCTTTCATTCCATATCTTTGCTATCAAGAAGCATTTTTTCTGCTCATTTCAGAATTGCCCGGTGGTCTATGAGATTCCAGGAGGGATGTTGTATGGGACGAGGATTGACCTTCGTGTCCGACCATCAGAGGACATGAAGAGGTAATTTGTAATAACATTGACGAGTCTAAGCGCATAAACTAGTCTGCTCTAGTGAAAGATCTCGACTTGATGAATCCACCAAGAATATCAAGAACTTCACAATTTCAAAATCGCCGATCTTTTATTCTTTTATAATGCCTTGCCCTGGCGGGTTACACCATAAATGAATAAACCATACGTGGTAAGCTTGCGCTGTTCCTCGTCTTTAGTGTCATCAACAGCCACCAGAGGGTTATCGTCGGTAATCCCAAAGCCGGTAAAGCCGTGCAAGCCCACTTCGATATCGAGATGGAAGACGAAATATCATGTCTCGATGGGTCATACCATAAAATCAACAACTGTAAATCTTTTTCAACCCCAAAGCTGTCCTCGCTGTGAAAGTCCAAGATGACATCGAAAAAGGAACGCTCGATATCATACCATGTCGTACCTAGAGTGGGATGATATCATACGATATAACATAATGAAACCTTACCCAATCTGTTTCTCTTTCTAGTTTTAGCATCAGCCTCCAGAGGGATATCGTTGGTAACCCCAAAGCCGGTGTAGCCATGAAAGTCCACTACGACATTGAGAAGGAGGACGAAATATCCTGTATTGCCTTGGTGGGAGATGACTTCATTGAGACGCCCGTTGCACCAGTCAAACGAGAGATGTTTGAGGATCGTTTCTTTGTTCTTAGCATATCTACAATGCCGTTACATTACAAGGTGAATACTTCAGATAGAGGGTCACATAGAATTATCCAGATCTAAACCAATAAGCAACTAAATATGAGTTTCCAGACTGACAATCATTGAGGACATGAAGAGAGGGGGCAAATATAAAGGCCTCTTTTTATCCTACGTTCATCACCCGGGTTGAAGCCACAGGGTGCCGTGAAGTCGACTAAGTCGCTCAGTTGTAACAAGAGCGATATGAAATCTCAACTGGAAAAACGGATGTGGTGATATCTCTTCTAAACGAATTCATTTGCTAGTATAATATCCTAATTTCGCTTCAGGTGTACGTTGACAGCATCTTCCTAGCCGAGCAGCAGCACTACATGGACGTACAAAGCGTGCTCTACATTCGAATTGACGGCGACCTCCTTGTCTACTGTGCCGAAGTAACGGACAATTTCTCCAGTCAACACCTGCTGCCGGTGGGAAGAAGAGACGTTGAAGCAGCACCGCCGACGAAGCCCCCCCGGAGCATTCCGGTGGGAAGCCCTCACGCTAAACCTAAGAAGAAAGACGCCACAATGGATAGTTTACCCAAAGAGTACCAAACAATGATGTATGAGCTGGAAGAACAAAGCAGCAGAATTGATGAAGAGATTAAACGGATTTCTCAAAAGACTGTTCAGAAAACACAAACAAAGAAGGCAAAGCGTAAAGTTCCTGCGCCAAAGATTGAGGAGTTGTCTGACGAGGAACCTGTGCGTAAGGAAAAGAAAAAGAAGGGACAAGAGCGGGGGCAGGGACAGGAGAAGGATAAAACTCGGTTCGGGAAATTTTTCCAGAAGCTTAAGAAACCACGAAAGTCTTTCCGGAAGGATAAAGGCCAAGTTGGCCAGGGTCAGGCGTCAGCGAGTGGACAAGACTCTGATAATGCTTCCGAACTTTCCACCGACTTCGAAGCGTATTTGATGATGACTGACTCTGATGTCGACAGTCGCGAGAGTCCGACGGAGTTGTTGTATGAGGTTGAGGAGCAGGAAAGGCGGCGGAAGGAGAGGCTACGAGAGGTCGAGGTCGAGGACGTGGGCGTGACGGCGACGTCGGTTTCCATGGCCGGGAGCGCACCGAAAGACGACCACAGTTATGACTCCGGTGGGGTTGACTCCTCTGGCGCATGCTCCAATGGGGACATGGACTACGAAGCCGACATCAATGATTCAATGGATATCCCGTTCTCCTCATTGGAAGAGCCGCGGGACCAGATTATAAGGATCAGGGCCCCAGCAGCCATGCCCGAGAAGACACGCCTCCGAATAAGCACGCAGGTTGTGAATGAGGCGGGGGAGATCCTGAGCGAGAGCACGGAGGACATGGAACCAAAGGGAACATACGCTGGAGTTCATCTCGAAAGGTGCAAGGCTGGTCACCCTGAGAGCCAGAAATGCGCATGCCCGTGTCATGACAAGAAATATCACCTTATTCATCACCACGTGCACCATCATCTTGGCCAAGATGACAAGAAAATGAAACTGGATGGCGGCGTAGAGGTTCCTCCGTACAGCTCCGAGGCACCACCTAGTTATACGCCTTTAGCAGTTGATAATAGAGTGCAGGAAAACATGGGCTTGTTGCGAAGGAGAGACCCCACAGCAAGCAGATGGCGATGGTGGTGCTGCCAGTGCTACAGTTACTGATATTATACAGAAAGTCACGTTAAATGTATTTTTCGGTATAATTTCAGAAATCGTTGTGCAATGTCGACGGACAGGATTACCAGGCAGTACGAAATTGTGGTGCTTTTCCGTGAGTTCGGCCAGAGTTATATAGGGTTCACGTTGTCACTGGTCATGATTCACTTGTCACGAGTTAACTGAATTAGGCTTGAAAACATGACGTGGAGGTGAAAAGTGACCTCGTGAATCGAATGTAGCCCGCTCTTTGGAAATGACTTATTAGTTCTTAATGTCACGGATGATAAGTGAACAGTGACACATTGCATATGAAAACGTGAACTCTATGTAACTGCAGCATTAGCACTGTCTAACAGTCCCCAGTTGTGATTCTCTGGTCATCCTGAGTTCGACGTTGTATGGTGGTACAACCAACACCGCGTGTTATCAAAAATCTCGCAGGGACCTTGTCCGGACTTTAACATATTCTTGTAAATGTTTTAGAATTCTCAATTGAACAATATCTTACAGTCTATTGTCGGATATATAATGAAAGCGAAAAAGGTATACTCTTACGGTGATGAGACCCTAAGGCTGGACGGCATGCTAGCCGATATTTTCGACATTACACGACTGGTACTGAATTTTGTATCATTCTGCACTTGGTAGTCGACAAGAAAGATCGAATATCACATGCATCGCTATCCTTGACAACACGAGACATTATAAGTTATCGCTTGAACTGCACCCGCTAAGTTATTTTCGATTATTGTACTTCATCAATCCAATGGGAATGATTCTCTTAAAAAGTTTTCTCTTTTGTTTTTACTTTCAAGGATGTCGTATTAAGAATTCTGTTTTTTGTTCGCCGTATTGTTTACGATATACGATATTGGTTTACTACTAGTTAAAATTCTGCTGTCAATAAAACAGGCAGTGTACTGGCGTCTGCAGACCTACATACACCATTGAACTCGAATGGTGCTACTATATGCATTAAGGACCTCCATGTATCACTGGTATAAAGCCTTAAGAGGAGTGTCTCGAGATAATAACCGGCCGGTACCTAATGTAGTTAACTGCGTTCCTATATAGAGGACGGTTCTAAAATGTATTAAACAGGTAGCTGCCATATAAAAGGTGTGGGTTGGGACGAGGCTGGCTTTTGCCAGTAAGATATTTTTGAATTCAGAGCTCCTGCCATTTTGGCCAGTTTATTCAAAATTACAAGAGTTTGAAAAGGCAGTTTTCAATGAAAAGTTGATACATTTATCATGAAGTTTCATGAAAGCCATATGCCCACTTAGGGTTTATGAGATGGTCTATTTGTCGGAGAAATTAGGTGGGAAAGATTTGTAACTGAAAATTTGCTTCATTAATAATGCATAAATGTACTATGTGATAGACAGTTTGAGGTATGATTGGCATGTGGTAAGGCTAAATATGGACATTGTAAACAAAAGCATGTGACTGTTGTGCAGGAAAATTAGTCCCCTGAAAAAGCATGCAAAATATCCCCAAAAAAATGTGGAAAGGGGCCTACTTTTCATTGGGGGTAGTCCAGATGTATTCCATGATTTATATTCCACCAAAACATGTTATTATTCACCTATTTATATTATTCACCTTTATGTTCAATGTTATGAAATATCCACTTCAATCATGTTAATCCACTTGCTTTGCATCACATAAAACTAGTGTACTCCTTCACTGAATTCAACACAAAAAAAGTCAAATCTAAATCTAAATCCACAATAAATGATTGTTTAATCCATAGAAGAATTAATGCCAATGATGGCCAACATAGGGAATTCCTGGAGGGTTCGGATACAGTCCCCTAACCAATGTGATAACACAATCAGGGATAATTTCCCGGTCACTGGTACAGCTCCAAACAGTCTCATCTTCACCCATATTTTGCAAACTCCTCTGCTTTTTTTGAAGATAGCGATAATCCATCCATGCAGCCCTGTCCTTCAGCATCTTCCAATACCTCTTATAAAAACCCTTTCTCAAAGTATTGTTTTTTTTCTTCGCTGCTTGACCAGCACCCAACCATCTGGGACGTTTGGTGGTGACACAAGGACGACAGTAACAGAGTGTACACTCTTCACTGGCAAGGTCCGGCAGAATAAATCCATTCTCTCTTTCTTCATCGTGTCCACCTTGATTTACAGGGTCCAAGGGAGCCACATTGTTCCCAGCATCGCTGTCATGATCGTCTGAGCTATCCTCCATGTTAGGTCCATCAACTGCAGATGATGATGATGGCACAGGTTCAACAGCATCCTGGACTGATTCAGTTCTGATACATTGTATCCCTTTATCCACCATTTGTGGTTCTGCTTCCACTAAGTCCATCCCATGAAAAGTGAAAATACCTCTTATCAATTCCCTTTCTTCCTCTGTGACATAAATTTGGTATAGCAATTTTTGAGACATGGCAAAAAAGTTAGCATTCAAAGACTGGCTCTAGTCTAAGTGTGTGAGAAAAATCAGAGTCAGCAATTTCATCTACCTAACCCGAGCAATAGAATTGTCCTGAGTCAAGGGGGGATAGGTAGGCCTAATATAGGACTCAGATTACTTTGTATAGAAACTTTGTATCCATTGCTCCCAAATATCTGACCAAAAATTAAATCTCTTTTTCTTTTTGATTTCTCGTCCCACCATTCGCCTTGGATGTCTAGAGTCCTTTTCCAGCACAGTGGACGTCACCTCGCTGTCTTGGTGCTCATTCCAGTCCAGGACTGACAAGTTGGTTCGGATTTGGTAGTTGGCCCTTTCGAATACGATTCTTTTGTTGTGATATTGGAGCAGAGAATTATTAAAACTTTCGACATAATGCGTATCCCTGCATCCAATGTAAAGATGCGGTGATTTATAAACCAACAGACTGTGAAGATACTTCTTGAGGGCTGCCTCTGCAGGGGCTGAAGATATTTCTCGCTTGCTGGGTTCATAGTCATGATCAGACCGACATGGGGACTCCTGATGACAATTGGCATGATTGTTCTTATAGTGCTCAATCACATTATCTATGCTGGCTTTTAGTCTTTCTGTGTCCCCCTCACAGCGTTTGATGCACCAATATATATGAGTTTTTACAGATGCTGACTTATCTGCCAAGTCAACAAACCAAGACCTTCCTTCTAAATATTTCCTCCCCTTTGTCAGTTTCGCCATTCCTTTGGCCACACCCTTTGTCATATGCCAGGTATCTAAAGAAGTAACGGTTGGGGAGCGTTCCACACGGACAAACTTAGTGATCGAGGCATTGTTATCATGTGAATGCACTCTGATTGGGACACTCTCTCTGTCAAAATATTCATAGATCCTCCGTGTTCACACCATTTCGTGCCTTTGAGTGATTGGATCGTCATCTTTTGAAATTACCTCATTCTGTAGGACCTTATGCGTCTTTTCGCCCAGGCAGACAACATCAGTAAAGCGGGCATTTTTTCGCCAACAATGTCTAGCGTCAGTAGCAATGTCAATACCATCCAAGCCGGTACTTTCAACAGAAGCAGCAATTTCTTCCAACAAAGCATCTGATTTTGACTCCTTCACAACTCCATCCGTGACAGGAAGATACGAATCTTGGAATTTAGTAAGTGTCTTGTCTCCCATTTTTCCAATGTCAGCTGCATCACATATACGTTCATACTGATTCGGCAGGATTCCTGAGACAAAGTAACTATGGGCCATCCTTAGATTCACCGTAAATTTGCCTCCTTCCACATGGGGTGAAGTCGTCCAATATATGTTGTGTTTGCCTGTTTGGCAAGTGACATGAAATAGACCGACATGGCCATCTCTTGCAGTTTTTTCCTCCCGGACTGACATTTTTGATGTACATGTCCTGTGGTGCAAGCAAACTCTGTCCAACAAATTGTCCAAAGATTGAACTGTCATTAAATATATTGGTGATTTGGTTTCATTCTTCTGGCAGTATTGGTAAGAAGTGCCACTAGGTTCACTTTGGCATTTATCAGTTGATGATGATGATGCATCTTCGTTGTCCCCCTCAAACGTGTTGTGCAGTTTATAAAAATCGACAAGTTCCTTCAAAAGCTGGTAATTGGTTATCTTTGAGGCAGTTCCTCCACCAAGATGTCTTTTTATGCCGTCTATGTCATCAAATAGGTTGACTTTTTCGTTTTCAGAATTCGCCTTGAATTCTAAGCATCCCCGAACAATAAATGATGTCTTCTGGCTTTTTTCCTTCCTCTTTCGGACTTTCGAAGGACTGTCAGATGGGAATCTCTTCCTTGGGTTCTCCAAACGCTCCTTTTCTCTCGATCTTACAGGTACAGGAATTGGTGACGGATGTTCATTTGACGACCCTCCAGCAACTGATGCTGAACTCAGACTTTGAAAGTTTTCTTGTTCAGCCATTGTAAGATTCAGCTTTGATACACAGCCTACTATTGCATTATGTTTTCAAAGAATTACCTTTCTCCCCATCTCAAAATAAGGGATGGACTCTCCCAATCCTTCCTGCACCCTGATGTACTCAAAAACTGTTATAGTAGCACTTCAAAGACCTTTGGCATCTGGCAAAACCATCCCAATCCCATTTTCCCCCAGTAACACACTTTGCCAGCTATCATTTGACTTCCTCAGGTCAAGAGTGCAATGAACTATAAATGATCTATCACCCCACCACCTCCAAGGAAGGGGGTGTATCATAGAAAATGACTGAAAGACACCAGGATACAGGTATCACCAAGATAGGATGCACATCACCAAAACCTGAGATGACCCCTCAAAAACTCAAGAGTCTGTGGGCTAATACTGTACCAGGATATCTCATGTGGAAGATTATCACATAACAGATTCTGCACATTGCCCTTGGTCATAAACCACAAATAAAACACAAATACTATGTGTGTGAAGAGATGAATTTTATCCAGGAAGTGCACCAAAACCACGTTGTATTTCGTTACGAGTGACGTAGCAACCTATTTATACCTATCACCAAGACCTAAATACTGCCCACTCCGCTCAGCAGGATATCTACCTGGGAATACATTAACTCGTGGCCTGGCCACTAGCGGTACGTGTTTAAGAGAAATAATTATGACAACTATTCATTTGCTCTCGCTTCTATCATGTACCGGTCTGTCTGTATGTAACATACAAGTTGGCGGTGTACTAAAATATTTTGACGATAGTGAAACACTTACGGAAATAAAAAAAACACGATGAAGCCATAATATGTTGTTTGAAGTTTTATCATAGTGTACAAAGAACACAATAAAGACAGTTGACATGTGATTATTGGCATTATGATACCAAGAATAAAATTTCTATTCTAACATGCAAAGTTATCAACAATTGGTGAAATATCGAAAAATAATACATGTTAATGATTTTCCTGGCTAATAATATCACAGATAAGTAGTTCTAGGGAGGGCATAGAATTGACGTCAAGAAACCGTACAATTATCTTTCACAATGATAACGCAGATGGTCACACGCCTCGTCCCGAGTTAAAAGTAAAATCATACGTCCTAAAACTGCTGTTACGGAAGTCGTCACTAACAATGGAATCCCCTACGCTATTGTTATACTTTTTGATTCGGCCCAGCTCCCTAAGAGTCGTTTCTAACAATGGAATCCCCTCACACTATTGTTATACTTTTTGATTCGGCCCAGCTCCCTAAGAGTCGTCACTAACAATGGAATCCCCTCACACTATTGTTATACTTTTTGATTCGGCCCAGCTCCCTAAGAGTCGTCACTAACAATGGAATCCCCTCACACTATTGTTATACTTTTTGATTCGGCCCAGCTCCCTATGAGTCGTTTCTAACAATGGATTCCCTCACACTATTGTTATACTTTTTGATTCGGTCCAGCTCCCAAGAGCCGTTTCTAACAATGGAATCCCCTTACACTATTGTTATACTTTTTGATTCGGCCCAGCTCCCAAGAGCCGTTTCTAACAATGGAATCCCATACACTATTGTTATAATTTCTGATTTGGGTCTGACTCAGCTGCTGCCGCATTGTCCCCTTCACTTTGGACCATAGCAATACCAAAGACTGACGCACTAAGGCGTACAAAGTCGTCCATATGAGCAGTCCTGAGGAAAGGAAGTTCATTGTTGCTAGCCGCAGCGGCCCGCTGGTGGCGCTGCATCATTCTGTGATACCTGTAATTGGACTGGTTCGCTGCCGGCTGTGGTTGTTGACTGGTGTGTGGCTCTGCATTGGTGTTATGGCTGATTATGACCGGTGCTTCCTGCAGCGTGATGATGGGAGGTCTGTCTTGACTTGCTGAGGATGCCATTGGGGCGACTGTAGCGCTACGCCCGGGGACCGCCCTGCTGCGGATAGATGTCCTGGAAGACTGACCGATCCTGCTAAGGTTCGAGGCTCTTGAACCTGTAGTAGACGATTGCGCTAGAGGGGATCCCTCTCCATCGGGTGGCTTAGCTGAAAAGAAACCAAAGGGACAATTGAAAGAAAAAGGCCGAGTGCAGTGTAACTCTCAACATCGATTGACATGTTTCATATTCATGCGTTACAAGAGAATTTCAAGTACTGGTACATGTACTTTGCTATACATTGTACTTAATGCAGTTACACCGAGGTGTAGTGATAATTTCATATGTATTTTTGTGTAGTTTCTCCCTCTGGCTTCTTGATTGGTGGCTGAGCAAAAGTTGTTCATAAAACCATTAATGTCACTTATGCTTAAAATCTCGCAGGTTTTCATGGCAGGCTCCGCAGGGTTGAGGTTATGTAAATTATAGCATGCTTTACCTGATAACTCTAAGAAGACAAGTCCCCATATGATGCTCCAGATCCAGCCAACTAGCAAGACTGGTGTACTCAGCAGCTGTAACAGGCCGGCCCAGCAGTTGTTCATGAAGCAACTGAGGATGTCGGTACCAATTGGCCTTGTTCGTCCGCAGCACATCAGAGAAAAGGCAGAGAAAAAGGTACCTGGAAGAAAGAAGTTACGTATTACTAAAAGCGTGAGACATGATTATGATCGACATCATGTGCAGGCCATTTTAAACAGTCGGCGTGGTGAAATGTGAAACTAGGTTAGTATATAAGAATGTTCGTCGACAGAGGTATCCGATAAATTACAAGGTAACAAACTACATGTATACGAATCCCTCTTTTAATACATATAGTATTTTGCGATATGATATAATTGATTTTACAAACGATTGATAATTATTTCTTTCCGCATAAAATATGACGTCACGTATTCTTTTTTCGCCTTCTGCCTTTTTACCGCTGAGCCTGAGGATAAATCTATTGTCATATCGATCAAATATGAGTTGTTCAGAAATAACTCGAGAAGAATAGGAAAATAACCGATAGGCAAAAAACATGTGGTACATTGGCAATGTGTCAGTTGCTGACATCTAATTAATGTTGATGCTGAATCCATTGTAAAAATCCTTTTCCATTAAACAATGACCTGACTTATTAGAAGTAGCAATGACTTAGAATGTACCAAACTTTGCCACATTATCAATTGACCAAGTGCCCAGCCCTTGGTTGGCATTGTTCATTTTCGCAATAAAAATGCACTTACATGTAGCCACCGTTGGAAAATATCGTCGGAAAATAACTTACCTAGTCCGGGTACTAGGATGTTGAGGAGGAAGCACACGATGGCAGCAGACTTTGGCATGATGGGAATACAGTCCCGAAGACTCGGGTTGGGATGGAGCGGCTCCACCACACGGGCCGGTCTGGGAAGCACTAGAGATTCTTGTTTGGTTGACATGGGCTTGTAGCCTGGCATGACGGGTTTCCCGTACGATGGATAATCCCCGGGAAGTGGACTGACTGATGCTGTCATACGGGGCGAAGTCCGCGGCGAGTCGGTCTGCTCCGTGGTCAAGTGGGTGACCCAGCGGTTAAGGGACTCTGACAAGTTCACATCACTTCGGTGATTATATTCACT
Source organism: Lineus longissimus (assembly GCF_910592395.1). Classification (NCBI taxonomy): domain Eukaryota; kingdom Metazoa; phylum Nemertea; class Pilidiophora; order Heteronemertea; family Lineidae; genus Lineus; species Lineus longissimus. The sequence goes on along the minus strand of NC_088310.1, from coordinate 3,918,607 downwards.
GCCGCTGCTCCCGGGCCTGCTGAATGTCAGAGGTTCCTCTAGATTATCCGTACGCTGGCTTGCACCACTTTCTTGACTATGAGGACGACTCTGGTTAAGATTGTCAGATACACGTAAACACCCACTATGAGGGCTTCCCCCAGTCCGTGACCGGTCAATCCCTGATTCCCTCACAGTCATATCTTCACCGGTACTTCGGGTTCCAGAATGACCATTCTTCTCAACAGACCCAGAATCAACTGAAATTTTCCCTGCACCATCACTACTTGACTTACAAATACCTTTTTCCATGGTAGCGTCTTTTGTCCCCTTGGACGTCCTTTCCACACTCATTTTCTGTCGCAGTTGACCGCCATCTATGTTTTTTGCTTCAGCCGCAGCAGCAGTATCTGCAGATTTACGTGAGGTAGATTTCTCATCAGATCCATCTTGACCAGATCTCAATGCGACAGCCTTTATCTTTCCTATGGTTCCCTTCGGTTCTTGGGTATCATCAAGTTCACCGATACCAGTGGTTTCGACCGTTTTTCGCCCTTTGTGTTTGCTTTCACTCGCGGTAGCCTTCAAGGAGACAGACTTGCTCCTCGATAATTTATCCATCTTGACACATTTTGATTGCTTTTCATCGCTACCTTCGCTATTATGCCTCTCTCTCTTTCCAGCTTTTATAACATCCTGCCCAATCTTCCTGATAGTTTTTGCTGCATTGCCATCAGAATTTTTGGTAGCAACTGGTTCCTTTTTCGAATTTCCAGTGTTTTCGCTTTCTTTCCCGTCATTGTCTTTATCAGGGCTTTTTTGATCCGAAGACGTGGAGCTCTGCGCCCGCATCAGAGCGTCAAACTGATTCCAAAGAGTCGCCCTCCGTGTCAAGTTACCCCGCTTCTGATCTAAACCAGCCTGTTCCGCCGCTTCTGTGTTCGATTCACTTGAAGCTACTGGTCGCTCACCAGTAGCCATAGTCAAAGCCAGCATACAAGTAGCCAAGGCGACATTGGTTAATCTATGATTGCTACGGTCCGTCTTATAGAAAGTTTCTTATCAATAAAACATCCATACCAATATTAAAAGCAAGACTATTAACATCCAGTAATGAAAAGTTGCGCTCGACCATGCAGTATTGGCGGAAATGCACATTCACCGTGAAGCGTGAGTGATTCTTGGTTAAAGTTATATTGCATGTGAAACCTATTTTCTTTAAGTTAAACTTTTCTGGTTACCGTATCTCTATATCACATTTACTCCTGGAACTTGGGGTAGACACCAAATGTGGCAAGGTGTATAATTACGTACCTTGTCAAGCTCATATAAAGGTTTCTATATCACTAAAGATTTGATTCCACCACGGGCCTTTTCCGTCTTGGTTTTGCCGCTTACATCCGATGCCTTATGGTCAGTTTCCTTTGCCGAGCTAATAACTAACATCGACATTTACTCAACGAAACTGGCTTTTTTGCTGACAATTCTCCAATGTCTTCCCTTTTAATTTTTCCCCATATTCCAAATGGTTGACTGGTCAATTCAGCGCTAACGCGGAAGGCACATCTCTTAGAATTGCAGTCCTTTCAGCTGTGTTATTGAATGGATTCATTGGCTAAATTGTTCTTGATAAACAAAGCCAAATGTGGTATTGATTGGCAAGAAAAACATGCTGACGAGATCTTGTTGACACACGAATTTACAAAAAAAGGTTTTTGGCAAGAAAGGACTGGCGGAGCTTAATAGCAAACACGTAACATAATGATTCCGATCGACAGCAGATGAGCGGCAATCAATCGCCACAAAAACATTTTTATAACATAACAAACTTGGCTCCTTATTTACAAGTCAACAATATATCCAGCAAACTTAGCAAATGAAAAATCGAATACCTCCAGTCGAGAACATATCCTTAGAACAAAACATTTCTCCACTCGTTCAGCGTTACCTTCAACTGGTTTCTGTCTTTTTACGAGCATGGTTAATAATCCGCGTTCTTTTGCTTAGAGACCATTCACCACACAGTATCCTGTGTTTCCCCAGTTGCTTAGGTCCTAATGCGCGAACCTGTCGACGCTGTGTCACGTAACAAAAGCCTCGCGAGGTCTCTCAAACGGATTATAACGATAATTCAGTGAATAGAAGCCAACTTCATAAAAATGATTTATCGATAATGTTTTCTAGGCCTCAGTGTGCATTCTGACGTACGAGTAGGAGCCATAGTTACCAGAGGGATGGATTATATATAGATAATACGGTATTCCATTTGACTATTTACACCTTCTTCCTCATTCAGTGTTTTAAAACTTAAGCATTGCAAACAGCACACTGGTTACCGCGGGATCAACTTATTAAACTACATGTATGATGACATATTTACTAATTTCATAAAGGAATAGCATCTAGAACGTATTCGTACTACATTGTACATGTATGATGATTATATTAACTAATTTCATAAAGGATTAACATTTTGAACCCATTCGTGAGCGAGCGAATCCATGCCCATACTCACCAATCGATCTTAAAAATTGCCTATTGAACTGAGCATTGCATAAGTGCAAACCTTCATCGCCGTCAGTTTCCTTTGGTCAGCGTGTATGGAGGTTCTATTCCCAGCAAATCAAGAAATCAATAGCTAGCAGGCCTATTGTTCATGAGATATTAGCAGATGCTTTGTATTGCATGATGAACATTTGATGAGAGAAATACTATCGAAATGGGAATAAGTGCAGTTTGTTAAAGGTTACTTAAAAATTATTCACACAGTTTTGGATGCACTTCCATTTATAGTACAGTCTACTACTAGCAGTTTCTGGTGTACATGCAACTCATATTTAAATGGATAGTAAAAATACTTCAGGCCAATAATTTGAAATGCCTCGATCATCGTCTACAACGATACGTCCGCTTACTTTCCTGCTATAGGAATTCTCGAATATCGGGGGTCAATCGGAAGCTCCCTGCACCTCCCCTCCCACACATTCAATAAGTGCCGAGTAAAAGGTCCTAAAGCTCAGGATGAGTAGTGGTTGATGCCTTCATAGCACTTTCGCCATTTTGGCCTTTGGCTTCGGCTAAGATACACCTATCACTATCACGAATCATATCTTTTATCCTATGCCCATTGCCCCCACACGAGACGAAACATGTCAATAATAATTACAAATTCATCGGGCGCTTGGTGACGAGGTCCTGGTCTCCTTGGTTGCAATTAAAGAATACGAAGGAGTCCTGTATACAGGGCGTACTTGAGATTGATCAAACCTTATTCCATCTGGTTTGAAATATTAATCTGACAGACTGGTCAGATTGATTCTAGAGACATTCTGGAACTGATCCCAAACAATGTGTCATCAAGTGAATATTTCATGAAGTTTAGAATCAATTTCGTTGGTGATAACTGTCACGAAATGCTTGAGTATTAATAAGATTTACTGGGCGGGAGTTCATTAAACTAGGTGACTGCTGCCTTCCTTGGAAGACTTGCCCCATCATACTGGTGGAACATCCACGAGACATCAGCCGCTTTTCCAAACGTGCATGCCAATTTGATCAGAATGACCCCCTTGAAAGCATCTTTTTGGCCAAAAATCAACTGAGCACGAGTCTTTTTTTGTGGGCCGGCCTCTTTGTTGCTCTGAAGTCTGAGTCAGACCTTTTTCATACGGCTTAAAGATTTCATTTGACTGCCTTGCACAGCTCAGCACGGCTCGCTTGCCTGCCATGCAGCCAGGCTCACCGGCGATGCCAAAACATGGTGTGATCAGACCCAGATATTGCCTCATAAAAGTCACCTCATTTCTTTTTAAAGGAACAAGACATCATGATGAAAATCCGGAGACTTCGACGTAAATATTTGATCAGGAAGCATCATCAACTTGATTGTGTTGTTACATGTATTTGATATCGATTTGAAGTAAACGTTATGCTCCGTTTCAGGTGGTTTTGCCTCGTTCTTATTCACTGTGATGAAATGGTGAATCTTACTGCCGTTTAATGTTGGTGCTGTATGGTAGGGTATTCTAAAACACCTTAGCTTCAATGTAATATAGTTTTCAATGAATGATGTGGTTCGTTTTTGCGGTAGCGATGTTGGCGTCGCAACCGTGTAACGGCTTTGTTGCTTCAAACTACGGAAGATTTTTAAAAAAAATTCTGATGTTTAGTTTGGGTGCTTTAGACTAAAATTGATACCTCACTGTCTTGGTGAGACAAGTTATAGTGATAGAAGCTATGGAAATATAAGCTGATCCGTTCTGTACGTGTATTGTTCACGCTGCATTTGGCAAAAGCACTATATCAGAGCTTCATCGATTCCTTTCAGGATCAAGCCAATCATTTCGAAACTAACAATACATATTGGTACCAATCCTGGCGTCTTAATAGCTGATCGCTTAGTCGATATACGTGGCAGTAAGCTAGACGTAAATATCAATAAACCACGCAAAGGTTAAGACATATTTGAGAAAGGTAGGTGCGTCGTATTATTTTCTGGAAATTCAGATATCACGCTGTAATAACACTAGTAGGAGGCGTTTCCGACTTCTTTATACGGTTTCTCTTACATTTTCCTAATTTATCCGACAAAAATCCGACTTGTCCCTACAAAAACGTTGGATTTCTAGAAAACCCGTGAAAAATACTAGGGCTTCCCAAAATAGGGTAATAAAGATAAAAGGCCCGGGTTGAATGGGGTTAATAAGTTGTGAGCAAAAGGCTCAGAGTGACCTAACTGAGTGAGCTTATTAGTATTTACATCTAGGGTCACACTGTGTGTCTGGCTCACACCTCATTAACCCCATTCAACATAAGCCTCTGATCTGGCCCTCTTTGGGGAAGCCCCGGCTGGTGTTTCAGGGAAAAGTCAGACAATGTCGGACTTTTGTCGGATAATCAGGAAAAAGTTAGAGAAACCGTTAAGAAGTCGGAAAATGCCTCCTACTAGTGTCATACACGCTACGTATAAATTGGTTTGTACCCTTTATTTACCAGTGGCCCGCTGGGTATCAGAAACGAACATGGCCGTATAATGACGTAATTATACTGGCAATGACGAGCGTTAAAATTTACTTTTGGCGCTTCTTAACAGAAACAGACAAGCTAGAACATCAAAGTTATGTATGTCTTGCTTTGAAATTGCTACGCAAATGTCTTTTATTAAAGATAGTCAGGTTCTGTTTTTCAGATTTGAGGTTTCAAGGACGATGCTTCTCTTGAGCAAAGAATGCCGACAAGCCGGATGACATACCTCCATGTCATAGGCAGACACAACCATCCCACACTGCTGAAAGGTAGGTTTAATCATGAAGGTACTATAAAACGTCCTTGATTTGTTTGATAAAAAGGCTTTAGAGTAGAGAGTAGAGTGATGTAAGATAGATACACGGACTTAAATGCACAAAGGTCCGTGATGGAGGTCATCTAGTTCTCTGAAATGACGCATTTCGCTAATACATTATCTCTCCTGATATAAATGAAGCGCAAACTTGGATTACATATACGCTATATTTTCACCAATGAACAAAGTATTTATTTTTCACCACCTTGGAAACTATGAACTCCAGACAAACGTTTCTCTGTAAATCACTGCTATATTACTGGCACATGCGCCATTCAATTTCCTGTTAATGTATGATTTGTGGTGCATTCAATCGATATATTAGTTAATATCAAATGTAAGATGCATTTCCATTGGTTGTTTTATTGAAACAGAAGATGTGGCAGCTGTTTGAAAGGCAATCTATGTTTCTGGTAAAACTAAAGTAACAAGTGCGGCTTAGTGGTCTAGTGGCATAATTCCCGCTTTGGGTGCGGGAGGTCCCGGGTTCAAATCCCGGCTGAGCCCTATGTTTTGAAATTTTCTGTTTCGAACTTGAAAATAATTTTGTGTGTGAATGGATGAACGTAGGATGCGGGAAGTCCACGTAACTCATTTGTGCTGGCCTTGTATGTGCTATCAGGTTATTATTGGCCTGTTTTTACTAATTCAGTGTCTTTTGGGCAGATTCTTCAAACCCAAGGCCGTATACGCACCGTCACATTAAATATCCCACAAAATACAATCGCTCGGCACTTGATTATTTCAAAAAAATCTATCCCACCCGAAACATTCTGACCAGTGGATAAAATCGCAGGTTGTCGTTAACAATGGACAGTCTGATCGTTCGTCACTAATGAAATTGACGGTTGTAATGTTATTCTACCCCAGGTGATGTCTCACTTTTGTTATTACATGTACTTCAATTGGGAAAGCCATGCACATTTGCATGAAAAGAGGCAACGAGAGATCCCGCCATTGACAAATGGGTGTATGGGAAAGACACGTTATGTCACTAAGTATACGAGGACAGTTCAACATGTTCATTTCACCATGTCCGTATAACATTACAACTGAAAAGCCTCTCGCCGACATACTAAATAATCATGACCAGTACAAACAAGCAAACATATTCTGTCGTTGCACAATAGAGAACTTCGTCACACCCAAAACGCGAACAAAGCAACTTCAGAAATTAAACTAACTACATAGCCTGTCTACATATATATTACATCACATCAAGCCGGCGCACGCATTATGCCCATGCCAAGCGTTCTGTTTAAACAGCCTTTGTCATTCAGTAATGACGTATTAACGTAGTAATTCATGTATTCAATGTCAGTTCCTTGCGAGAAAACATGGTGAACACACGTCCTGTGTGGTCGCTCCATGTGTAAGCACGTGGTAGGCCGACAGGTTACAGGTATGCAAACATGTGCAAGAATTTCTTCGTTATTCTTAATGATATACTGTGCATGATTGAGTGATATATTGAACATTATAGATTATTCTAGCGAATCCTAGTGAGATGTGATGTATTGGGCATGTTGGAGTGCTCTCTGGTAGTTTTCCTATATCACGCTTAAGGTTCTCAGTATGATTTTAAGGGTATCTATTGGATTTGTTATTTAGATGCGTTAGTTGCCAAGTCCATGCAGTGTACCCGAGTGTGACAACTGAAGGTTCAGTTAATTGTTTACTGTTCCCACTGAGCCTGATTCCTGCACTGGTTTCAGATGATGCAATATGAATATGTTGTGAAATGGTCGTTCTCTTTTGTGGGGTAGAGTTTGTCTGGGAACAGCCTGAGAGTTCTCAAACGAACATTTTACAACGTCCGGATCTTTTCTTAATTTTTGATATATTTCTCCAAGGAAAGAATGTTCTTTTTATCCAGCACTTCATAATAAATGATATTTAATTTCCTGTTAAAGACCCCTAGTACTGCCTATAAGATCAAAACTTAAACAAGCATTAGTTTCTTCCTCTTATATGAACTCATTATTTGTGGTGGCAAAATCCATAAAGAAGTCAATATCCCACGTGAGATGCATTTCTATTGGTTGATTCATTGATAGGCCTGCATAAGATGCGACAGCTGTTTGAAAGAAAATGTAGATTAGTACTCGTAATACCAGTTCAAGAACATGTGCGGCTTAGTGGTCTAGTGGCATGATTCCCGCCTTGGGTGCGGGAGGTCCCAGGTTCAAATCCCGGCTGAGCCCTATGTTTTGTTTCGAACTTGAAAATAATTTTGTGTTTGAATGGATGAACGTAGGATGCGGGTAGTCCACGTAACTCGTTTGTGCTGGATTTGTATAATATGCTATCAACACTGCTATCAGGTTATTATTGGCCTGTTTTTACTAATTCAGTGTCTTTTGGGCAGATTCTTCAACCCAAAGGCCGTATACGCATCGTCACAAAATACGATCACTCGGCACTTGATTATTTCAAAAATTTCCATCCCACCCGAAACATTCTGACCAGTGGATACAATCGCCGGTTCCCGTTAACAATATACCAGTCTGATCGTTTGTCGCTAATGAAATTGACGGTTGTAATGTTATTCTACCCCAGGTGATGTCTCACTTTTGTTATTACTTCAATTGGGAAATCCATGCATATTTGCATGAAAAGAGGCAACGAGAGATCCCTCCATTGACAAAGGGGTGGATGGGAAAGACACGTTTTGTCACTAAGTATACGAGGATAGTTCAACATGTTCATTTCACCATGTCCGTATAACATTACAACTGAAAAGCCTGTCGCCGACATACTAAATAATCATGTCCAGTACAAACAAGCAAACATATTCTGTCGTTGCACAATCGAGAACTTCGTCACACCCAAAACGCGAACAAAGCAACTTCACAAATTAAACTAACTGCACAGCCTGTCTACATATATATTACATCACATCAAGCCGGCGCACGCATTATGCCCATGCCAAGCGTTCTCTTTAAACAGCCTTTGTCATTCAGTAATGACGTATTAACGTAGTAATTCATGTATTCAATGTCAGTTCCTTGCGAGAAACATGGTGAACACACGTCTTGTGTGGTCGCTCCATGTGTAAGCACGTGGTAGGCCGACAGGTTACAGGTATGCGCACATGTGCAAGAATTTCTTCGTTATTCTTAGTGATATACTGAGCATGATTGATTGTACTGGTGAATCTTAGTGATATATTGAACATTATAGATTATTCTAGCGAATCCTAGTGAGATGTGATATATTGGGCATGTTGGAGTGCTCTCTGGTAGTTTTCCTATATCACGTTAAAGGGCATGTGAGGTTGTAAAAAGTCAACATTATCTGGCAGTGCTCATAGATCTACATGTATATTCATGTTTGAAGTTAGTTCGAGGTGATCGTGTGCGCGCGTACCAAGCTGGTGTAGCCACTGGCTAGTCTGTACATTAAATGTCGGAATAGTTTTGGTGTATGTCACATACAATGTAATGTGGTACATAAAATGTGCAATTGTTCTCAGTATGATTTTAAGGGTATCTATTGGATTTGTTGTTAAGATGCGTTAGTTGCCAAGTCCATGCAGTGTACCCGAGTGTGACCACTGAAGGTTCAATGGATCGTTTACTGTTCCCACTGAGCCTGATTCCTGCACTGGTTTCAGATGATGCAATATGAATATGTTGTGGAAGGGTCGTTCTCTTTTGTGAGGTAGTGTTTGGCTGGGAACAGCCTAAGAGATCCCAGACGAAAATTTTACAACGTCCGAATCTTTTCTTAATTTTTGATATATTTCTCCAAGGAAAAAATGTTCTTTTTATCCAGCACTTCATAATAAATGATATCTAATTTCCTGTTAAAGACCCCTAGTACTGCCTATAAGATCAAAACTTAAACAAGCATTAGTTTCTTCCTCTTATATGAACTCATTATTTGTGGTGGCAAAAACGATAAAGAAGTCAATATCGCACGTGAGATGCATTTCTATTGGTTGATTCATTGATAGGCCTGCACAAGATGCGACGGCTGTTTGAAATACAATGTACATTAGTACATGTACTTGGAATACCAGTTAATGTCACATGTGCGGCTCAGTGGTCTAGTGGCATGATTCCCGCTTTGGGTGCGGGAGGTCCCGGGTTCAAATCCCGGCTGAGCCCTATGTTTTGAAATGTTTCTGTTTCGAACTTGAAAATAATTTTGTGCTTGAATGGATGAACGTAGGGTGCGGGAAGTCCACGTAACTCATTTGTGCTGGCCTTGTATGTGCTATCAGCATTGCTATCAGGTTATTATTGACCTGTTTTTACTAATTCAGTGTCTTTTGTGCAGATTCTTCAAACCCAAGGCCGTATACGCACCGTCACATTAAATATCCCACAAAATACAATCACTCGGCACTTGAGTACATGTATTTAAAAAAATTCCATCCCACCCGAAACATTGTGACCAATTGATACAATCCCCGGTTGCCGTTAACAATAGACCAGTCTGATCGTTTGTCGCTAATGAAATTGACGGTTGTAATGTCATTCTACCCCAGGTGATGTCTCACTTTTGTTATTACTTCAGTTGGGAAAGCCATGCACATTTGCATGAAAAGAGGCAACGAGAGATCCCGCCATTGACAAATGGGTGTATGGGAAAGACACGTTATGTCACTAAGTATACGAGGACAGTTCAACATGTTCATTTCACCATGTCCGTATAACATTACAACTGAAAAGCGTGTCGCCGACATACTAAATAATCATGACCAGTACAAACAAGCAAACATATTCTGTCGTTGCACAATAGAGAACTTCGTCACACCCAAAACGCGAACAAAGCAACTTCACAAATTAAACGAACTACATAGCCTGTCTGCATATGTATTACATCACGTCAAGCCGGCGCACGCATTATGCCCATGCCAAGCGTTCTCTTTAAACAGCCTTTGTCATTCAGTAATGACGTATTAACGTAGTAATTCATGTATTCAATGTCAGTTCCTTGCGAGAAAACATGGTGAACACACGTCTTGTGTGGTCGCTCCATGTGTAAGCACGTGGTAGGCCGACAGGTTACAGGTATGCATACATGTGCAAGAATTTCTTCGTTATTCTTAATGATATACTGAGCATGATTGATTGTACTGGTGAATCTTAGTGATATGTTGAACATTATAGATTATTCTAGCGAATCCTAGTGAGATGTGATATATTGGGCATGTTGGAGTGCTCTCTGGTAGTTTTCCTATATCACGTTAAAGGTTCTCAGTATGATTTTAAGGGTATCTATTGGATTTGTTATTAAGATGCATTAGTTGCCAAGTCCATGCAGTGTACCCGAGTGTGACAACTGAAGGTTCAGTTAATTGTTTACTGTTCCCACTGAGCCTGATTCCTGCACTGGTTTCAGATGATGCAATATGAATATGTTGTGAAATGATCGTTCTCTTTTCTGGGGTAGTGTTTGTCTGGGAACAGCCTGAGAGATCCCAGACGAAAATTTTACAACGTCCGGATCTTTTCTTAATTTTTTATATATTTCTCCTAGGAAAAAATGTTCCTTTTTCCAGCATTTCATAATAAATGGTATTTAATTTCCTGTTAAAGACCCCAGTACTGCCTATAAGATCAAAACTTAAACAAGCATTAGTTTCTTCCTCTTATATGAACACATTATTTGTGGTGGCAAAAATGATAAAGAAGTCAATATCGCACGTGAGATGCATTTCTATTGGTTGATTCATTGATAGGCCTGCCTAAGATGCGACGGCTGTTTGAAATACAATGTACATTAGTACATGTACTTGTAATACCAGTAAATACACATGTGCGGCTCAGTGGTCTAGTGGCATGATTCCCGCTTTGGGTGCGGGAGGTCCCGGGTTCAAATCCCGGCTGAGCCCTATGTTTTGAAATTTTTCTGTTTCGAACTTGAAAATAATTTTGTGTTTGAATGGATGAACGTAGGATGCGGGTAGTCAACGTAACTCATTTGTGCTGGCCTTGTATGTGCTATCAGCATTGCTATCAGGTTATTATTGACCTGTTTTTACTAATTCGGTGTCTTTTGGGCAGATTCTTCAAATCCAAGGGCGCATACGCACCGTCACGTTAAATATCCCACAAAATACAATCACTCGGCACTTGATTATTTCAAAACTTTTCCATCCCACCCGAAACATTCTGACCAGTGAATACAATCGCCGGTTGCCGTTAACAATAGACCAGTCTGATCGTTTGTCGCTAATGAAATTGACGGTTGTAATATTATTCTACCCCAGGTGATGTCTCACTTTTGTTATTACTTCAGTTGGGAAAGCCATGCATATTTGCATGAAAAGAGGCAACGAGAGATCCCGCCACTGACAAAGGGGTGGATGGGAAAGACACGTTATGTCACTAAGTATACGAGGACAGTTCAACATGTCAATTTCACCATATCCGTATAACATTACAACTGAAAAGCCTGTCGCCGACACACTAGATAATCATGTCCAGTACAAACAAGCAAACATATTCGGTCGTCACACAATAGAGAACTTCGTCACACCAAAAACGCAAACAAAGCAACCTCACAAATTAAACGAACTTCACAGCCTGTCTACATATATATTACATCACCTCAAGCCGGCGCACGCATTATGCCCATGCCAAGCCTTCTCTTCAAACAGCCTTTGTCATTCAGTAATGACGTATTAACGTAGTAATTCATGTATTCAATGTCAGTTCCTTGCGAGAAAACGTGGTGAACACACGTCCTGTGTGGTCGCTCCATGTGTAAGCACGTGGTAGGCCGACAGGTTACAGGTATGCGCACATGTGCAAGAATTTCTTCGTTATTCTTAATGATATACTGTGCATGATTGATTGTACTGGTGAATCTTAGTGATATATTGAACATTATAGATTATTCTAGCGAATCCTAGTGAGATGTGATATATTGGGCATGTTGGAGTGCTCTCTGTTAGTTTTCCTATATCACGTTAAAGGGCATGTGAGGTTGTAAAAGGTCAACATCATCTGGCAGTGCTCATAGGTCTATATTCATGTTTGAAGTTAGTTTGAGGTGATCGTGTGCGCGCGTACCAAGCTGGGGTAGCCACTGGCTAGTCTGTACATTAAATGTCGGAATAGTTTTGGTGTATGTCGCATACAATGTAATGTGGTACATAAAATGTGCAATTGTTCTCAGTATGATTTTAAGGGTATCTATTGGATTTGTTATTAAGATGCGTTAGTTGCCAAGTCCATGCAGTGTACCCGAGTGTGACCACTGAAGGTTCAATGGATCGTTTACTGTTCCCACTGAGCCTGATTCCTGCACTGGTTTCAGATGATGCAATATGAATATGTTGTGAAAGGGTCGTTCTCTTTTGTGAGGTAGTGTTTGGCTGGGAACAGCCTGAGAGATCCCAGACGAAAATTTTACAACGTCCGGATCTTTTCTTAATTTTTGATATATTTCTCCAAGGAAAAAATGTTCTTTTTATCCAGCACTTCATAATAAATGATATTTAATTTCCTGTTAAAGACCCCTAGTACTGCCTATAAGATCAAAACTTAAACAAGCATTAGTTTCTTCCTCTTATATGAACACATTATTTGTGGTGGCAAAATCCATAAAGAAGTCAATATCCCACGTGAGATGCATTTCTATTGGTTGATTCATTGATAGGCCTGCATAAGATGCGACAGCTGTTTGAAATACAATGTTCATTAGTACATGTACTTGTAATACCAGTTGAAGAACATGTGCGGCTTAGTGGTCTAGTGGCATGATTCCCGCTTTGGGTGCGGGAGGTCCCGGGTTCAAATCCCGGCTGAGCCCTATTCATTTTGTTAACGTTTCTTGTCTGCCTATTTCAGTTCAGAACTCTGGTTCGGAGTTTTGGTTTAAAGTATCAGGTACTCTCACTCTCCGTAACGTAGGTTACGATTTTCGCGCTTTCTATGGCGGCTCCTTAGAAAATTTCCAAACTTCTGACGACCTTGGGAAATACCCGAACAGTCCGAGACGTCTGTGGAGATGACGTTAAATGTATTGCATGGCGCGGCTTAAATCGATACCAGGATGCAAGAGTCTAACCTTTCGCAAAAAGTTATAGGATGCAATTACTTCACGCTACAATGCTTTTTCAGCATGGATCACAATTCTCACTATCCAGATAATTATGGACACTGCGCGCTCGACAACCACCAGCAGTACACCACCAACCACGCCAGCGGACACCACACGAGGTCAAGGCAATGAGGGGTACAAGAAGTCTGCTGGACAACCGACCAAGGTAAGAGATCATGTTCAGACAAGGAAAAAACCTGTAGAAAACATCTGGAATGGGGGAAGGGAGGGCGAGGGGTGAAGTCTGAATTTCAAGTAGCCTACTTTATACAAAAGTGATGAATTTTCAAACTTTAAAAATCACTCTCACACTTACACGTAACATATTGTTTGGTTCATCATGCGGTATACACACGTCTGTGCATCCGTCTCCTTATGGCCATACCACAGATCATCGAGTCCGCTACATAAGATGTAGTTCAAGTGATTTCCAGTTACACCAATTACATTTTAATTGATAACACATCACAATATGTCCTCCTTCAATTTTCAGGACACCAAGACCAGTGCAACAAGGGAAAACATGATCGTTGGTCTTTCCATCGGTTTTGGCAGTTTTGGCGGTCTCCTCGTACTCTGTTGTGTCTGCAAGTGCATCTGTAGCAGCAATAACACCAAAAATAGGATCAACCCAGGGGACATATCAAAACGGCTGGGTCTGCCTGAATGATCACTCGTAGCTCACCATCTATAAAGAACACTCCTTATAACCTTTGAAAACGGGTGGCTCGTAATCCTAAATGCAATATGCCCACTGACCAAGTCTCTGTATTGGTTTCCTGGCTGGAACAAGGAGGCAATTTCGGAATGTGCTGCCACCACCTGTGTGTAATTCACCATGATTGGTTGTTGGTGAATTCCCTGGAACCCCAATGGCTCATGACAAAACAAAAATTAGGAGATTGTTTTCAACCATAATTTTAAGGCATTAGTTTTATGACTAGCCACATGACATCTGACGATTTGGTTGTAGAGCTGCTGCATACTCCATTGCATTGTGCCAAAGACACACACACCCGATATACATGTATATTAATTCTCGGTACTGGCAATGAATAGTACAGTATATGCCATAAATAATATAATCACTCAGAGTGTGTCAAAAAGAATTAAACAAAGTGTCTTCAATTTTTTTACTGCTAGTGACAGACGGTCAGCAAACGCCCATATCTGCTGAGCAGTATGTCATTCACGTCTAGTGTATTGAACGATGTTGGCATCGAGATCCGAACATCACGAGCATATCGCTTGCGGCCTTGAGTTACATAATTAGCGGTGCTTCTTGAATCTCATACCAACTTGCACTTAGTCCTACATGTATATTATCCTACATTGTTATTAAACACTTCACGATGCCAAATTAGTTTTCCTCTTCCATGTGTATTGCAAGCATTTCTTCTTTCGATTGAGAAAGACAACCCAACTCGGATTTATCCGGAGGCAAATTGACGCACACTGGATACGACTTCGAACGCGATATTCCCCTACCATTACTCGTACTTTCCTGTTTCTCTTCTTCTCGGCTTTACGAAGGAAGTCGCGAGTTAAACTAATGGTCCTGATGTAGCGATTCCTTCTCGTCGGCCGGTTTGCTATTCGGATGACACTTATATCATCTGAAAAGAGGCAGAGAGAGAAAGCTGGTAGGTCTTAATGAACTGAAAATAGACTGCATAATACCGGAGGATGGGGAGAACGGATAAGTCTTAAAAATCTCAAGATGATGAAATAAGTAAATGTTATGGTGTCATGGATGTTGCAATGTTAACCTTTGAAATGTCTCGTGAAAAACTTTATGATTTGGGCTGTATATCTTATAATACTCACCTTCTATACACGAGTTTACCACGGTTATCTTTTTTTTCAGCTTCTCTGGCCCACAGTTATTGGGACGAAACCTCTCTGTTACATGTAGAACGCTACAGGCACTTTTGGGACCTAGTTGCAACCCACATTTCTTCATAATCCGTCTGCGTTAAATGTAAGGAAACGACTCTAAGTTGATATGAAGAGACGATGAGACGAAAACACACCAAATCTCAGAAAAATGTCTCAAACCTCGACGTACATGTATGTTCAAATTTTTTTTCGTATCTTGTACATGTAATATACCATTGTTAGGATGAGGACGACGTCTTGAAGTGTCAAGGGTTAATTTGATTCAGAAAACAACCTCTCCGCCAAAACATATGTTTGTTATATACTATACATGTATCTCCAATAAATCTTTCCAGTCATATCAAGTTGATTTCATTTTCAAGCAGAGAAATTCGGCGCGGTTTGATATAATTTCGCTGCCATCGTGATTATGTAATACTCTGGACGTCTTCTCTCCGTCCGAACCCGTTCATTTGGTACGTACGAACAATTCTCTTTCATGCAGTACTCTACCCTCCCCCCCCCCCCCAAAAAAAGGTGGCCAGTCGATACTAGTTCACAAATGTTTCGTAATTAACATACTATACCTGTCATGCCAAAACGGTACATTACAGACGATCGTTCGAAACCCCGTTGGGCAATGAACATGCGACATGCGTCGAAGATCTTCTGTTTGAATGAGGCTGCGGGTGTTGTGCATTACTTTGACATGTTTGGACTCTTGTCCAATGTTAAGGCATGTCACCCGTGCCTAAAAAGATGTAGAGTAAATGATAATTATATTTCAAAATAAGTTTATTGCTTTAGCTGCGTGTATATATCGCAACAGGAACTAAATGCCAGATATATTTTAACTAACACGTGATAGCTATCCACCCCCTACATGTATGACGTAGATGTTAAGTTTTTAAGCACCACAGACTGGTAGACCATGGTATGTTTCAGTGCAAGCGGTTTAATACAGTCATGCTTTATCTCATCTACAATACGATAAAGGAAAAACTAGGTGTCCATTTGCCTGTAAAACGCGCGCTGAAATTGAAAATGCACTGAGAAAGCATTCGTCAGTCAGGCCGAGAATGGTCACCAGGGCAACCCCTGAAAACGTAAGCCAATGGATCAAACCTTTTGTCTATAGCAGAGGCCTTTACCTGAACACACTTAAAAAAGGTTTTTTGAAGCTTTTACGGTTTTAGGCACAAATACATGAATATACATCCCGTGAAGGTTTTCACTTAAATGAAAAACTCGTTTACCTCTTGGGTGCATATTTGCTGAAAAGCCCCAAAATACTTATCTTTTTAAGATTGTAGGACAGGGTGTATTATTTGAGATACCTACCATAACTCTTCTCCTACACTTGTTCATGCGTTTTCTTTTACACGGATCGTTGAACGCTACACATATCCAAGTAACATCGCTCCTCTCATCATGCCGAAATCTAGCGCCAGTACAACCCCAACCCATCACGTTCTTGTTTCTTTTCCGCGGTTCTCTCCTGCATTCACATGTTATTGGAATCAATGAGTGGCAGCTAACCAACGAACGAACTCGTCTCTGACCAGACACCTTAATCTTCCCGTTTATAGCCACTTTCAAGTCATAGTCCAAACTCAAAGTTGTAGAACCCATCATCGACACGACCAAGAGAGCGACTGAATAAGGTAACAAATGCATTTTAATTCGAAGACTTCAGCAGCTATTTTGTCCTGAAACATGTGAAATGGGACAATCCCGCCTGTTCAAAACGTATTCCGTACAAATCTCACTATCCTTAACTTTAAAGTTTTACTTTATTGTCTGCCACATCAAAAATAAGTCAGTATATGTGTCAAAAAACATTTTACTTGTGATTTGCTATGGTTTTAGAAAGCAAATGTAGGGACCTACATGTGTTTAATCCGTTAAACTCTAGGATGCTTTCATTGGGAAAGATGAATGCATCCATCAGAGGATAGATAGATAATCTGATGGCTCAATTTATCATACAATGTACATGTAAAGCCTTTAAAAGCAAAAAAATATTGAAATTAAAGTCTTTCTTGGTGTTAGTGGAAGTGTAAAATCAAAACTGTAAATATAGTGCGACCTAAACGAGGTTGCTGAAATTGTAAGGAAGAGCAAGCCAAACATGGAGTGACGTTATATTAGTATTGCAGTGTCAATCTCGTTCCAATTAGTTAAACCTACATGTAATTGACTATAGAAATATGGTAAAAAAAGTGAGATTTCTCTGTTCCCTTTCATTGTTCCCAAATCAATCATACCAAAATTCTAATTGTCAGTCCAGTTGTTCCGGAATGTATTCCGCAATGTATTTTAGAATATGTAGGGCATCAGCACAAATCAGTTTAGGCCATCGACAACACTGCCCAGTTTAAATGGAACTTTATATGAAGACATGCATCAGGGCAAGCAGATAATCCGATTACTTTATCTCTTCTTATCCTTAAAACGCAAAAAAAGACGTATGCATCGCAACCTTAGTATCAGAACACTAGTTATTTGTCGGTGCGCAGCGAAAACCACTGATTATTGTGTTAGAGTGCAATGGTTTTCATCAGGACTCCCAGCTATTTTTGTCCAGGAATGAAGAGGAGCTGTTAATGAAGATGAATTGTACGTTCTTTCGAGGTTACTAATTAATCAATCTTGGTTAATGGGTGCAAAATTAATATTCTTGTCTCATATAACGCTGCACAACAAGCAACGAGGAACAAGTACCTGGACTGGTTTCTCAGACCGCGGAGAGATGGCGTCGCTGTCGTTTGCCGTTAAAGGAGCTTTGTCTGAGAGTGCCCGTGTAACTGGAACCAGTGTCCCCTAAAACTTCCTTACCGTATTGTTAATGACGAATTAAGGAATGCGTCAATTAGAGACAGAAAACATTATAGAGATGGAGGACCTTATAAAAATCGTTCAGCAGAATATATTGTTACCCAGACACTCAATCATAAGGATAGACGGACCATGCGGAAAAAATCGTTCTAAGTCGAGTTTAGGGTCTTATTTTGTGATCTATGACAATGAATCTGAACTATTATCATACATTCAGATGCAGGGAGGTATTTCGAGTAAACTCGCTTCTTCGCCATAGAAGTGGATCTTTTAATGCATACATGAGTTATTGCCGTGAAAAGTTGAATCAAATACATGTTGTAAAATAGTCAAGTCCGTACGGGTTCGTCTTCACCGTGATACATAACGGGCACTAATTACAAAAGTTGCAAGTAACAATGTTCTGTTCAAAGAGTTCGTTAGAGACACCAGTGATTTTTTAATCATTACAACACAAAGACACTGTAATTGAGTACTTGTAATTGAATTATTGTGTTATAAAAAAATCAATTGGCGAGACATACATATAATCATCATCAGTCCGATTTTAGCTAAGTTTACAAATGATGACCAATAAAATGACTGATTACTTCCGAATGCACCACCAAGGGGCCTATGAATAAGCAAAGTTAACTAAAATAAAGGGACAAATTGGTTGTTATTCATACTTAATTCGGTAATTTCATAAAAAGGACGGATTAAACTGCCCGTGAAGGGTGGGTAACTCTGAACATTCGCTTTCTCACAGATCTATATTTTGCCCAAACGTGTCAACAAGTTAGTGGTAGCCAACCATGTTTGTTCTCAACCAAAGTTACATTTATTTATTCACCTCCAGAATAGGAAGGACCTTTTCGCCAGATAGAATGCAAGCACGTTCCAGGTGTACTGTCTTTTTAAGTGGCGTTTGTTGCAGTTTTGTTCGCCTCGCATAGTGAGGTAGCTAACCTCACGCCCCACACTACTCCTTTTGCAAGTGTGCTTATGACGAGCTATCGCAACTGTGTTAAACTCAGAAATGAAAAATGTCAATTTCATCACTTTGCGAGCAGGGGGCGATAGCAATTGCTTGACGAAATGACGAGACAAAAAGACCGAGATTCCTTGTAGCAAAATACCCCAAGTAACCGTAGTGGCACGAATAAACGCCCATCTCGTTTCTCGAATCGAAGAGATATTCGCATTCTCAATTTGCACAACTTAAAGCTTCAGAGATCGGACAATCTTTTTGGCAGCTTACAAGGCCTAAAACGGCCAAGAGTTGGCTCTGTGGTTTCAACAGCTGAGAAACAGTTTTAGACATGGCTGGAGACATTACAGTTGTGCAGTATACATTTAAAAGTGATATAATTTACATTTATTTTTTACCATTTTCAATTCACATGTCGCCCGAAAAGAAGGATGATTGACGCACATGAATTTTATTCGCGTATTGATATCTGCTTCCAGAGGACCACCGGGGAGCAATAAATCTTAATGGTCTTCATCAGCGCTTATCAAAGGATCAACCCGGCATAATTAGAACCGAGAAACACGATCGACTCGGTGGCACTTCGCTAGTCGCCATCCTTTGATTTGAAATCATCTTCGTGACGGAAGAGAAAATATTGACAAGAGGCTAACTTCGCTTTGGCTCGACCGCGTTTCTCGATTGGCTGAATTGAAGTCGTGCGGGCAATTACTTACTCGGGGCCGCGTGCGACTTCAGTGTTGCTTTGACCCTAACGAGCACGTGTTGGCCGTCTTTGAAGCCCTACGCCGTTCTTTCCTCGACATCGGGACCTCGCCCAACAAAAGACGGATAAAGAAATAAAAACCGAGCGAGTCATGATTACCGGAGCTCCGGAGTTAACGAAGCCAATTGGACATGGCAACGGGGCCTTATCAACAGGTAAACCTAACCTAGCGCACATTGTCAACATGAGCTGACAATCTCTCAAAATACACTACGTCTCAGAACTGCCAAGTAGATGCTGCTCTACCCTAATGAGAGGCCAGCTGCTCTTAGATCATCGACCAATAACTGCTTAGATTGCCTAATGATGACCAATGTATGTCTTGATGGAGTTGCCCCGGACTAGTTAGGGAAGGGCGATTGGTCTTCTTATACCGAAGCGACAATTGTGGTGCAATAATTGAAGAGTTTGATTCTAAAACGCTCTCATGTTATCATCTTGATCCATATTGGCAATTTTGAGATATAAAATGTTAAATAAATCATGTTGTTCTTAATGCGTGAGGATTGAAAAAAGAGAATTAAACTCGGTTACATAAAAAGCGACATTTCACCATGTCATTAGCTATTATCCTCTTATTCGATGATTACTATTAGCCCGCTAATAGACGCGGTTTAAAAGGAACACTTGTCCCGCCCATCTCTTGTCACCCCGGTCAATGATTTAAGGAATTATTCGGTGTTTTGTGGTTGTCTCCAGTCATTGCCAATGACCGACTTGAGGACATAAAGAAGAATCATAGAGCCAGGCAGATGAGACTCTAAAGAAAACAAAAACAGGTAGCGGACACAATGTTCCAAATTCCTGATAAGGGTCAATTGACATTCAAGTGTTTTAAAACTCCCATCAAAAGCCTGTTTTTGGTCCACATTCCATTGTCGCAAAACGTCCATTGGAAGCATTGCTGATTACCCCGTCACAGATTACGACAATGCGACATCACTTCGTTGGATTTTTGGTCGACTTTCTTGCCATGATCTTTGTTGGGTCGTAAGATTGTGTAAAAGTGGTTTGAAGTGTTTTTGAATTGGACGCATCCTTGGGACACAATGTTTGCCGGCGCCGGAGTGGCCGCAGAACACGACTTTCTCCAGTAAACCGACCACTTGACATCCACTCCAGACTTTTGACCGCTGTTTTCAAGATGGCGACTGCAGGTTTCGAAATTTTAAGAATGTTCCCCTAAAGGTTGGCAGAGTCTGACCGACTTCGTGGCGCTGATGGTCCCAAACTAGGAAGCCTTTTGTTCAAAATAACCTATGATCTACACCATTGCCTCATGCATGCTATTTTCCAATTACTGGCTTACCAACTGTGTTACTGATAAACCTAATAGACTGTGCAGTTTAAATCACCGAGGGGATTTTATGAAAAACATCAACATAAACGTAGCTTTGAAATAATGGAGACAAAACTATTATGAAATACTAGTTCACACAGGGTCCGGAGGGGGACGAAGACGGCGCATGTCTACCAAAAACCCACAGAAAAAAATGGCATCGTAACTTGTGTTGTTTAGTGTTTTCATTTTCATCTAGCATGGAGATAACGAAATACATCTAAATGAGTTAATCGTATTCTAAACACCACTTTGATGAAATTGTTCTCAAAACACCAATCTACTCAGACGGGACTTCTAGGTACTCGGCGTAGATAGAATAAAGGACTCTTGCTCAGTGGTGATTAGCCGTATGTACATGTATAATCAAAGCAGTGGGCATTGCGAGAGGACCTCTCAAATCTGACAGGCAGTGCTTGTGTGGTGTTTCGTTTTCCCCACACTCGGCTGTCTTGCCCAGAGATAACGAAATACATCAACAATATGCTAACACGACTCAGGAAAATTGTTGTCAAAACACTAATCATATTCAGACAGGACTTTGAGGTACTCGTAGCATGAAGGACTCGTACCCATTGATGGCCGTTTGAAACAGTAGAAGAACTCTCAAACGTGATGGGAAAGCATAGTACATGTGGTGGTGTTTTGCAGCTATCTTGCCCAGAGATAGCGAAATATAATCGTATCTTGACTATGAGGAGAAATTGTTCTCAAAGCATCAATTCCACTCAAGACGGGTATTTCAGCCTTTTTCTGACTGGTGGAGTGTCATAGTTTTTATTTATTACATAAAGTTTTGAATACATAGATATACTTTGTAGCTCACACATGACCTCCTACATATGATCAGCAGTGTATGAGATAAAGACCGGACTTCGGAACGAGAAACTGACCTAGCTTTTAAGACCGCGGATTTCGACGCCCAATAATGTGTCCGACTCTACCTTAGCTATAGAAGATGATGTCATTCTCTCATTATATAATCTGGGGTCCAGCTTTTGCAAGCAGATTCGTGACATGCAGGCTTATAATGACCAAAATGAACCTAATAAGTTAACGAGGTTGTTTTGCCAAATTCGCCAATTTCGTCAAAAAGTTAACGATATCATTACCCTCTCTGCAACTAAAGGCAGCTACTAATGGGTAATAATGAGAATTTGGATTTACGATAATTCGATAATGACCATTTAAACACCTGGTTTGGGCAGGCACCTGGGTCGCAGAGGGGACCCTATGGTTACGCAAACTCAGTAAGGCAACCTAACTATTTCAAACACAGCGCTTCTAAAACTGGTTAATACTCTCCAAGGTCCAGCCCACAAATGCTGAAGAATTCAACCAAAAGCAAAACGCTGCCGTTTAATCAATTAACGTGTAATTGTTGGGGGTGTCCAAGATTCCAGAAATTTATTGGTCGAAATTCTACATTGCAAATAATTAGTGGTTTACTTTCAAGTCTTTGAATTTAATCAACAGCTGAAAATTCCAAATTGCAGTATTTATTTCTGTTGATTGGAACACTGTTGGCTGACCCTACTGGAGTCCGGGGCAAAAGATTCGTTAGAATCTTCAATACGTTCATTAAACGGACGCCACGCTGGCCATCACTGAATAATCCTATAACCGATTGGCGCAACACGGCCGGTCTTCCTACCACTATCCCTCTGGCAGTATGCAGCCTCCGATAGTATCCCAATGTAATGAAGCTACTTAGCCCGGCCGCAGTTGTCAGGAGAGGCGTGTCCACTCCGTCTTACGCCCGAGGTCGCCTAGCTGAAAATCTGACCAGTTAGCGTCATATGCCTCATAGAGCTAAGAATATGGTCTGATGAGCAATCACAACTCGAATGCTTCTTTTCCTCGCCACTGATTTTTTTCGGCCAAGATGGTCACAGATTCGGAATAACATGAATAATGGCACAAGAAACTCTAGGTGTTAGAACTGTGGCGCTCTTCTTGTCATGGTAATGTTCCCCAAGCCCAACAAACTTGCATAAAATCACAAACCTACCGCTTTTTAAAACGAATTCATAGATATTTTTTAAAACGCGATAAGTTTCCAGCGGGCAGGGTTCGTCGTTGTTTGTGTCATAGTCATGTTAATGCTTCTTTGGTCCCCGACCAAGCCAAAATGTTGCATTTTTTGCATCTTTGTTGTTGCAATCAGCTGTTGCATAAATTTTCAAAACAATTCTATGTGAGAGCAATATTTTGGGCATGGTCAGGTTGCATGGATGGTCTATTTTCCGGGTGAGGCTGGAACTAAAAATTCAAGTTGTTTAGTGTAGCGACTGGTATGGCAAGTTAGTCCAGGATGCCCCCTATCACCTCACACCATTCACGATCCCCAAGGATCCCATTTTTTCCCGCCATTGTCAATTTAAAACAAACAAATATGGAAAATGGGGTGGATTTCGGGTGAGGCTGAAACTAAAATTTGAATTCTTTATTCTAGCGACTGGTATGGCATGTTTTGTATAATCGAGATCTACCGTCACTTTGGCAACGTCATACATGTCATAGTTGTGTCACTAAAGCACCGTGACCTACCACATGCAACTGACCCGGAAGAACTTAAATATGAAATGGTTGTGAGCTTCCGCTTCCCGCAAGGGTCAAAGGACAAGTATGGACAATATGGATTTTGATGTCATATCTCTAATGGCGTAACTAATTATTGATCAAATTATCCTGGTTTTAAAAGCTTTACCTTTAATCGACGGATGCTAGATGAAGGGAGTATTTCCATAAGTACAGATCTCTCATGAATGCAATTGACCTAAACTTTTTTCAGACGAAGACTGACACACCCATGTAGTGGACATGGATCGAAATAACCTATTTCTTGCTTCTGCCATCATATAGTTCTTCGCACCAGTCTGATGTGAATTTGGGAAATCCGACTTTATTTTCTGCCGTAGAACACATTAAATGACCAAACCAAATAGGAAGACCAAAAAGGCGACAACAGAACACAGCAATTGTTTCACTTCTAGGATAATGACCATTCATTAGGCATTGGTGACAAGATGTTAGTAAACTCAATGAATTTATTTGCAACGTAGGTTTGCTGGTGTGTCGGGTTTACTACAAACAAGAAGCGGAAAATTCCGGGGCGAAAGCACAGTCCCGTCAGCCAACAACATGCGATCTTCTGCTGAAGATGCTCTTCGAGTGTCTTCAAAAAGTTGTCTATGCGGACTCAAAAAGTTTGAAGTATGCGGTAATTGGGCTGAGATGCAACGCGCTATTTAAAAGATCTCACCCGTGAGGGTTGATAAAAACTAATTTCAAGCGAATTTATTCTATAAAAGTTTATTCAGTCCATTGTGACGTTAATCGCTCTGAATAAGTTTGAATGGGACGGCATGTGCGCGGTGAAGTGTCGCACAATGAGCCACGTGAATGCGAAGCTGGGTCGGAAGCTGTTCCGGGGAATCATGGCGGACTCGCGCCGCTGTACAACTGTAGCCTTGAAGAAAGAGGAAGTTGCACTCAGAGCAGGAAAAACTCCCTGGTCGCCGAGATTTACCCAAGTCACGATTCTTCCTCGATAAGAAAGCGGATCACAGTTCGCGCGGGTTTCTACACCGGATCATTTTCGTAATGACCGCCCTGGGGCCCTGGAACTTGTCATGGCGTATCCCCGGCGATAATCATTACCTATTTGATAGTTCAACATGAAAGTTACCCTCGCCCCGAGACTTGTCCTCTTTGATGGCGGTGGCTGACACGTGGATAACGATCATCTTCCCCGGATATCATAATTATCGCGCAGATTGAAATCTCATAAAATAACCGCTCTCGTTACCAGCGCTATAACTATCTCATTGGGTTTTATCCTCGCCCAGCACACGCCCAATTTAAGCCAGCCAACTCGGCAGAAACTTTGAATGAACGTTGGTAGAAGGCGTTAATACCCGGGGCTGGTTGATCATATTCCCAGAGAAGGAAAAACGACAAAGCAGGTTGTGCATGCCTCAAATGATTTTTGACTTCAGCCGGAGAACATAAAGATGGATGAAAAAACACATCTAGATGGTGTTGACCTTTTCAAATCCCACGGAAATATATTTCCATCGATCTACGGAGGGCAAGGTTTCAAACACGCCATGGCAATATTCTGCAGATGAGAGTACCAATATCTTTCATTTCAAAATACTAATTCCTTTCAACTAAATGTAACGTTTATACATTGTCGATTGTGAAGAAGCGATAATTCTCAAAGAACCTACCGTTAAAGTGTATACATTGCAAGTATCCATTAGTTATTTCAACTGACATTGCGGACACGGTTGCTGCTGTAGGAAGGGTAAACCTGAGCTGACGTTTTATGAAAATGGGCCCAAAATCCTTGCTCAAGATAATTCGCTTGCCAACTTTACAAAGAATAACCACCGACAAAGCTCGGGGTACAGTTTGGGTTGAGCGCTTTTTAATGCATCTATTTTTTGCTGGATTTCAATTCTTTCCAACATTGAGCAATCAATTTTTTGATATAAAAGTCCTTTTTGCAAAAAGAAGCTAAGATCATAGAAGTAAACAATCCGAAGTTAAATTAAACTTGCAATTTTTTTTAGTACGCCATGAAGGGTTATGATTGCGCTTCCCCCACCCCAAACAAATCGTCCTCTGCCACCCGGACCGCGTCTAGTGCCATCACGACCCATCATTAGTCAGAATGGAGTTTTACGCGAGTCTACAGCCAAAATGATCTAATCTGTTCCAACCTTCATTCGCCTATTTCTTTGCAAATCGAGGGCAATGCCAGGTCGGCAATTACCAACACAAACTTCAACGCGATTCGATAATTACTAATTACCCCTCTTTGTTAGGGACATAAATTATCCTGCTCGGACAAAATTGGCGGGTAAGCGATGTGGACATTGTCATCGTGATGATCTTCCTAGGAGAAGGAGGTCGAATTATCTCTCGAATTATCCCTGCTCAGGAAAAGGATTCGTGTTGATGGAGCCTCTTTACTCTACTGGAAACGGTGGGAATTAGCGTGAAGCACTCGCCTCTGCGCGTATAAGGCAAGGGGTTGTGGCGAAGCCGCTGGTTTGTTGGCAATCGGTACGAGCGCGCCAGTACGAGCTGTCAGTTCTCGAATGTTTGATTGACAGGGGCGCTATATTGACACATGACATGGGTGGGTGGTCACATTGTAGTAAACAATAGCCAATTACGTCGTTCGGCCGCTCGGGAATCATCCTTCGCATTCTGTTGAAAACTTCGCCGGCGTGTTTTTCTCGGAGACATCCATTCATCGTGAACAGACAACCGAAATCTTTAGTGCTCTTCATAACCCTTAAGAACATATCACTTGAGAACTTCGCCATGAATTCCGTCATGAACTCTCTACCTTCTCTCTCAATGCCGGGGCCTGCTCAAAATTTTCTCGGCCCTCAACAGAGATTTTACAACCCCTCGCAACCCTCAATGCAACAACGTTCTTCCTTTGCTATCCAAGAACTTCTAGGAATCGGTCAAACGCAATGCCAAGCGTCCGTACCTATGAGCACTGCTTCGCCAAATTATAACGCTTTACAAAGTTTCGGGACCATGGGCCAAGGGGTACCCAATAACACTGGGTCAAACTTTTGTTCATCCGTCACGGCGAGTTCTTATCAATGGAGGCCAAGTTTGATGCCAAGTTTTTCAAGGATCGGGGATTCTGGAGGTGGTACCATGCCCATGATAGGACAACACGTAAACTGGGGAGAAAGGAACAATCTGACGCCAAATTCCGGTGAGTACTTCTTAAATTAAGCTTTCAACATAAAGTTAAAATTGAACCGTCACCGGAGTCCATGGTTGCCTTAACTGCAACTCGGAAGCTGGTCCCCGCTCTTAAAGCTTCAGATCATCCCCGTGACGAATGGCCAACAAGTATTGATCTAATAATCAATTAGACTTGTTGCAATGACCTGATTTATTGATTGTAATTAATTATTTATCGCCGAGAGTTGGCACACGGCGCTGATGGATGATCTTTTTATCACGAGTCGAGGGCTGTATAGTGTAGTGATAACTCAGTGTACCTAAATGTGTAGGGTAAGTAATTGGTCATATTTTGATTAGTAAAAATTAGGGAGGGAAATATAGACCAAATGAAGCCAAATTGAAGTAAATCATTTCATTCATCTAGAAAACAAATATTTATTACATATTTCACTCGAACTAAAATGCCCAGACATTTTTCCTATTATGGTTGCGTAGATAAAACACTGCTTTTGAGTTTCGAAAGTCACCTTAATTTCAAAAATGTTTTCACTACTCCACACAGTTCATCGATGATTCAGAAATATGTATGCTTCCATTTGAACTTATGCATGTAATCCGGACCACGTACTTCACAACGCTTGGTCTACCCCCGACTATGACAGTATTCTTAAGGGATGCACGGGGTGATTTAAGCAAATTAGAATTCAATTTACCAATGTAGGTGACAAGAGAAGGGCCCATTGACATGCCTAATTCAATCAAGGGACTTCAGAATGATCTTTTTTTTGCGTTTTAACAAAATTCTGGCGCTTTATAGGCCTAATCTTGGCTTTAATCAGTTTACAAGCACAGTATGTGGTGTTTAAAGTCGTGAAGACGTTAGTTGTAGAGCAGTAAACAAACTTATGATGCCAAAGTTGAGACGTTCGAACACACTCGTCATGTCTAGTAACAAATTTTTTATTAGACCTCAACTCCCAGTCCCGAAATTGGACTGCGAATTTCAGTAAGATCCTCAGTCCGGGAAGGGTAAAACGACAAAGAAAATAATGTATAAAATTATTCATTGTAGTATCACGAATCTTCAAACGAATGTTCAAAGCAGACAATGTGATTCGGAGTTAGTCCAAACTTGGGAATTTATGTTTTCTTCATTTAGAACACGTCGTTTAAATATTTGTTTTCACACCTCACACGCATGATTAGCGTTAAATTATCATTGTTCCGGTTGTCCAATCTCAGTAGCCTGGTAAATTATATTGATATTCACACCTCCTCAATAAACTAAACATGATGAAGCAATGTCTCTTTTCATATAGCCAAAACTCTTCAATTTTAATTTTATGTTAACTGCAAACAACAATGTTGCGTCTTTTTTGCGAAACAACTGCGCACGTACATCGCGTATAATGTTGGTTTCATGAATGGTCTTGTCTTGCAAACACACAGTAACGATATTCAATATTCTGATATAATTTTTCAAACGATTTCATATTTCAAAGCCAGCTAACTACTATATCAAGTGCGCACGACGTCTGTCAAGTCAACATGTCACTGTCGACAATGTAGTAAACTCGACCAAATGAAACTAGCTCCTAAATTGCAAAGTCCCCACCGCTCCCGTTCATTGTTTTGTCAAAAATACCACTGAAGTGTCAGGTCGATATTTCACTAGGATTTATAAATTTCAACAAAATTTGTACTATTTATTGGAAAACTAATTTTGATCTCACTCTATCACTGAGACAGCCTCCATGACTCCAAGATTTTATACTTCCGGAACAAAGGCAAAGAAAGCATACTTGGGGTACATGAATAATGTACATTATTAAATGAATTCCTTGTAACACATATATCACCAGCATTTAGAATGACTAATTCAATAATCAAGTTTAGATGAACATGGTGTGGTGTTGGTCTTAATCTCGGTTTTCCTTAGACGAAAGTATATACAAACATGTTAGGGGTGACACCGTTATCATAACCCTTAACACTTTCTTGCAGAATGATATCAGGAAAAAGCGTCCATAGACTTCCTCTTCAAAGTTTGGTTCAGTCATGTATTGCGCAAAACGTGAAGTCTTCAGACATTTACCAAAAGTGAAAATAAAACTCCCGAAAAAGAACTTATTCATACTTTCCAAAATGCTGTATTATTTTGTCATTAGCGTATTCGGAGACTGGGCCAAAATTATTTATTTTTTGTAATATTTCCGACGGGCCGCGCTCTCACCATCTGACACTCCAAATGAAGTAGCTACAAATCATCACGAAGTCATTGATTCACTTTGCGATAATCTATTCATGTTTACCATCAGTATTGTGATAATTGACATCTCCTCAACACCTAAGTAAGGTTTTTAAGATTAGTGAAGATGGCAGACTCGCCATTAAGGGTCATAGACAGATAAGGTGCTCTAAGCCAATTGTTTTGAGAGGTCGGGTCATCACTGCACACATAGGAGTATGTCCGGCCTGGCAACCCACTGTGAGGGGGGTGTTAACCTTTAATAATTATGGCAAGGATCATCCAAAGTATCAATGTTTAAGCCTTGGAAGGGTCCTCATGCCTTATCTCTAGGCATCTAGAATGCCACAACAGTCCCTCTTTTTCCCCGGCTCTGGTGAGAGATGAGACGCTAGTGTCCTCTCAAAACCTCATTCCCATTTTAGCACAAACTGACTTTCATGCATTCTTCAGGATTAGACATTACATACGTTTCATTGAAAGTTTATATAAAACCAATGCACTGTTTATATCTTAACCGTCTCAAGTAGGAGCAATCGCAATTTCGGACATGGCTGGCGATCAGATGCTTTCATTTAGCTACCTCACAGGATTTGTTCCCACAGACCTGCCATCATATGGATGTACAAACCTTCGTTCGATTTGCAGTATTGTAAAATAAACCCTAC
This sequence comes from Lineus longissimus, assembly GCF_910592395.1. NCBI lineage: Eukaryota > Metazoa > Nemertea > Pilidiophora > Heteronemertea > Lineidae > Lineus > Lineus longissimus. The sequence continues at coordinate 3,888,792 of NC_088310.1, read as the reverse complement.
TTTAACCCAAAAATAACATAGCAATGTTCCAAGTATACACCAAAATGGACATTCCTATCATAATTTCTATTGTTTTTACAATTTACAATCTATTATGTAACCCATATGGGAATTCTCTGTCATGATAAAACTCAGCAGGATTGGCGTCCAAGAACTGACCACAGCTATATGCTCACCATTGCTATGTCTCGTTTGGTCCATTAGCAACTGAGACAATGAGTTGAAATATCATAAAATCAAGATAGCCCTTGATGTGGAAATAAACTACAATCCACTTGATCGGTCAACCGACAATTCCCTTGATAAACTCATCAACTAAATAGAGACACAATTTAAAGCTGTCTCTTTTCAAACATTTGAAGACGACTTTTTCGCTGAGAAGTAGTAAAATAGAAAACTACTCGAGTCGTTAGAGATTTGGCGACAAGAAACATACGTCTTCTTGTATAAAGGATAAGTTACATGTATGGTGTTATTTATCATTAAATCACAATACTACGTACCATATATTTTTTCATTACAATGGGTGTTATCAACAAATACTAGCAGTCCTGCATCATTCGCAGGGGATAGCGTATTTTACAAAAAGACATTACCGACAACATAATTTCTTGTACTGGCGCTGTATCCTGAACACTAAGATATGCTTCGGAACCAAATACAAGAAATGCCCTTTGTAATCCAATGTCACCCTGACCAATACGTCAAGTCATCTACATCCATGTCACAACACTGTACAGCCCCAATACATTTGTGTACACTGAAGCACTACTCGTACATTACTCCGAAACCTTAGCAATGTCCTTCGTACAAATGAAATGTAACCCGATGCTTGTGCTAAAAGGACCATGCCTTGATATGGGAGCGTTAGAGATACTAGTACATCACGTACTCTCTCGGAGGCTGAGCAGCTCCATCGGCGACGGAGGGTCGAGTAGGTTCAGACTTCAAAGAGACATCGCATGATGATTGCTAATACAGGAATTGTTCTTTTATGGAGTCGCTGGCTAATTCAGGAATAGTTAAGATACGTTGTAGCCTATGCAATAATAAACATGTACACTAACAGTACTTTAATAGTATTCGCTGTGCAACTAGCAGTGGCATGATGTTTGCACCATTCTTGTAGGCGTGGCTTACCTATAGTATATTTCCGTTAGACTCCGCTTTCCCTCAGACTAACTGAAAAGATGATATCAATTTAACGTTACATCTATGCGAAGTAACTTTTTAAAAGCTCAAAGTCCCTAATTTCTAAGAGTGTGCGTACAAACTAAGTATCATTGTAAAAAGTAAACGCTTTGCGTTGCTTGACTAGTTGCTATCAGTGCTTACATCAGCATTAGTCGGATAACTGACACTCTCCTCGCTCACACCTAAACACAGATACAATCTGGACACCCTTTCTTCATCTCAAAGTTAACATTCACGGGTCCAGGTCTAAACCTAGGTTTGTACATTGCACATAGAGACCCAGTTGCGTTGTTGGCATTTTTTCTGTCATCCTGCATACTGGCCGCATATCTCAGCGATGATAAAGTTGTTTGAATTAGATGAGTATGTTAGATAAGCAGTGGTGAATTGTTTGCCTTTGGTCTCGGGTTGCTTCTCTCATGGCGAAAATACACTACTTTATGACATCGAATCCGCCATGGTTGCAGATATCTGAGGGACTTATTGCTTCTAAAGCTTTCTGTGGCTTCGTCGGTGATTTTGATAGTAAATGTGCACCTTCCACGAACCCATTTGTGTTTGAGGGTGATAGATGACCTTGTTTTCCGGAGAAATCAGTCTTACTACATTGTACTTCCGCTATTAATAAAAATTTAGACAATATTCGAGAAATTCTGCAACAAAGAAAAAGGGCGTAAAATACTGAATACCTTTTAAAAGTTTTGTGCCTTTTTGCAATATTCTTGAGGAAGTCAAGTTCTTTTAAACCACAAGTTGTTAACAAGGCCAGCAGTAACACGGTTTCTTCACTTGCATATAACAATATGAAGTTCATTTCATGCCAAATGACCAGGAATGATGTTGAAATAGGTGTGCATTATCAATTTATGCACACAGGACTTCGATAAGGTTAAGATGAACCTTCACTTCGCTGGAAAGTATTGATGAATATTCCTGGAGGCGCCTGCACCTAAATCAAATAAAAGCAACCGTTCCCAGATGGGACTGAGTGTTGCTCTAAGGCCGTTCGAGATTAGCCCTACCCCCGTCCATATTTCGTGCAGTTCCTCCGCCAGTAATGATCAATTACCACAAAATGAAGCCAATATGGATGTCAGCTCCAAAGTAGATATTCTATATTGATGAAATCGACGTTTATATCACATACGTAGAGCAATGCACAGAATTGACCAAGAGTTTGCCAAGCATTCTAGATACCGCCAACTGGCATTGTCTCATGGCGTCTTCCAGGAAAGTTGTCATATGTCATGATAATATAATTATTATTATCATGATAATTATTATCATGATAATTATTATACAAGAGGAGACCTGGTGCAAAATCCACTTTTAGATCTTTTGGGGTAAACTCAATTTTGTTTTGCCTTTTTTAGCACATTGATTTACTGCAGGACGTACCCAACGTGTGTTTTCGTATAAACATTGTAATGGGTCGGTATTCAGATCCCGCTGTTAGGAATATTCAACCGGAATGATAAAAACTATTTTCTAATGGTTTTCTTCAAGATTAATGTAAAATGACGCGATGGGCGTAGGGAGAGTCCATACTTTTCTTCGAATTTTTTTTCTGATTCTGATTATTAATGCCATATAACAGTGGACTGGATAATTTCTTTCACATGAATCAGATATTTTGATATTTTCTCACATTCGTGTCGCAGACAACTGATTGTCCCAATCCGCAGACAAACTATTAGATCGAAATATATTTATATTTGGCGATATCTGATGATATACAGCCATCCGACTGTTTTCCTACATTGGAGATCTTAAGACTGAAAGCCAGTGTTGATTACAATGACACGGGCGCGATGGAGTTGTCCGGGGTTTTGTAGGGCCCACTAGAGGTCCCAGTGTGGAGTCACCTCCCTGGGTGGGGCCCATTCACGCGGTCAATTATCAATTGATCTGACATTCTGGCGATGCTATAGAAGCTTCTGTTCCTATAAGGTGTTTCTGAGTGCATTTCTATTCAAATTTCGGCACAATTACCTGAAGAACCATTACTCGTGGTGAAAACTGACAAGATTAACACACAGTTTTGTTATGGGATGAAAATATGCATTATTCTGTAATTTAAAAATGTTTTCATCACATGTCGGGACAGTTGTGGAGGTGGGTTTGAATGATACGAAAAAATGTCATTATGAAAGAATAGATCATTTGCTGTGGCTCTTCTTACGTGACCGTAATACAATTCCTATAGGTCACCCCGTGATTTAGTAGCGCTTACGTGTCGTGGATTCGGCCTTTCGGCGAATGATTGACTTGCAATAAAGTCTTTGAGAAATAAGTAGTGATGTAAAGTCCACAACGAAACCATTTGTTTCGAGACATAATTTTTGGTATCACTCCCAGTACATTACTACTATTGTATATGTATTCTACAATGTACATCCGATTGAATGATAACTACATGTAAGTGTGTATCTTTTATCGGTGAAGTTGGCTGTTTTTTGATACCAAATCGCCTAGAGATTAAGCGTAGTTACTAAAAGTGTTGTTGACTAATTTCATTGATAATTAACGCAACGGAGGAAAACATTTCCCGCCCATATAACAGTCATTGGCACAGCGTAACATTGATTTCATAGAAAAATTAGCCGGGAAAACCGTTTTCTCATAGTTATTAGCGCAAATTTCTGTTTATAACAAATTAAATCAACTGCAGAATATTGGCGGAGGATGCTAATTAGTTTATTAATCACAGTCCATTGTTTAGCTTGGTGTGGTCATGGGGTGTTGCTGGGGGTAATCAATAGTCTAGCGCGTCCGAGGACATTCAGTCACACGGTGACCGTAACAAATCAAAATTCGCGCGGTGCCATGGAATAAGGAAAATAGTGTTAATTTGATTATTGGTGCTTATTGATTATCTTATTAACCGAACGGGTAAAGTTCGAAGGAAGCTAGGTCTAACAGGGATTTTGTAACGAGAAAGCCATAGACTTAAGTTTGCGATCGTACAATATATCCGGTCTTTCATTCCCACGGACGTCTACCATACAACGTGGCCTTAGATCCGCGGCTGGCAAACCGGGTTTCAAATGACATATTGCAGGGGCCAGTTTTTGAGTTTTAGTACCCTGAAACAGTCATTTAAGTTGGATGGTTTTTATAACAACTGGCCGGGTTGATATAGCGTCACTTTGGCTTCGACAGCGACAAAAAGCATTGTTATAAAAGCTTCTTTCGCTAATCATATATTCCCCGAACTAATTTGTATTTGTAAAATATGGTTTCACAGCCTTTGCAGCTGCAGTAAGGGGGTCAAAAGGGCTGAGTTATTGCCTGAACAGGGCCACCAGTATACCGTTAGCAACGGGACTCCTTGGTGGGCCGATCGGTGAATGTACTAGCTTTAATTGGCTAATATTTTCGTAGATGAGCCGGATTGACTGGGGACCCCTACGGTAATGCGATACCCATTGGAACGAAATAAATGAGGAAGGATTGAGATTTCGTCATGGCGCTAAGAATACACTAATTGATATTCAACAATGTGACGCTTGGTCTAAAGAACCATTCTCAAGTACGATTTGGCTGTGTGGGAATTTGAGAAAAATATTTTATTGTTGAATTGGATGATCCGTGTGGGGTAGGCAGATAGAGATCGTGGCACGCGTGCATTGGTTGGGAAGATGTTCTTGAAATTTAATTAGGAGACATCTCTGGCCGGGTAGTCATATCATTAAACCAAAACACCTGGGAATTCAAAGTAAAACTGATGTTTCTATAAATCAAAGTTACACATCTTTGAGATCGGACATACATGCTATAATATTTTTGTCAATGCGACAATATTTTTGTACATAATAAGTCCAGGATGGTATCAATATGAACAATATTCCTATACTGCTTAGCATCACCTCCACACGCATACTGTAATGTAAACGTCTGTTCGAGGGCGTCCTTGATATGTGCCCATTACAATCAAAACATGTAATCCGTATCGAGTGTCCACATATTCTATTTGATGCAAACAATTAGAGTCAAAGTGGCAAATATTTGGCTAATTACTTCATAAGTTGTGCAAATATGATAAGCAGGTACTTTACACTGAATTGACCCATTGGAATGACCCATGAATTGATTAAATTGGTGTTTTTCTATAAATCTAAGATGCTATTTGATGAGTGTTTAACTTTGGGTGAACAGCTGGTGAGTTGAGGAAAGTGCGGGAATTTACACAATTGATTTGTTTAACGAGAGCGTATTCAGGGACTTAACCAAGTTATAATTGAAGTGATTAGGGATTTCGTATTTTTTACGTTTCTTACGTTTTTTATGTCTTATGTTATTCAAGATGATTATATTTATAAATTATTCCTACTAACATTCTCAGCGGAGACTTGTAAGAGGGTTGGTGAGCGGATGCGTTCGTGCGTGGGCTGGTGGGGGAGGGTGTCCCCGGCGAAGAGAAGTGATCATGCACACAGTCGGCATTATTATCCTGGGTTTGAATAACCGCGTTTTTCTCATTTTCCATTTTCCGTCCCCAAATAACGGATTTCGGCATTTCCGTTATATTGCTTTATGACGTTACTAAATCCATCCACGCTTTGTCTGGGCTAAGATTAGGACGCGTAAATAACGCTAGTTTACCTTATTATATATACAGGTGTATTGACAAGCGTTCTATATTGGAGTCTAATCATAACCTTAAACAATCTTAATCGACTGGTTTACATCTTGTAAATAAACGATTAGTGTATTAATTAGAGTAAAAAATCCCGCCAAATTTGTCGATATCAATACCTTGCTTGTATCTAATTTAGACTGTTCCGCTACCTGAATCCACCTCTAATTATTAATGCTTGTCGTTTACACGTATCAGTACCTTAACCTTTCTCTACTTTTGTCGATACTGGAGTTGCCTTAAAATAACTCCTGATGCATGAGACAGCCATTTATTGCTAATTTGACCAAAGCTTGATGAATCGGGTCGAAAGAGTTAGAATCAGGAGTATAGCGACAGTTAATCCATTCTATAGACAATTATTGGGCGAACATAGATTTTGTACCGAGGGACCTCGAGTAATGTCACCCATCAGTTCTTAGTGGCGATTTTGACGCCAAAACTGTAATTTTGGTCGGGATTCGTAGCATTCCCAAGACGTCAAGCTTCAAAACTGTAACCAAATTTGACAGTTTATAACGTGGAGCGTCACACGTTTGGACTTATCTGTAGGTCATCAAGGGTAACACGAATTCAATGCATTTTGCCTATAACAACAACCCGACACCTTGTCTGTGTCTTAATCGTCCCCGAAGACATGAGCGAAAGCGATACTGATTATGGAGACAATGCGAGATTAATATAGATAGAGGAATCAAGTAGGACCCCCACGTCCCCTGAAGGCGACTTATTTAAGTCTTTCCCAAGAGATAATCATCATTCCCAATGGCTCATCACGGCTCATAAACCAGGAATATTTCGCTAAGCGTTATATCACGGCAATTACCTCTCCTAATTTGCTCTTAATGAGTGAGGTACTTTCACCTGTAGAGGCGACAAAAGAGGTGTTGAATGTGCCTGCTCGCCTTGTCTCCACGAACCCCGGGAGATCTGGGGCCATTCGTGTGACACGATGTAAGAGACATGACAAATGCACCAACCTTCTCGAGCGATATGAGCTGGTTTGATGAAACTTGTTTCATTTAGAGAAGATAAGCAAGTACGAAGACGAGCAATCACTTGTGGAGAAGAACCGCTTCCCCCCCCCCAACTCTGTTAAAATCTTTCATAATATTGCTGTCTCTGAACATATTATTTCTGGGTTGCTTTGGGGGTGTAATGAAAATGGCTGATATCAAAGGTTCGGGTTGTCAGTAACACTGGTGTATGTTGACCCTGATTGAGCGGGATGACTTTTTTAGTTTTTTGTTCAATGATTTTCCGAATGATATACATGTACATAGTCATGCTCCAGTTAATGTAACCAATCTTTCAAGAAGTTAATAAGTATTGGAGTGTTCTCAAAAGTGTCTCTTCGTTGTCACATTAACTCGTCATCATTCTTGGTCAATTTCGTGGAGACGAATAGACAGGGTATGCACTCAGTACCTTCTGAGACAATGAGTATGAACAACTTTCCTATTTTTGATTCAGATGGAATGGTAGCCACTTTAAGCAGCAAGATGGCAGCCACTTTGCCCAAGAATGCAAATGGCGTCGTCTATGTTTTCCTATCATGCATTCATTTGGTGGCGCACTTCACGTAAATCGCAGCCATTTTGCTCAATTGCTAATTATTTGCACCAAATTAGTCCTTAGCTTGACTAATCTGGAGCTACTTTTGGCCCAGTGTCAAGGAGTACATATTTTCGCTGTAGTGTTTTGATGACCACTTGTTTGCGGAAGTACTATTGGACAAATAAGCGTCTTAGAAACTTTTGTTATGAAATATTAGTTCCGTTCGGGTTCACTTTGATACTCTTATTTTTATTCTTTGGAAAGATTTTTTCAAATAATTACATGACCTCGCCCTCTCATTATCAAATCTTCACAGGGAGTAAATCAGATTAGTTCTGATCATCGTATAAATTTGATGATTCTGAAGTTTCTAAGCAACACTCAAAGACTTAATGAGTTTATTTCCGTTTCGTTTAGACTTGAGATGATTTCACATTGTTTTCACGTCATAAATTATAAAAACAAAGGTGACATGTGAATAGACCGGAAGCAAACATGGGTGTCCCATCAGGGGCTGCGGCAACAAAGCCAATTCTACTTCCGGTCATGGCGGTTTTGACATGAATTCCTGTGGTGTGATCTTTGTCTACTGTCCAGTCAACGATAGGCATCTCGGGTGGGGAAATTCAAATTACGCCACCATTGACCATATAACCGACGTCTAAGTAGTTGTTAACACATCCTAATTAATTTAAGTGTCAGTCAACTCATAATGTTGGCCAATTGACCTGAATAGAAAGGCATTCGTGCAGGAAGATTCACCCATTGTGGGAAGATGATCCAAATTGGCGAGTTTACCCAAGAAGGTGTCGTACTACAAGAAAACTAAATTTGCAGTGTTTCACACGGGTGACAGGGCCTGGCTGCGGAAACCCTTACCCCATGCTGGTATGGAGACTTCTAAATTAGCGCCACGGAACCCTGTCTGTCAATCTTTAATTCGACACGAAGAAAGGATACCACCTCTTTCATTGGTATCTTTCAAGCAATATGTTAGGGGAAGACTCCGCGTATTATCGCAGTGTGATCTGATGAAAGAGGTTGCGATTGTGCACTTAAGATTCAATCAAAATAGCTAATAATGCTTGTCAAGGGCCGTTAACTACTGAAGCCCACCGCGAAGATGGGCAGGACCTTACCCCAGAATCCAACTGATCGTTTAGTTAGGGTAACTTGTCAACTGATCCGGTTTTCGTGTCCACCCATTGTCCAGCTGCCCCTGTCATCCCTTTGCCGCGTGGGGGATCCGTCGCGATTGTCTTCCCATCCTAAAGTTAGAAGACAATGGGAAATAAGTGTTTGTAATTATAGCCGCATGTGTCCAATTACATTTGCATGGCGATGATATTTGATTAGTTTTATTGGGGGATGCTTGAGACGATTTAAACCTTCTCAATAAAGAGATAGCTGGAGCTGAAGATGATCCTAATTCGGGTTCAAAATGAGAACATTCTTGAACAAATTAGTCTCCTCAAGTTGCTTAGGACCAATATGGAAACATTTGGCGTGCGATGGAGTGTTGCACCTATGTTGGTACAGAGGAAATTGACACCTTCGCGTGTGCGAAATTGGACCTGATATACCACCGATATGAACCATACTTCTAGAAAATTTGGTTTAACAAACTCTTTGAAAATACACTTACTCAAAGGGAGAAAAGCCCTTTGGAAACACTAGTCCTTCGTCCAGTTTTCCTTGCTATGCATTACTGGGTTCTCTGACTACCATGTATATTACATGTTCACTGTAAATTGTATATTGAACAAATCAGCAAAAAATTATGTTTTTTAACTTTTGCAACTCAACTCGGCAGTCGTAGCTTTTGGTTACGTACTGTGTCGACCAATCACTTAATGTAACACTATGCCGAGTGTAGTAGGACGCAGACCTCATACATTTTACCTATCCAAAAGTCGAAACGCAGTTTGTGTCCATAAGTTTAGTATGGTGACTGATATTTGTTGTATATTATCCTTTCAGATATAGATACTCCATATCCTGACAAAACTGGTTTCCTGCCGACAGGAGGCGCTGGTAAAAAGAAAAAGAAAAGACGCCATCGGTAAGAAAGAGGGCTTTTGGTCGTGAGAAATCGCTTTTCGCATGTTCAACAAAGCAAATGTACTTTTCAGGAAGCCGTGATTTCACAGGACCTTGTGAGACAGTCCTCGTTATACCACTGACAGCACTATCTGATAAGGTCAGACTAATACAGCTTCGATCAAGTCTACATTCCTTCATGTATTCTAAAGAAAAATGAGCAGGTTTCTCGATGAATCCAAAATGGCATCAACTCGCGGAACGTGTTTAAAATCATAACACAAAACAATGACGGTTTCGGCCCGGAGAACATTTGTTTGTCATCAACGCATTTCAATTAGGTCATCATCTCTAATTCGCCAGTATGATTTAATTATGGCAGTATTTTTACGATGGCAAATTGGTGTTTATTCGGCCCGATTAGTATTATGAGTAAATATTAGCTCAATGATATGGAGGACATGTGCAATTCATCTATCAATTGTTGAGATATCATTTAATAAATTGTATTACTTGAATTTTGAATTGCCACGGGGTCACTTGACGTCTTTAATTGTACTTGATACAAGGGCCTTAGTTGGTTCTTGACACAAGCACGCACGGATATCAACGCTGCCATATTGGAGATGACCGCCATAGTGGAGATGTGCAATAACCAGCCATGCCAATTTCAATGTTCATAGATAACCTACTGGTACATGTACTTTATAAACTCAAAAACGCACGTTGTCATTCAGCTGAATATGTTTCTTCCTGTCACATGTGTTAAATTGATTAGAAAATAAAATTTCAATGATAGAGATTTGTCTTGATGCTCATAAGATACGCCAGCCTCATGCTAAAACGTTAGTCATATTGTTCCTAATCATTCCGCTTGGTTAGGGTTCATTCATGGAGCAAGTGCTTGTAGTGATCACATAACAGGAATTCGACTTTGTTGGCAGATTGCGTGTGAGTGTTTGCAAACGTCTTAAGGTACAGGTGCGCGATTTGCCTTTCCTATAAATACTAATCACATTTACGTAATTAACAACTTTATAAGAAGATAGGGGAAAGAGGTACCTTAAGTCGCCCGTGCACGCTAGATATAGCCCTAATCAGGTGCACAAACAAAGCCAATTTGAGAGACAGGGCGCTGTCTCGCGTGGGCCTGGAGTCCCCCTGTGTCACGTTTATGATGTATCTCTGTTTACGCGGCCTTGTAGCCTGATACCATATCAGAGGGAGATGATCACAACTCTGGAGCAGCTTCTTCACAACAATAATTGTTTTTCATTGGTTAAAAATCAAGATAGGATAAAAAATCCGCTCTTGACAGTCCTTGGCTATGGTCATTACCAACCATTTCTGGTCAAGCTCCCATACGTGATTATATTGGTGTTCCCGTGCCTCGTCTTCACAACGCTTCGTTAGTCAACACCCTAAATGTTTGGGCAACTGCCTGCTCATTAGGATTGACCAAGGCAACTTAACCCAACATTAGTGGTAATCACTAGCTTTTCCCCGCTTATTACTAATTCGGGGAGCAACTTCTTCCCCACTCAGCTCTTATCGAAGCTAATGTGGAAAATTACCTTATCTTGGTCCTTTTCATGCGACTGTCTATATGCAATGTTATTTGTATGCATCGAAAAACAAATCACATGATCAGCTGTATATCTATTGATTAACATTTTTTGTAAAATTCGAAAACTATCTGGAACAAGAACCCACTCGTTGTCAGTACTGACAAATTCGGTTATTTCTGTGTTAAGCTTTATTTCAACCGGAGAAAAGCAGACGTCCTTACTAAAAAACATACGGTATCTGGTAGAAAATTTCAGCTTCGTACCAATGTATGAAAAAATAATTGCTATCATAATATGCCTGCGGATTTGAGATGAAATAACATCGAAGAGATCAAATTTGATGTCAACTTTTCACTCAGAAAATGTAAAAAAAATCGTATATTTCTTAGTATTTTTCCTTTAGAGGTCTCTTGCATGAGTCTAAGTTTCAGTATTTCTAATACATGATTTTTCTATAATACGAGTCTTGAAAATAATTTTTTTAGTTGTTTAAAAATGACTTTCACAAAGAGAGTTAAACGAAAATAAAAAAATTCCTCTCATAACGAAAGCGAGTAGATCCCACCTCCGACTCCGGCCGATGAGTTTCCCTTCAAAAGCTTTCTTTTTTTGCAAATTAGACGAACATCCTCGCCAAATACATGAAATCTCTATTTTCACTTCCAGAACTATTTTCACCAGCTACCAACTCGAAGAGTTAGAAACCGCATTCAAGGACGCTCACTATCCAGATGTCTACGCTCGGGAAGTGTTATCTCTAAAAACAGACTTACCAGAGGATCGAATTCAGGTAATACCCTCAAAACGTATACTACAGGGTGTATCAAGAAAAATTATACACTTTGGCGGTGTATTGTTTACTAATGGCAAATCTGGTGCTGGATCCCAGTGACAATATCTGACTAACCCAGTCAGAAAACTATTTCTTGGTGACCATTTCCAAGCGAACAAATGGCGGTTCAGATAACATGTGTGAAAATGACTTAACCATGCAGAAAATGAAACCAGCGCGCCCTCTCACTTCTTTGTAAAATCTCTTCAGCTGTAAACGTTAGAGAGAAGTTGAACATTTTCATTGATACACTCTGTACTACCCTCTAACTTACACTCTCTAAGTCAATACGCTCTATCCCCCAGTAAAATTTATCCTTGCGTTAGATATGATATGGGATGAGCTGTGTTTTCTTAAATGTTAATACACCCCCATCAGTTATGATTGACATACGTGATATTATGATGATTTTCTTGGAGGTTACCTTGACATTCATCCACTTTTATTGCCTAGTCATTAGCTTCCCCTTAGCAATAATATCAACGCCCTCTCATATCTTGCTCTGAAACAATATCAACAGCCGCCAGCCTATTATTTCAGGGTTGAGAAGGCAAGCGCAGTCTACTTACCTGAATACAAATATCAGAATTAGTTCAATGTTAACACCAAGAATCTTGATCAAAAAGTACATTTTTACACATAGAACACAATTTAATATACAGCCAGTATGGCCGCATTCTCGTCCCATTCTGAGCTGACATCATACATGTACATTGCAATTCAAATGGTACATAAACTATAGGAGTTACAGGATATTAATGTATGTGATTCATCCTCTTCTACGGTGAGAGTAAAGCGAATGATAATCCAAAATTAATACACCAAAAGAGGAATAAAGATTCACTTTAACTATTACTTTTTAAGTTGGTCCCATCAGATGCGAAAGGACATCGACTTGGAATTGAAATACTTTTTCTTGTCACTGTGATTCGAACTAGTAAAGTACTAGTCGAAAAGGGAGGAAGATAGTTATCAATAGTACACAGTCAATCGCACAAAAGTATTGCATTGATGAATTCAGGTATCGATCAGCATATAGGACAATCGATCGTCTCAATATCGTAATTGTTCCGTGTTTCTTGCTAGAATAATTGTGCTGACCATATGGCGTGACCATAATGCAATAAAAGACCTAAAGGACACCTAGAGAAAGACACAATGTAATAATTAGATTAATTATTTAAAGAATCTTCGCCCGATCATCAGGTGATAATTGTTTAATGAAAGATGAGACGGTAACTGATCTTAAGTTGAGGACTCGATCTTATGGCCTGAGCCAGACGGGCGATTTGTGCCCTACCCTTCCACGCCCACTCCGACCATTATAGCATTGACACGGCCATGTTACTTAAGACGACCAAACATCACTTTAATGATCACTTAATCTTCATGAATACAGTTCTCACATATCATTTCTCATATACACCAACGATGAATTGAATGAGGAAATTGTTTCATAACTGTGAATCTAATGTTACAAACCGTTGATTAAGGTTTGTTACAATGTTTGAAGGGGTCAGAAGAAGAGGACACCTCGTGTCACCGCCTTATCAAAGGCGATACGCTCATTACGAAAACACTTAAATAGCTCAATCATATCAAGATAATGACCTGGGTCTTTGTTTGCATCATCTTTTCTTTAATATAACTGCAAACGTTGGCTGACAAAGACCCTTGCTTTGTTCGGGCAACAACAGAGAAAAAAGACCAGTAATGACAGAATCAAGTAGCATTAGGAGGAGGGTCAGGCAATATTAGCCCCGCGCTATGCTTATTTGCTGAAATGAGTCAATTTGGATGCGGCTCCGATGAAACTGGCGTACGTATCGTGTCCGTGAGCGACAAGGGTTGGATTTCATCGGAGATGTTCTCCCTTATTAGTTTCGTTACGGGTACAAAGTGACAGCGTAACGCGAGTGCGGCGGTGTGATGGCACCCGCTAACGAGATATTTGCTTCTCTCGGAAATGGTTTGTTAGCTGTCCCTTTATACTCTAGGTTAATTGTTATGCCAATATCACAACCAGGCCTGGGTGGATGTGACATTCGTCGTTTTAATCCTGAGTATGAAATATCTTTTCTTCTTCAAACGTCCTTGGAAGTCATCTTCTCGCAAAATAAAGCTACTAACATAACCTGTTAACATCATTCTGAATTAAATCACGAACACTGCTTATCATAACTGTGTTGACAGATTATTTCAAAAGATTGCTCAGTGTTAATTAGAAAACTTAGAATAGTTTGAAATAGGCCCTCAAGAACGCTCGTCCTATACATTTTAACAGAGCACTTGGAAATCTTATTCCGCTAGCAAGAGTCACTGAAGACTTTTAATTTGTTTGTCAGAATAGTATATTTTATCACACAACCTTCAGTCTTCGTATTCCGTCTTCCATTAGAGTTGCAAAATCGGCAATGACTTCTCTAGCCTCCTATAAGCAAAATGATTAACAACATTGCAAAAGTGACAGACTAAACGATGCGAACGTACTACCAATTATTCTATCAAGTGATGAATATTTTTAAACAGTCATATTAAATTCTATTGATACTGTGTCACTTTAGTAGCCCGATTCATGCTTGTCGAATATCAGACACTTTGTTGGGGAACAAAATGAAGACTTGGGTCTTTTGTGGTTTCTGGGGTCACGGCGTACGAACGGTTGTTAGAATCGTGTCAATGGGCGGAACGAACGCAAATTAGCTTCTAACTCTAAACATTGATACAATATATGAAAAGCCACAGCAAAACAGAAAGGAACATTTGAAAAGTGTACTGCATGGAGTCGGGTTTGAGGGAGATTGTTTAAGACCTTTTGGGCAGGGTAGATATAATTAAGACCTAATTCTCCTAATTCCCCACCCCGGGTAGTGTGTTTCTCCCTTTCCTTCTGTTTCATGGTAGGGTGCCGGACTTTGCTAGACGAGAGGGACACCGAGAATGGAGTATCCCGCTTAACAATCTCGCCCAGAATGTTATCATTCCGCCACAATAACATATGCATGCGGTATTGAGTGGGGTGACAGGGTGAGTGGTGGGCATTGTCATGAACGCACCCTGCGATAAGGCACCAGTATGCGCGAGGACAATATCTCAAGAAACGCTATCACCAAAACGTTTGTTAGTGATTAATTCCTGCCCCGCCTTTGATATAGAGTGGCTATTAAGACTAACTCCTCCTCTATGAAAGAAAAGAAGATTATATGGTAGTGTTGTTCGCCTGGGTGGGACATAGCTTGCTTACTAGCAAGATTTATTTAGAGTAACAGTCTTTAGTTTGGACATTGTTCCAATCAAATTTGGGGTCGTCTAGTACCTTCCGATCGCGTATCTTGACTACTTATCGGACACTGTAGTGTTGTGCGTGTAATCATTATGAAAGTATACCCAAAAACGTTTCAATTGCTTTCCCTGAAGATATGCTATGTTCGTGGCCATGTTACGTACGCGGCTCCCTCTCCAGCATCCCGACCCCCCTGCGACACGGCAGCGTCCCTACATGCAAATTAATGCGAAGTAAATATGCCATGGTACATGTAGGAATGCGTTCTTATAATATCGGCTCATATGTATGTAGTAACAAAATATTGTCCACCATTCCCGACTCGGACGCTCGTCTGGTGAAGGAAAAAAAATATCGCGCTTGGAAATACTATTTTGCACCCGTAGAACCTTTCGGGCCACGTTGGTATACCCCGTGCTGTGAGTGGTGTAAATATTATCTGTATTCAGTACTATATTATTCTCTTTCCATTTATTTCTTAAGAATGGTGGTTTTTGGTAGACGTCGCTATGCTGTCCTCAGTACATTGGAGTACGTCCAGGCCACCACAATATGACTATTATAAGCCAGAAGAATGGTATATAGTCAAAATCAATGTTTTTACCACACCGGGATATAAAGTTTGATATATTTAACCGGCCAATAACGAGATTCTCACTATAGACATGACAGAAGTCTTTTAGGAAGATACAATCCACCTCCCAGTTGGTAGTCCACTTCAAGTAATTTGCACCGTGTGACATGGGTCAGGAAAAGTTCGGTATGAATGGACTTCATCAGATAATTCATAGGATTGTATCCCCATGCCCTGGCGTGTACGTTGGGGAGAAAAATGCCTAAGTATCGTATAGGCACTGATCTAAACATTTAGGCCCAAATTCATAAAAGGCGTTTAAGGGTTAGACATGTACAACTTCTCTCCTATCAGTTTCAGGGCCTATTCATATTCTGTGAAGATTTGCATGAAGGGCCAGAATCTGTCTATTCAGTAGTTAAACGCTGTTTTAAGCTAAACGCCCTTTATGAATTTGGCCCTTAGTGATTATAAGGCAAATTGGTCTTAAATGATTTAACCATTTTTTCTCTGCTCCTCTCACTGGTTGACTCAATGATGATCAAATATTTGCACGACAGGAGTCTGTTCATGGCAGTTAGACAACGCATTGCAGTGTCTTTACAATAGGGATCGTGACATAAAATGTAAATCATGAATAATGTTAGGAGTTGCTCAAAACCCCCAATCCGCTACACCCAGTCCCAAGCTTATACCGCCTAGGACGACCAGGTCGTTCAAACCTCTTTTTCATGATCATTTCTTGATGGATCTCCTTTAATTCGGAGTTCGAATGGCATTGCTGAGATGGTTTTCTTTCGCTAAATATTATCAAATCAATGTAACATCATTTCGGAATCTGAACATGCGGCTTCAGCGGAAGACGCATGTATTCGGATACCACTATCGCATGCGCATATCGGATAAGAAATAAATTGACTAAACCATGCCAATTAGGGAACACATGTTTACCAACAAAACCAGCATCATCCGAGAAATTGGAACAAAATTGTTCCTGGTGTAGCAACTAAGATGTCCCAAGAAAAATAAATTTCGGATTTACCTGTTTTGCGGTAATTGGAAGACTGTCTTGCGCGGTTTGGTTGTTTATACGAGGGATCCACTGTATCCGGATGGATTTGTTACCTTGTCCATCGAAACTTACTGAGTCACCTGCATCCGATTGAGGTTTTTTAAGCGAGTTGTCTGTCGGGTTACAGGTGACACTGTCGACGAAACCTGTCCTGACTATGTGTCACAATATTGTAAACAATGTAAATTGTGATGTTTTTGCTCTGGCAATGTTAGAAGCACTTTCTAAGCAAAATATCCCCAGCCCTGGCCTTTAACTTAAAGTTGATTTCTATAATCAACCTTTTTGTAATTGGAAGCTATTTCAGCTTTGAACTTGATTAAGTATTGACGGACTTTCATCTGTCCAACCAAGCTTTAGTTAGTTTAAAGGAACAATCATATCGGCTGAGTGCACAATTTTACTACCCAATAGCCGCATTCCCATGCACTTGGATGATTTACACTTGTTGTAGCATTTACGTCAAGTGCATTGTCATAAATGTACCACGCGAATTAAAAAGATTCAACATTGAAACACCAGGGATGGAAACTGGCTAGCTGTACTGTCAGCCTCAAGTATATACTCGTCTCCTTCATTATAGGGGGGTTCATCTTTAAAAATCTGCTTCTAATCAGCCAAAAACACGTGATAGTCCTCGGCGGCCATGTTATACTAATCCCATAATGCATTTCGCAGCAGTTGTCATGGTGTAGCGGATATAGCCACATAGATACGGCTACTGTGACAAGGTACAAATCTTCGTAAATCTAACAAGAATGTGAAATATTTCAAAGGTTCGGCGCGTTGCTACACCCATAGAAATCTAAGTCTTATTATCAAAATAGGTCGGCGTTTCACTTTAAAGTTTTACAAGAGCATTCTGAATGAAATGGCCAAAACTGATGTCATCGTCAGTGAGTGAAGCCTGGTGCACCCAACCCTCGTCTAAATTTATTTAAGAGCACTTCCAATGTTTTGTCTATTCGAACCCGATACCCCGGTATGCGAGAAATATTAGATCGGAGAGATAGCCACCAACAATCCAAAGGAATAGAAATAATATTTCTGCGAATCATTGTTTACATCTCTCAACCCTTCAGGTTTGCGACATCAAGACGACCAATTAGTCTCATTCGCTTCCATTACTTGCCCATTATCACATAATTCTTCTCCCTATCTTCAATTGGTAATGTTAACTAGCATTTTACTTCAGTTCGACCTTAGCTGTATCTATATTCTACCCGCCAGCGCGCACCTAGCATACGAGTTACACCTTATTACCTCGCCCTACAACTTTCCCACCAAGAAAACGTTCGCCAGTAACGCCAGTCATACATACGGGCCAATTTAAACATGGGTCTTGTGCTGAGTCAATCTCAGCCTTACGAGACAGTCTCCTGCTGTTTATTGTCATACCAGTAATTATCTGCTGAAGCTCTGGGACAAGATAGAAGTTTCTGCATTTACATAAATGTTATTCGTTGACAACTAGTCATCACAAGTTATTGAAATTAAACAATTGCAGTTGTAATGTTTTTATGTTGGAAATGGTCAGAGCATGTACAACAGCAGCACTTGCTTTCTTTTGCCTTCTTAGGACGTCTGTTTATCCCCAGAAGACCCTAACGGTCAATAACGTATCGATTACAGTGTCGACCTTCAGAGGCTCTGACCATTTTTTTCGTAGTGACACCGCATCCTTTTGCCAATAGCTAACATATCACAAGGATGACCGTCTCAGATTTCTAGTTCTCACTACGCATTGGTATATGATAAAGTAACTTTGTGTGTGTAAGACGCTAAGGGATGAAGATCCTTAGAGTATACGTAAGTTCCACTCAGTTGGTCACCTTCAATTCTGCTGACGCACCAAGCATTTTAGTGACCATTTACCGTTCCCACTGATATATCAAGCGGTTTTTACTAATGATATTCGTCTCCTGGCTCAATCTGGTCCATTCTCTCAGCTGCCTTGATCTATTTCATGGTGTAACTTTTTGGCTCTCCCGCCTGACCAACTATTTTCTAATGCGCACTTTGTGGCCATGTTTGCAAACTTTTATCTTTATTCTGTATCACATTGCGCAGCTCTCTTCCTTTTTATGCCTATGTTATCGAACCTTTTCCGCTATGTTGCCGCTTTGCTGCATTCCCCTTTTCTACTGTTATATTAAGTCGATTGTAACGGCACAGTTTTCAATGGCATCAATGAGGAAGGCCAAAAAACATTAAGAGCAAGTAGCACAAAGTAACCAAATCAGTAACAGCTTCTTTGTGCTCCACCCCAACTTGTTCCGACAACACAGTAAAACAATGGAATACACACGCTTTTTCTCAACTCAGGTTACGTCCTTTAGGTTGTGTTAGCGTACGCAGTCTTCTCGCCTTTCGATGTATAGCATCACCAATTCGCCGCTGCAACATCCACCCGAGATCCTGTCGCCAGTTTTTTCCTCCAGGTCATGGTGTCAGAGAACGCAATTGACAAAAAGGCACCTGCCGCAGCATCGCTATGATACGAGATACATCATAATACAGTGTCATCCTAGCACTAATATTTCCATCCTCCTATTACATGTACGCCGATCAAAAATGATAACAGCGAAACATATCCGATTTTAAAAATCGATTGCCGCGCGATTCTGGATGTTGTCATATCCATAAGGAGATAATATTTCATAACTTTCCGTTTCTGTGATATGATATGACAGTGATACCACTACGATTGACAGAAATATGCGTACAATATGCATTCATATTTGCAAAATGAACAACGAACGATATCGCCTTACTTCAGCGTCTTCTGTATCTTAAGGACATAGCGGTACGTTCTTTGTGTGATGTCACATAAAACAAAAACTTCCACGCATTGTTAAAAAACGTTAAAAAGGCTGGGTTTGCACAGAGTTTACGTTTTCACTTGCAGAACGAACAAGTCATTTCCAAAGAGCAGGCCACATAGGATTCACACTGTCACTTTTCACTCTCATGTAATTCATATCATGCTTTCAAGCCTAAGTCAGCTAACGAACATTCTCGTTGAAAATGACATGTGACACATGAACTATGACAACGTGAATTATATGTAAACCGGCCTAAGCCAAAATAGATTCTTGGTCGGATTCGTGCGATGTTTTATGGTGTTCTTCACTACACATACCGAAATCACAATCAAGTTGGTCAGTCAAGAATCCTAGTAAAATAGATCTCGTAACTCAAATAACCTACATGTATTCTTGGCTACATTGGCCAAGCCAATCTGTTTACATTCATTTGTCATAAGATGCCTTTGAAAGCAGAATACAGTGCCCATCAAAGCCAAAGGTGCAAACATTAAAAGAAATATCGGCGTTGCTGAAAAATAATCTCATCCGACCAAAAGTTTCATTTTCTCACATTTCAGGAAAAAGCAGTCGCTAGCTAAATCCTGACCAGACAAAGGCAGCTTTATGGAATCTACCCTATATTTTACAATCAGTTAAAAGATCTGACCGCAAGCTTTTTTGTTGTTTTAGGTCTGGTTTCAAAACCGCCGTGCCAAGTGGAGGAAGACAGAGAAGAAATGGGGCAAGAGCAGCATCATGGCTGAATACGGTCTGTACGGTGCCATGGTCAGGCATTCCCTGCCTTTACCCGAGACCATACTAAAATCAGATGACGATGAAAAGGAGAGCGCCCCGTGGTTGCTGGGTAAGTAACTATTCTGTAACAAAGTACTCTCATTATATGTTACTGTTCGGTGGTTAATTATTGCTTGCTCGGCACGCCGTATTGTCACGTGAATCCCTGGTGGCTGAGGCTTTCTTGTTGCTGTTGGCACTCCATGGTTCTCGTCAAACCGTTGGTATAGCTGTCTGCCTGTGATGAGCTATATATTACGCACATATTTCTGATATTTAAACATCTTTTTGGGGCCAGACTGCTTCAGATTTGAGGTAACGAGGTCCATTTTAGCGCTGTCTGCGCTACCATAGACTCAGGCAACGATTAGGTAACCTAAACAAGTAGGGCCGTTATGATGTGATTTGAGAGTAAATTTCAGTATATACATGTAATAAGTTTTTCTATTTACCTTCCAGGAATGCATAGGAAATCGCAGGAAGCCTCAGAAAAGTTGAGCCAAGAGGATTCAGACTGTGACAAAGATAGCCCAACGAAGGAAAAGAGTGACTTGAAATCAGAAAGCATCGCCACACTGAGGGCCAAAGCCCAGGAACACCAGATCAAAATGCGAGAGTGTATAACTGACACGACATTAGGAGACCACCATAAAGATATCGTGACTTTACAGTTGGACAGTTGATGTCTGTGAAGACTTATCCCAACGGGATTGGTGCAATTAACATATCAAGTCAGTGTGGGGAGAGGACTGTGGAGGCGTTGAGGCATTAACTGGTGCTGGTTGAGGCTCCGGCTGTTTCATCGGTCGAATGAAGCATCTTGACCTGAGTGTATTTATCTGGCTCAGAGAGCGCCATCGTGGATATCAATGGCCTGTTTCATTAAAGTGTAAAAGTGCCCGTCGGACGGGCAGCAGCGAAAAACTCCGATCGCTCGTTTACGCGGCGCTTGATAACAAGTCAAAGTACAAATTATAGAGCATCCTTACTTATTGCCAATGGTACCATTAACGAATGACACATATGAAACTGACCCTCTATGTAAGTAATGCCAAAATGCGTTTTTCAAATATTGTATAAGGAATCATCATTGTAAGCATGAGGAAGAGTAACAGTGAACGCATATCATTCCATAAATAGCCAGCAGCAGTCTTTTTCAATGTTTAGAAGCGAACTTTAATGTTACCACTAAAAGGCGGGACGTAATGTTGATACCTATGGGTACCGGTATGTATTCAGGACAATGTGCAATACTGCGATTCCCTTGGCGCTTACGCCATCTTTTACCAGATGTCCATTGGTGTCTTAACGACCCGGGTGACGTAACGCCTGAATGTTCCATAGATCCCTGCTATCTTTTTGCGATTATTTGTTCCAGTGGATATCCTTTATTGGTTAATATCCTAGCGACTCGGGCCAATTTGATCGCCGCTCATGCATCTGAAGGAAACGCTTTGTCCGACCCAGCAAGCTTCTTTTTCTTCCTTGTTCTTACAGTTAGTGACAACATTTTTCTAATGGAATTCTAATAGACTGATTAGCCTCATGCGGATAGCGTAATTGGGGTGTGATCTGCACAATTACTATAACGCTGTTTGCATCACCCCAGAACAATTAGGTAGAATTGTATTAATTAATGGTGTTCATTTGGTGTAAGGATGCAGTAACTCAGTGGCCGATGAAGCCTGTAAAGTTATTGACCATAATGGTCCGGAGAATCACCCATGGTGCAAGGAAAGGTGCTATTTTAAAGAAGTTATCATTGTATGATGGACTATCATTCCAGTGCAATGCACCCGACTAATAGGGTAATCAATACAGGTCTTGCTAATTCATGCTGTGAGTGATTAAAACAGTAATTGGGGTGGCAGTATTGTTACCCTGTAGCTTGCTGCAAGCAGAGATTTTTCTCAATCTCAGGCTGTCTTATTCGGTGGGATTTCGCCATCTGGGACACATTAGAATTCGTCCGTCATTTGGCATCACTCGTGTCATTAGGCAGTTATTAAAACTGTTACGAGTTCCAAGTACGTTGCAAAGTCCGGGTTCGTTCACGCATACCATATTGATAATCTAGGCCGAACTATCTCGGGTCTAAATCACGCCGAAATGACGTCGACTTTGCAACTAACTTGTCAAATCTCGGCCCCAGCTGTCATTTTACACTTGTATTTTTAGTCAGTTGCAAGAATACGTGTTCTGCATGTATCTCTGTTGACAGTCAACTGAAGCAAATGCTTGTTTTGAAACGTCAAATGTGATGAACTTCAACTATCAATTAGATACAGAAAGGCATACCTCCACATTAGATATTCACGCCACGTTTTATTCACAATGCCTTTCTTTGTAGGCAATGCGATTGAAATACCATTGTGCTGTATACGTCTCATGAATTGCTTCTGTGCAGACAGACCTTACGGACTGGTTGGGTCTTAAGTTTTTTTTCATTTTGTAATAATTTGTAACATATTAACTCGATTCACGGTGACAGAATACACTGAAGCTAACAGTTGCATATCACTTTGTTGCAGGATCGTGGTGTGTGTGTGGGGCGGGGCGGGGGGGGGGGGGGGGGGGGGAAAGATGGGTATCGAGTATGGTTGGTAATATATCGCTTTATACCCGTTCAAAACACTTGAACAGTTTTGGGATAACATGAGAGCAGTCAAAAACGTTCTAATCAATACCATCATCTCTCCATTTTCTGAAGGTTTAAAAAACGTACCAGATATGTTGAGCTTACCAGCTAAGGGGTGCAGGGGCTGATCAACATCATTTTGTCGGAGGATATCGTTTACACGAAATTGGCCAAACTGATGAATTTCCTATCCGGCCCTTTCATCTTGTTTTCGACCATTCAACGCTGAGCTTCTTCACAGGGCAGTTCATGGTCAGATCGTCTAAAATTGGTTGTCACTTTTCACAACAGAACTTAGTGCGACTCGTGGTTGTAATGCAACCCGACCTGTCTTTTTCGTGTAAATGGTCATTGGCTGCCTTTTTTAGGAAAACTTGATAAAATTTCGATCAGCTACTTTGTTCTGAGCTGATGGGATTTATGAACCGATCTATTCAGATTCGGAACTTTTTGTATATACGGGTGAAAGTATTCATAAATGTTATCTTGCCAAATATAGTGCCTCTATATTGTGTCTATTGTTTGTACAGTCAAAAATAAATCGTCTACCATAAACGGAATGCGGAGTTATTTTTGTTTCTTAATCACAGTCTTCTTTCTTCATTGGAGATTTAAGAACATTTGAAGCTGTCATGGAGCTATCGTTCTCCTTCTTTCAGCACTTTCCCCGAACGGGAATCTGGGACTTCTGACGAGGCACTGGCCAATCAAAAGACGCCTGTCATACTTGTTTGGTGCTGATAGCAATGGCCATGATTGAGTATAGAACTTCTGATTGGCCAATGCCTCGACGGGGTCAAAGTCATTCGCCTGAGATATGCGAGTGTTACTTAGTATGGATTCTCACCAGCAAATTGATAGAATGACAATTTGAGCAGACCCATCAGTACACATGAAAGAACTGGATATTTTGGAGCATTAGCCATTTTCTCTAAATGAATTTAGGTCTACCGACCATGTTATATTTGATAGGAGACACAAATAGTGCTTCACAGTCAAGCTCGCACATGAGTAGTACATGTACAGGGCTTTTGGTACATGGCTTCTGACTCGTCACAACCTGTCACATGGAAGGAAGACTTCCTTGAGGAAAGTGGCGAATGGTAGGCCTTCATACCATTTTACTTATCTAACCTTAGTCTTTTGAGGAAAAAATTCACAACCCAAAATGCAAAGATAAGTTCAATTAAGTCGATTCGGAGGGCTGAGACTAATGATGATCGCAGACCTCTAAATAATGTCAACTTCAGCTAAATGCATTCGTTAATGTCTATTGCGGGACCTAACTTTCTAAAAAAATGCAGAACCATTTTTTTCGAGAATATTATTCTCACTCTAATTACATTGAAATACGTATGTCACTAATCCTAGTTCTCATTATATGAACAATAATGAGATATAACCATTTCATCGGCGATTTTTTTTCCCCGCTGTGACGACGTCCCATAAAGATCTCCTGAAATAACATCTTAATTATATTATCGTTATAACTGGTGGATAATTGTGTTTTGTTACATAGTCGATGTAACAATACAGACATCAATAACATTGCACTCTTTTCATCATGTGGATAAAATGTACAAATTGGTAAAATAACCTCAGCAGTTGTTCTCTATGTTCTAAATTAAGTTCATCAACACAGAAGACTAAGGTATTTAGCCTTTAATTATTTGTTTCACAACAAATGATGCCAATCTATTGGCCAGTAATTGCTCTTAGAGTCCTATCTATTTCTTGTAATTACATCATGACTGATCAAGCTTTGCTTACTGCAAGTCTCCGAAGAGAAAATGGAAGAGGATACACTTCAATAAATGCCCAATTACTGTAATTTGTTGAATCATAGCTTGCATGGAGAAAAAGCGCCATCACTCAATGCAGATACTGAGGATGTTTGATCAATGAGACCATGCTGAAAACTTAACTGCTTTCTCGTGAGGAGCGTGGCATTAGGGGGTGGAAAAAAGGTATTGTGAAAGCTTTGAAAGTGCCTTGTTTGTACCAGTAACTGCTGTGTGTTTGAAGAATCGTAACATCGTAACTTGAAATTTTTGCGACACAAATCAAGCGTCGGCAGCCGGTTTTGAAGTTGATGGTGTTCCGTGATATGAAGGCGCACAAATTAAGGGAAGATAGCAACTGATCGCTGACTTTCGATTAAAAGATCAAACCACATGAATGACACTGCACTTTATTTGTCAAAAGCTAAAAGCAATGACTCTCCTTCAAAATATTGCGTTTTTCAAAGTAACTATCATGAAATGCTTCTTATAATTTACCCTCAAAACTCGCCAGCGTTATTTTAAATCTTTGCAGCATTTACTCGGGCTTTCAGCAAGAACTCGGTGAGGTAATATGACTCCTTGGCTGATCACATGCAGTTGACAACTGATACGGAAGAGGTCGAGTCCTTGATAAAAGTCCTCAAGTCAAACTGTACGTCGTTAGCACTCACAATTAGTCCTATACTCTTTTCTCTGACATGCGCGCCTTTTTTCAAACGCGTGCACAGAAACGACAAACGGGCGACAAACTCCATCATTGTCTTTCGAATGGATTTCATTTTTGCGCTCAACAAAAAAATCTCCCGTAGCAAACCATCAGGACCTGTAATTATTATTTGGTGAATGTCTTTGAACAGGGAAGACTGCTACTAAGAAGGACGACCCCACTCTCGGCCTCGTATTACATATCATAATGATCCAGGTTGACTCTAATTACGGGCCTAATTATACTCTCCCCAGTTTTCCAATTATGCTCCCATAAAGTTCTCGTTGCCGGTCGAGAGGGCGGGTGTAAGATTACGAAGATTTTGTCGTTGATTAATGAAGTGTATCCACATTAAAATAGACTACTTTAATCAAAACATCATATCGATTTGATGATTAACGGTTAGGCAGATACGGCGGATGCGGTGTCGTTTCCACCATTGTCTCCGACCGGTCAGCGCTCTCCGCGACACGCGCGAAGGAAATCGGTCTTTTCCTTAGAAACTGCACGTTGCGGAAACCCCTATGATTGACGGTTTATTCTATGATGAAGTTGATGAGAGGTTGCAGTGCGTGAATGAGAATTAAAAAGGTCATATCAAGATCGAAGATGTAAAAAAATATTGAAATATTCCTTGCTGCATGGTCATTGGTCTGGCCTGTATATTCTCAAATACTGTATACAAGGTACAGTTCTTATGATATGCTTTGCTGAGTATATGCGTAAGCTAATGATTTTTCTATCAGACAGAGCTCTCCCTATCCACTAATGGCTATTTCCAGGCCTATCAGAATACCGTCATCCAATTACGAAAATCCTAGCTGGCTATTTTCAATTTTCATTGAGATCGCACATGGCTTACCTGTATTCTCAGTGAAAGATATTTTATTTTCTAACCTGATATTCATAATGATTTCCTGGTGTACGCAATTTATTATATGGTTTACCTAAGCTGGCGGAAATAAAAAAGGAATCCTCATGACGAATTATCGCCATCCTGAATGGATGTAAATGCCATGTACATTGACGCACACATTACATGTACATTAATGTACAGAGACAGATAACCATGACAAACCTGAATTGAAGTCAACAACTCTATTTCAACTCAGTCTAACCTGCTGAAAGTTCATCAAATAACACTGTCATGTATGTTTTGATGAACAATTTGCATCAATTCTGGTGAACTGGGGAAGAAAGCACTCGCAAGTATGGTGGGCATGGCAGCCACGTGCGCGAGATACCTGCGCGGGATCCTGCAGCGTACGCTTTTAGTGCTCCGTGTTCCCTTGCAGGAAGCAGTTCACAACACGATAGTCAATGCATTAACCTTTTAAAAGATTCAAGACAACTTTATCGACATTTCCAAACAGAAAATTAAAGTGAGGCTGGATTCAAAGATCGGACATGTTCAGAATCAGGCATAAACTTTATCTTCGCCAAAGAAGCGAACGGCCTAACAGTGTTCCTGCTGTTAAAACGCAAACAACGTGTATCTGCGCAGTATGACGTCACGTGGAGAAAAAACTATGATCAAGACTCGAGTTTGATGTAGATTTGCTAAATATCTGCTGTAGATCTCGTCGCATTTGGTTCAAACGTGTAGCACAACGGGATCTCTTGAAATAAGAGGAAAAGATTCCTACTCATAGCCCTTAGCCTTACTGTCAATTCTTCGTTGTCATGGTAACCGCTCATGAATTGAGCGAATCAGATGACACCCCCGCTCAAAGGTTCATATAACTAAAACCTCTTGAAATAACTTTTAGAATTTGATAACTGATATCACTATATTTTTCTTCTTTCTAAAGGTCACTATTGCGACAAAGAGTCACATAACCATTAAAGTGTTGTTGAAGACAAACGTCAGAAACTCGGTGAGACGCCTCTTTGAGGACGTACACATTATACAGCGGTAAATTCAGCGGATCAGATTTGCACCACTGGTCCGCCGGGGAGAACCAGGCCCTGCAGTGTGATGAACAAGTGACCTGGCTGTTTTCAGAAGGTGTGTCATTTTTGGAAGGAGGTCATCCAACTCAACGGATGACACGTTGTCGATAAAAACTTTACATTCGCAATCCACGGTCGTTGGTCTTTCTAGCTGTGTATACCTTGATCACCGCTCATCGACTAGGGTATCTGGCAGGGGACAGTTTGCATTATAAAAAGCGCCACCTATATTGGCGCCTCGTCAGGTGGGGAATTTGGTTTTCTGTTATTAGCAAGGTTGAAGAAACCGCTATCTCGATCAAAATCTCGACTCTTATCGCTGTGTCATCTAATCTACACAGATATGAGGAGGGATCCTTGTATAAACCTCTACATGACTTAAATTTTTATAGAATACCATTGCAGCGATAAGATCAACACCCGAAGAATTTGTCTATTTTGCCAGACGATATATTTTGATAGCAGTGCGCGAACTCAATAGCACATAGTTTCTTACCAAGATATTTACTTTGTAGCTTAGCTCCGCTGCTTGCTGAAACACAAGCGAAATGCTAAGACCTAACGCTTGTTTCAATTTCATGTTTATATTAGGTTGAATTTTGCAACGACGTGCCAGAGCGGGGAAATGAGGTGACTGTTTCTAAGATGCGTAATTAGGCGTGGATCTGGGAGGGACCTTTGCAAGGCTCACCTTTGCAAAGACGATTCGTATTGTCACCCCTCAGCGCCGAGATCCCGGCTTAATTACCCTGATTAGGACTTACCGAAATTAAAAGTTTACAGTGATCATGCTCTAGTGCTATTTCCAACGCCGTTATTAGGATGCATAAATAGGTCCCAATGATCTTTCCGCAGTTCGAAATGATCATAAGTGCCTTCTTCTGTTCACATCAAGTCGTCACCAGCCTTAATTAATATCATGGAGTCACGTTCGTCCTTTTGTTCCCCGGGTTGCTAGAATACCCGATGCCTCCTAAGGGCTCGAGGACGCTCCCCGTCTGACAGTGGGTAAAAAGGAACAGGGAGAATCTCACATCTCGAACGTGTTAATTGGGGCGACAGAGAGAGACAGGCGACCAAACCGGTGAGACTAATTTCCCCGGGAGTCAACCATTGTTTCGAGATGACTATGATGACTGTCAATGACTGTGGCAGTGGTGGAGGGCGGGCAGGGTGTGCGTGGTCGCTTCAAAGTAGGATGATCATTACCTCAATAGCTTAGTCAATGTCAACCGGGAAGATGGTTAGTCGATGGACCATGGGTGGTAAAACAATAAGCTCAAAAAAGTTATTTGATCGACCAATTGGTCAGATAAATAACAAAACTTCCAAACTTGAGGCAACAACAAAAACAATTGTTTTTTGATTGACAAAATGGAAATATCATTGATCTAGGCATTCCTCGCCGGAGTCAAAGAAAACCTTCTGGTGAATTAGAATATACTGTAACCAGGAAAAGGTGTCTACCGAGAGGGGATCGCATACGCTTTTCGATTTCTGTAACAAACCTACCCTAATACTCATAATTCATTTAACAATGTGATGGGACTACCATTCCATGGGAACTCTGATTCCTGTACTGACTTGTTTATCGAACGTGCGAGTGACTATGATCTACGTATACCGAACTTTGGAATCTGATGAGGCATTCTGTTACCACTTCGGTGGGGTTGACTTGCACTCCCTGCATCCGGTAATTGGCATTCCTGTCTCTTGCCTTTACCAGTTTTAGATTATCGTAACCCTTGGCTGAAGGCTTATCAGTAAGGCTAGTAGATCGGATAAAATACTTTTGATTTGATTTTGACTGCAGCCATAGAAGCAAATAAGGAAGAGAAGAAGAAAGATAAAGAAAGGGAAAAGGAGGAGGAGGAGGAGGAGGAGGAGGAAGAAGACGAACGAGATGCCGAGGAATGAGGAGAATAAGAAGTATTAGTAGTCGTAGTAGTTGTACACGTAGTAAGATGCTCGCTCCTGAAACAATGCCCTGAAGCTAATTTGCTCGGACAACGTTTCAAATGAGTTAGTTGTTGCAAGTGATAGATTTGTTGGTGACTCGAACTGAATCTCACTGTTTGGTCTATTCGTGCAAGTTTTAGAGTAAACTTTTAAAACAAGTCAATTTATCCTCGCTCAGACATGGTAAAATGCATCATACGTGTTAATGCAAACAATGGCGAAGATGGGAAGTAGGGAAGCCGTGAGAAGAATAACAGAATCATTCGCTACGCTTCAGTCATTGTTCTGCAGTCTAAAACAACACTGCAAGCGCACCATTGAGAAACTCCATCTCATCGTGCATGTGCATTTAGATGCCCTAGGGCAGGCAATAGGGCCAGTGAAAACAAGTTAGACACCTGCTAGTAATATAGGCTTAACTGCTGCTATTGCTCATCAGAATCTTGGGCAATTACCACCAACGTGAAAACAAACCAAATCTATAATGCCTCCAACCCTGTTAAGACCAATTAGATGTGGGGTAAAGAAAATATTTCTCCCCAAAGATCGCCCCAACTGGTATAGCATCTGAACTGGTCAGACTGAAATACAGTGAGTGGTGGCCTGGGTTTGGCGAAACACTTCTCTTCATTTTCAGTTGTCATCATACATATTTTGGGTTCCCCAGACGATTTCCAGGGTCTTGCGATGCTCTCTATGTCTCCCTCGGATCCTCAGACGACAGCCAGTGTAGAAAGATACAAAGAAAAAGAAGATGAGATGTCAGCTAGATATGATTGGGGTTTGATCTTCTGAAAATTCGGTCAACACAAATGTGCAATCGGCAGAAGTTTTTTACTGAAGGGAAACGCTTTAGAGGTTTTCAGCGAGAATCTCAAAGACCATTAATTTACGTGGTCATACCACCAACTAATGGTTTGTCAATTTAGGTAGTTACACAATCCGTCTCCGAACACAGGAGAGGACATTGCGAAAGCTAATAGGCTTTATTTTTTAAGGGATTTACATGTAATATGTATAATGGTTGTCTGGTCTATTCGTGTAATTGGCTCCAGGTTGGCACTTTTAATACGAAATATAACAGTGGTTATGACTGATCTAGCACAGACGTTTGCTCTAGGTTCTCTTCTACTTATGTATGTACCTACTTATGACTGAGGCTGGCACCTAACAAGCAAATTAAGGGTAATCGAAATCAATTAAATCATTTTGCTGGTGAATATTAGGTTTATATTGGGTGTCTCGAAAAAGGTTACTCAATAGTGCATGTTAATATGCTGAGGAGTGAGAGTTTATATCATTCGTTTCTGAAGGTTATGTTGCGTAAAAGCGGGTTATTTAAGCTAGCTGTCCATGGTCAGAGACATTTGTTGCACTTCTGAGGTGATGCATGTATTGTAATAAGGACAGCATGTGTATCCGCATAGCAATGTAGCTTAGTCCCGAAGAAGACCTTGCTAAGCCTTGGTCAATCTCGACAATTTAGCTCAAAGTTGCACCATGACCCTTTAGTCTTCGTGGAAAACCATAGCTTGGTCTTTCGAAACTCTCATACCACTTAAATATTAAGTAGGTCATGAGTTATTAGAACATGGGTAAGTATGATAAAGGTATAGGACATGGATAAGAAGGTCAGAGGAGTGTTGAAACAGCATTTTCTCAGTTCACAAATTGATTTTGAAGGAGATTCGAAAAGCGGGAGAATAGAACATTATAAAATGATTTACATGTAGTACGTTTTGGCATCTGAAAAAAATCCATGAAGTCTGTGTGTGGAAACATTTAAGACACCTGTGGTGAAGTACCCACACCAATTTCCCTGTTTCCCATCAATAGACTGGCGCTAATATAGGAGTCGATTAACCATTATTGAAAATCCATTAGTTTAAT
Organism: Lineus longissimus; assembly: GCF_910592395.1. Taxonomy (NCBI): domain Eukaryota; kingdom Metazoa; phylum Nemertea; class Pilidiophora; order Heteronemertea; family Lineidae; genus Lineus; species Lineus longissimus. Next base: position 3,857,501 of record NC_088310.1, on the reverse strand, counting down.
TGGTAGCAATTCATCTAGCTCTGTTTTGAAGTTGGAACATCTGATGATTTCGGCGCATTTACTCTCGTTGAGGTTTTTCTGTGTTTACTTATCGGCTTGAGTGACGATGTTGAATCAAAAGCTTTTCGTGTCTAATTTCAATCGCGATGAACCTCAGATGTTGAGAAAAGGTCAATGAAACCATGAGTATCAGATTGGTGTTCTAGATCACTGTTAATTAAAGGCTGTTGTGTGAGGCTGATATTTCGAATACTTCTTTGGTCACGAAGGCTTTCTCTTCATCATTGTATTGCTGTTTGTACTCGTCATTGAGTTTAGATATCCGAAGGCGGGTGTTCCTCTTCGACATGTTTGAGTGATTTGCCAATATCCAACTTGTTGTTTTTGTTTTATTAAAGGTGTAAATTTGAGCAGGGCCCCATTGAAATGCCAAATAATATTTTTTCAATGACATAGGCTTGTCAAAATCATATCATCATAACTAGAAGTGATCACATTTTGAGGTGATGTTATCCCTCAGGATGGCAACCCGGGGTAAACAACTTAGAAAGATAAGCCATAAAGGCATTTTTCCACAAGTTCCTGTGGTTCACTGGATGTTTTGTTATGCACCCCCAGTTGTGATTCAAGTAGGCCCCCTTATAGCCAATATCAAATCATAAATGGACTGACTAACTGTTATATGAGATGCATTCCAAAATGATGTCCATCCGGATGATACAAGTGGTAAGCTGGGGGTGGGCAACTTGAAGCAAAGTGGACGGCGAGTCAAATAGGTCGTGTTGTGTATGTTTCACTGACGAAGCCACCTATAGTGATGACTCCACAAGCTAATCTTGTACACCTCTTGTGGCGAAGCTGTGAATCACTAAAATCATTTTCCAAGTTTGAGATATGGCGCTGGGCAATTCTACTTGTTACTTTCCACAGAAGTGTTTGCACATGGCTGGGGTCAGAAATGCATGAATTATTTTTTTCGTTCTTCGTCCATTCCATTTCAGCTCCATAGTGGAAATTAAAACGTGTCTAACAATAGGATTTGAACCATCTCATCCGTTTTCCGTTGGAGGTGATTCAAAACTTTCGACGCTAGCACCGTACATTTGTACATGTAGACATTGTACCGGGTGAGAAAACTGCAGTACAAAAGTGATAATGTTGATGTAGAAACTTTGTATTACGATAGGATTTGAACAATTTCCACCGACTCAATTCCGTCAGAGGTTCAACGTTTTCAACATTATCACAAGTGAACTAATGGTGCGCGCTCGGGGAGGGCGTTGCACTCTGTTTATATACACTCTACTACAAAAGCGAAAATGCTGATGTCGTGATCAACCGCTGAAATCAAAAGCCGAGACATGTTGAAGTTTGATTAAATCTGGCCTTTCCCCCCTACCAGGCGTTATAAGAAACAGTTATCAGATTTTAAATTCACCTAACCAAGCCTGTCGACTTGGGATTACAACCTGAGTGGCTCGTAGCGGGAAACTTAAACATGGCCATCTTGAAGTGAAGATCAACATGTACTGGTCTATGTATTGTCTGATGCACTTCTGTTTTTTAATGCGGACGATGGGTGTCCGGATCCATGCCGTCTCGCCATGCTGGCTGTACCTTAACGGCGAGTGCAGGAGAAAGATACAATCAGTTAGAAACATATTCTTTTCTTACAATATATACTTCATGTCCACTTAGTAATTAAGAAAGACCAGGCCGTATCTGGGCTTTTGCTCATTAGGGGAGGGGGGGGGGGGGGCAAGTGCCATGCGAGGTTCAAGTCAGCTGTCAGCCACACGTCTGTGTATCATTTGAAGATGTTGATTAATTTGGGATTGGGCCAAGTCTAAAAGCAATCGTTCCGGATTTAGCTGAATTCCATCAATCAGATAGAGCCACGACAAGCAGAACTTTGATTATGCAACGGTTATGCATGCGCATACCAGACTCTGGTGCAACACTCATTCATGCGCATGCGTCACCGGACACAAAATCTTGACATTTTGCTCCAATTTCTGCCGATTGTGGCGCTGACTCAAAGTCCTCAAATGAATATCAGAGGATGATTTTGTTGTTGAGATACGTCGATATTGTGATATCTTGTTTCTGGTGTCCGCATGTGTGGTCTTTCCTATCCTCCTTTTATCTTGCGATGTAAGTGGTTTTTTTGCTAACATTTCCTCTTCGCATGAACGTGAGGATTATGGAGAAATAAGCAATGTTGCGAACAGATAACCTCTGGAGACAATAAGAGGTATCCTGCATGGCTGATGGGTGGGTAGAACCGAGAGTGTCGGACCGGTGTAACGTTTTTGGTAATTCCTATATTTCAGTGTTCCCTTACAGCTATAGAATGACCATGGCTTCCAAGTGAACATGTTCATCTATTTTTTAGCATTCCTGAAACACTGGGAGAAAAAAATCAGAAGCGGGAACACTGAATAACGGTACGCTAAACATCGATAGGAAGGTCTCACTGCATAACCATTGTCTTCTCTTTTGTCAACCTGCGAAAGTCAGTCGTGTCATCCAGTCCTGTGCTAATTCATTTAGCAGATGAGAAACATGTACCTGCGCATGTACATTGTCTGTCCTCAAACCAGCGCTAATGCTCTAAGGAAAACTGGCCAGACAGTTCAGATAACAGCAGACCCATCCATACTCTACCGTGATTTTTCACCAGCCGAAACACTGGTCAATACCGCCACGAGCCAGAGCAAGATCTACCATCTCCGTGCTGTCATTGCCAACTAATCGTGATATTGACTCCTAAGGCTATTTATTGAGTCGATGGGCAATAGACCTAAAATTGGATTCGATGACAAGTAATAAGGATATTGTGTGCTAAGTGATAAAATCAATGGAAATGAGGTTGATCGTGAGGAGATTTCCATTGTCTTGGGGTGTGTTAGGTGCTTGTGAGAATGAAGGACACTTTGTGGGTTTCTGTGGTGATGAATTTTTCATTTACTTTACTGGTAATGAGATGTTAGCGGAACATGAAGCGTTGTGAAGCCACTGTGATGAAATGATGTTTGAATTGGGTAATGAGGTAATAGCCCACAAAGACAAGCCGCACAAGTGAGGTGGCTTAGAAGTGCACTGATGGTTAAAATGTACGTGTTTGTACGCGGTAGAGCAAGGAGGCGCAGTGGCCACGTCTTTCCAGTAAATTTAAACAAACTGTCTTATAGAAACGAAAATGGAGTATAATATCTTGAGATTTGACATGTCAGGACCATGGGTGAGTGATATTTGAGAAATTTCGCTTCCATTTAATGTCCATACAGGGCCTTCGAATAATCCATACACGCATCTTACAGAGTTGAGAACAGAGTACTCTTTCTTCTCCTCCGTCAGTGAATATAGATGCTATTTGAGACATTTTGCATGATATGTCAAGACGATGACATGAAATCCAAGAAAGCCACCTACAAATCCTGGAAATGCCGTTCGCGCTCTATTTCCTAGCGCAATACGATCAGCTAACTTTGAACAAAATATGATAACTTTGGCGATTTTTGAAATCCATTTTCGATCCAACGGTAAGAGAAAATTAGGCGTATCTGTGCAAGTTAGAATGATATTTATGATTAAATTCTGTTGGTAAAATATATGAATCTGTTTCTTAAGGTGAAATGCATCTCAACAACCTTGCTTGGAACAAATTGAATGTGAAAGCAGTACTACTTGACAAATATTTTGTTAATATGTGTACAATCTCCTGCCAACGCGCAATTTACAGCGTGATTGTAGTTGAATTGAAGAAGTAGACATCGCACGCCATATCTACTTAGAAGTTTATTTCTTCATGATTAATAACGCCCATACCGAAGGCAGACGATAAGTTCTTTCGAATTTCCATTCAGCATAAATATATTAGTCTAAATGCACAACTTAACACGTGGAAGTGAGCCAGTCGTCCCAGTGAGAACGGCAATTTCTGCATTATCCCGGTGCACTTGTTGTAAGAGACAGCAAGTGGCCATATTTGCCTCCCGTAAACAGATGCTGGGAGCAGGTGGAGCGATCGAAAATTGGCTGAGCGAGATTGGCTAGCTCTGTTCGACAAGGCGGAGTTAGCCATTGATTCATTAGGTTGCAGGCATCGATGGGAGCTTCCACATTATGCGGAGTCTATCAACAATCATTCGCGCTAAACCATTATAAACACTGACAGTTTCCTGATCCAGACACGCACCTAGAGCAGCTCGGCACTTGTCTTACAGTTCCGGGCCAGAGGTGAAATTTTGTAGTGTCTTCAGATAACTTGGAGGGGAGAACCCTTGATTTATTCTGTCAAGGTTGAAATTCAGTCAGTCGAGATGAATTTACTCCGCGCGGGTCATCCGTCTCTTGATCTCGGGGGCCCAGTAGACATGGACTCTCTGATCCCGGGCGCTACTGCGCCGTCTTCAAAATTTTTACCATCACAACGACAACGTTCCCCATTTGCAATTCAAGACATTCTAGGCCTAGGAAGGCAGGAAAATCGAACATGTTCGTATCAAAATGACCCTATGAGCAGCATGATGACATCGTCTGCGGCATATTCGAATCTGGCTAACCGGATGCTATTTAATTCTCGGACACCGTGTATGACCACCGAACCAACACCGCAAACATGGCGGCCAAGCTTTGCGAACTATCCTACAACAGATCAAAGTTATAACTTGTTTAGATTCGGAAATACGACAGACATTCATCATCAAATGGGAATGACTGGAATGACAGGAATGACAGGAAATCAGGGTGAGTTGCAAGCATTTTAAAGTCTATCTTCTTATTGAGTGTTCAAAGATAAAAAATTTATCGTAGAACCTGTAGTCTTTTTAACTACAAAATATGAATATATATTTGTTCATTTCACGTGGTCATGTGTAGGTAGCCCTAGCTCTTGGCCTTTTGCTGATGACCACACTGCATGTTGTTTTCCAAAGCAGCAGCCTCCACTCCCTGCTGTCAACGCAGTGTCTCCCCCTTTCTTACACCCTATGTGCCCGGATTGAAATGCCATCCCTGAAAGTCTGTGACCGCAAGTCAGTGTTCCTTAAAACCCTGCCTCATTGTTGAGAGATATTCGATGACAGATTAGGTTGCATGATATAGCAGACAAGGAATGAACACCTTTTTTTGTATAGTAGGAAGACATCATGATGAAAGTAGAGTAGCGTACATAACAACAAGCATGTTAAAATGTGCATGTATGTTTAATACATGTATGTATTTTCATCATTGAAAATTCTCAATTTCGATTTTAAATTTGATACATATTTAAAGATTGAAAGGATATCAGCGTATCATGAATTCATGAACACCAGTTCTGTCTACTTTGGTGAAATGACCGTCCATTTCAAGCACAATTCTGTGTGTTTATAATATTGACAAATACTTTCGTCCAATGTACTAGTCGTCGTATTGACGAGGCAGCAAACTCACACACGCCGCACGGAGTATTTTGATAATCTTTTCACCGCATGAAACAGCCTCAAAAATTAACCTCTTGGCCCGGCGCTGTCGTGGTAATATTGTCACCATAGTTTCATAGTTATCTCAGTAAAATAGACGTCAATCAAGGTTGTTCTTAGAATAAAATGATATTGGGAATACCTTCGTTAGCAGGTGTAGCTGAAAAATGTTTAAAAGCCAATGGTAAAAGCAAAACAGATTGACAAAACAGCCGATCGTGATTCACACAAGATCGAAACTCGAAAAATTATTTCAACATTGCTGCCGTGAAGACGGATATAAGGATATGGATACCTCACTGCAGCAATGCCTGTTTCTGTCTTTTGTTTTTGAAAGGATAGATCGAGAGCATTGTTAATACAGTTTTCTTGTGAGTCAATGTCTTAGTAATAATATATTGCTTTTGTGGGCAACCGTTTGCGTCATAGTTTCTTTTGACTCTCAGCGACGCCATGAATGGAACATGCTGACTTCAAAACATGACTATTAAAAGTCACAAAACGGCCAACTCGATCTTTCGGGCCGATATTTTATTGTTAGGGTTTTTCCATTCAAGTGTTCAGCTAGTGGTAAACAGAATGCAAAAATATCATTTTCCATCCATTTGAAAAATACAAATTTTTATTCGGGTGGTCAAGGATACGGTTAGCCTACGGATGCAAATGTCACCTAGGTTCAATAGTACTAGTAGTTGATGGAGAAAATGCAGATACCCGAATTCCGGCGTACAGATAACTGACAATGAATATTTTCTTGTACGCAAGTTGTACACATGTATAGTTTGGCTGCAAGGACTTTTCTGTCGTCCATCAAGTAATTGCTCCTCAAGTTGTCTGATCATATCAATCAGCATGATATTTTTCCATCATCTTCCACCTATCTGCACATATCATCCAACATGTCTAAAGCAATTAGCAAGGGAATAAACCGAGGGAGTTAATAACCACAAATGACATCATGATTAGCGTACTGTGTACAGGAAGGTGCGGGATTGAGCTATATAGGCTTACGTCTTCTCGTATACAACCGCGCTAATCTAGGGTTAACCTGGGGAGGTCCGTAATACGGAGATGGTACAGCCACTTAAACATGACTTAACAACGCCCGGATCCGCTTGATTAGTGTGATGAGATCCGCATGAAAAAATACATCATCTCACAAGATATACACCTTGTCGATATGTGATGTAATATTAGGTGAAATTTCCGATTGGTTCTTATCCAAATGCAGTAAATAGGGCCCATTATAAACTAATAAAAGCTGACTAATGATTTTTTTAAGGTGAAAGCAGAAAGCAGGGGGTTATTCGGCCATGCGGGCCTAAATCAGCAACTTCATGATAGCTGATTGATATGCTGAAGTCAACGACATTCCTTTTGCGAGATCATTGGTTCATTCCAAGGAGATCATCCTTATGTTTCCCGAGTTCTATGTTCCCTGGGTCATGTTCCCTGGTCGTTATGTTCGTTGAAAACGACTTTTAGACTGAAAGACTCATTGCGGAACACAGACCCGGGGAATTTAGAAGCCGAAGAACATAGAAACTGGGGAACATAGGACCCGGGGAACACTGCCAGAGCTCGGACTCGTGGAATATGCACTTGGGCCATTCCTGGTATGCAGCTACACGGATGCCGAAACCTGTTTTGAAGTCATCCCGTGAGGCAGAGTTCTCATCCAAAAATTATTTGTCGCCGTACTGTTACTGTTACCACATTTTGACATTACATTGATTGACATCATTCAGTTTTGTTCAGCTTGGCAGCCAACTTCCAAAATCGAAAAAAGAGAACAAATCGAGCTTCAGGAGTTTTTGTGCCATGACTTCTCCAGATAAAAGGTATTTCTATTCCTGATGTTGAAAGAAATAACATTTCCCCCTTTCCGTTATTTTCAAAGAAGCCATGATTGTTCTCAGCCATCAAATAAACCGTTTACCACCAACAAATATGTTAATGATACTTTCAATATTGATTTGTATGGTCAAGATTATTAAGAAAACATTACTAATATGAAAACGACCAAAATTCTATTTGCTAATTGGCAAAAAATTCTCCATCCTCTTCACGCTGATGTCCTATTGCCAATGTGACTTATCCTTTTTGCACAATGTGATTTGTTAATCTAAAATACTTGATATCGGACCAAAGGTAATCCATGGTCGCCACTCAAGATAACAATAGCTTAGAAATCTTGATGAAATCTATCAGCACCTCGTTAGCTCCCGACGGCAAAAGTAATCACCAAATTGCGACACAATACCGCGGAATCCCCTCCAATCTGTGACCTAATCAACCAGCAATAACAATTTATCTAGACATTTAGTCTAATCTGTTCTCCACTTGTCCACTCCGGGGACCCAGCAAACGCATGCAATCTGTCATCAGCGTCCTCAGCGAGGTGGTGACTAAGACACCGCCGGTTTCCCGCCGGGAGTCCAAGGCGATAGATCGGCATCCTTCATGTCCTTGGCTATGGCGTGCTTGGCGGGGACATCAAGCGTAGATTGTTGTCCTTGATGTAGATTGAATGCTGGCAAGGTCGCGGACCTATTACTATATCAATAGCAGTTAGGCCCTTGATGACGGTGAGCATATAGCAGTATTTCAGATTCATGTGCACAGTGTCGGCCCATCAGATAGAACTGTCAACGACAAAGGGGTCGTCTTCACAAAAACTCTGATAATAATATCATAACATACATTTGAGAGAACTCTTGGACTCGATACGTAGTCACTGGCAATCAGATTTTGATGAAGAGGCGTGAAGGTGCGTGACCGCATAACCAAGGACCATTTATAAACAGCCTGGTGACGGGTGGTGTGCGTATTCTAGTGAACTTCATGCTCAAACGTATTGATCTTGCCCAGACCATGTGAGGGAGTTCACGCCCATCTGTGCGAAAGAATTTGGCAGTTCCTGGATTCTTCTTTTTCGTCGAGTTCAAACCTAAACTAAACGCTGATAGAGAGTGGTGTATTATTCAGTGTAAACACAACTAAGGAACTGCAACTGCACCTTATCTCAAACCCGGTATCAAATTCCAAGTAATAAAGTAACAATCACTCTTAAGTGCTTATGTTTATTTTCTGGGGCTTTTCCTCCTATCTGATGTTGGATACGCCACCAACATTGATAGATTTCTCGTTTCCCACAAACTCGAGTGTATTGTTTCAATAATATAACATACTTTGGATTGAGTTACTATACAGAAAACCTGGGCATAAATTTTAAATTTTACAGTCTGGCGAAGCTCAGATTTATCTCACAGAGACGCTAAGACTACCAGCGCCCATCATATTGTCTCCGGAACCTCGGGGGCCCGGCGTCGATAGATTTCGATGGGGACGATTGCGCGATTGGAATTTTGATTTCTATAACTGTCTGCACTTAGTTAGATCTAGATATATGAGAAATAATTGGAAGTATTCGGAGTAAGACAATGGGTTCTAATTATATATCTATACACAGTGTTAATATTCACTGCCAATGAAATCTACATACAGCATATTTATACTGGGCTATATCGGGTTTCCCAAAAATGTCAACCCTTTTACTTACCTTGTTACTTTTGATTTTGTACGCAATACACATTTGCAAGTCAATGAAGAACATGTGTTCAATTGACTATTGTAATGCCATATCTACTAAAAAAGCGTCTCACTTTTTGACTTTTAACGACCGAATAGATGAGTAAATCACAATCTAATCATGATCAGAGGATCACCGAAGGGGAGTGTTCAAGAAATTCCACGAGATGGAGACACAACCAAATATTGTCCTTTCGTCAGGCATGGTTGTGACGTCGTCCGTCTTCAATTGGGCTCTTAGACAGAGATTGGAAACATATTGTATAGCTATCAAATATAAGTTACAAAATATAAATGGTTTCGGACTGAAGAACTCTCTGTTGGCATGCTTATTTTCGAAATTCGAAAATGAATAAACAAAAAGAAAAAAAGGTGAACTTCCTAAACAACTGCACGTATATTCAATTTTCTCCACCCTTTTTGGTACCTTTGCTTATTCAAACCTCATGATATCGGTCCCGAAAAACAGATTTTGTTCGCTTTGAATATCTTTATTGGTTATCGCAGACGCCTCTCCCAAGGGTTATGGAATAGCCAACGTATACAATGTACAAAAACTCATTAGAAAATTAATTCAATTGTTTAATCAAGTAATTTCATTTAATTAACTCGCGCTGGTTGACGAGCGATTGTTAATTTACACTCTGCAATCAAAAATTAATTTTGGATGCGAATTAATTTTTCAGAAGATAAGAGACGACTGATTCAGCTACTCCAGGGGATTTGGGGATATCAAAATTTGCAATTACCATTTTATATACAGATAAGCTCTTATTGTATCCAACTTATTTAAGTTATGTTGTTTAATTATTAACTTATAATTGATGTGTGATGAGTTTTCAAATGTATTGACTTGGAGACTTGAGATATGATATTAATATATAAGTTGTCGTTATTTTACATATTCTGTCCGGATACGTCATCAGACGTTCTCGCCACACTGCACTCTCTTACAATCTGGCCAAGTTTCTTCGATATATTTTGGAAAACGTAATACTCGAGAAGTTTATGTTAGGCCTGAGTTATATAGGGTTCACGGTGTCACTTGTCACTGGGATTCACTTGTAACGTTGAGTTAAATGAATAAGGCTTGAAAAATGACGTGGGGTGAAAAGTGACCACGTGAATGTTATGTAGTCCGCTCTTTGGAAATGACTTGTTCGTTCTTCATGTCACGCATGAAAAGTGAACAGTGACATGTCACATGTGAAAAAGTGAACCCTGTATAATCGCAGTCTTCAAGATGCATTTTAAGGTTGGCTCAATGTCCTCACATCAGGACTTCGCGAAAGAGATCGATGAGACCAGCAGAGGCTTGACCATATTCATCGAATCGCCGGTGAAAACAGTAAATAACTTGTTATGTCGGATTTATATGGAGTTCTTGAGGTTTTATCTGTTTACCAATAATTATACAGACATGTAATTTTGAAATTTAAAACTAGTGATAAGAATCAGTTTTTCTTCAGATCAACAAAACAGTGACTTGCAAACATAGACACTACCAAGAATGGATCGGGCTGTTTGTATCTGAGAGTACTGATCAGTGTTCTATTGACTTTCTTCTTCAATAGAAATTGCACGGGGGTAAATAAATAAATCTCTACGTTCATTTTCCGCTGGCACAGTAGAAACTAACAGCCACTTCCTCCATCCTAATTTCCGGGTACATGTACCAGAGGGTTTGTTGATAGAATATAATGAAAAAAATTACCTTCCGTTCACCTTACACAGTGTTTCAGCAACACTCAGTATAAAAACAAGTGCAGGCTCATACAAAAGTGCCCTGTTATTAGCCGCCAATTCGAAATGAAACAAGCCTTTCCAAATCGACGCCCATCTTGGACATTCAACCTCTGACTCTGCTATAGGCTACACAAAGCAGAGAAAGCAAGGTAGAAAACGTTAGGATGAGATTTCTTGACTCGGGGAAAAATATACGCAAGAAATCTGGAAACATTTTGCTCAAGAGAAAAACGATATTTTCTCCTCAGAGCGAACGAGTAGCTAATGTTTATAAAATTGGCGCTATGGGTCTCTCACTACACTGATAATGTGTTCCTATGATGCCGAAATGTGTGCGGGGAAGACGGAATGAAATATATATTGACCAAGGCTTAGGCAAGTCTTGCAGGTTCGCTACACTGAAGTCCGAAGTGTATGAATACATTCATGGCTTGTACTCTGGTTGTTACTCAAAGTAGGCGTCTCTTCTTTCTTGAACAAGAAGCATAAAACCGATTTTGACCCTTTGCTTTTTTCACCATTTACTATCTAGCTAAGCAGATGAAGGGAGACTAGATGACCACTCGGAGACTGGATGACCACTCGTAATACTGAGCTAGTTACGGCATTAACGTATCAAGGTTATCTTCATTAACCACCCCAGGGGATGGTTGTGAAATGCTTGCGTTACAGCGAAGAACCAACCAGCCGCATATAGTTATGATTTCCATTGATATTTACAAAAGACCCAATCTCCTCATGCAAAGAAACTGCTTTGGCCAGTGATGAATATTTACAACATCTTTATCAAAATCGAATCTTACTTCAAGTAGCATGTCCTTAAATTGTCCGTCGAGTAGAATCGGCCACTCAGCATAATACACTGCATTTGCCAATACAATTCCAATAGAAGCTGGACTCCTAACCACGAACGAAAACTCTTTTGCCATACCCGTCTTCCTCAGCTGACGTCGCGAGCCTATTACCCGCAGAAGAAGAGCTTAATGAAATTAATCCACGAAACAAATACCTAATTTTTATGTATTTTATGCATCGGCTCGCTGAAGGATACACAAAGAGACATTGAGTGCGCACCATAATCTGGGTTAATTAATTTTCACATTGGACAATTAAGACTTGATTAGGACGAGGCGTCGGATGGTTATGAGTGGCTTTTCACCCAGTATTAGACGATTTCTTTATTTGAAACCTAATATAAGGTTAATATCAGATATAATTATATCAATATAATTTCCTTGGCTACGTGGGTCAAGTGTCCATTTAGAAGAAATTCCTTCACGATTGAGGGCTCGTTGCTTTATATACCCCGATGTCTTGTCTTCTGCATGTCCCTGAGCCAACATGCTGACTTTAACGCGATGATACGCACTTACAGTGTTGCCGTGTTGTGGGCCGTTCATAGAGGAACGCTGAAAGATCAAAGTTGTATTCTAACGCATCATTTTCTCGCGGACATGGGGTTGGGGCGGAGGGGGTCAGAAGCTTGATATTAGTCAAAAATATACAAATAAATATACAAAACGTTTTTTTTCTTCTCATAGGCATTCGGTTGCAGACCGATTAAGTTGCACTGAAACACAATCAAGATTTGCATTTCTTATCGATAGACAGAACTTGTGTTATGTGTAAAAATGTACATGCATCATTTTCTACCGGCCGGTTCTTGGTAGTACCAGACAGATTAGCATCCAATGAATGCATTTTTTCCCGGCAGACTTAACGTTCTGATGCTGTACTCATCCAAAATATGATGATGTTACGGAGAAGATTTGATATTGAAAACAGCTATTCTTTACTTGTCGTGATCCATTCTTTTCAGTATGTTCGGAGGATGACAGGTCAGAGGTAAATGGCTACGCCAACGTTGACGGCAGCAACAGAAAGAAAAAGAAGCGGAGACGGCATAGGTGAGAATCATATCAATTACCAAAATATTGTAAACCGAATCGCGAAATCTTCTAAAGCACTCCAAAATTTCATGATTTTTATTTTGACGGATTTCTAAAGTGTCCACAATACTAGTGGTAGTGCTAAAAGAATTTTTTTATCATACTTCCAGAAATCTGTACTTTCAATACCTGCATCCTAACTACATGTAAAGGATGATCAAGTGCACGTATCATAATCAACCTGAATAGCTTTGCTGTCGATATTATATCGGAGAGCACTAATTCCACTGTCAAGAATAAGATAGAAGCAGGGTTCACAATACACTGAGTAATGATTACATATCAAACGCTGAATGCTTGGTAGTGTATTGCATGACTGTTACAAACAAATGCACATTACACTACATGTTTAGACGAAAAGCTCAAATGTTGAAAAAAATAGTCAACCATGTTTATACTCGTACTTATTATATGAAATGTGCCGATCTTCTTGGTCCTGGTAATGGAAGTGTTGTTGGTCTCCTTGATAGCCAGGGATACGGACGAAAAACATCATTGAAATTGGCATGGGCAAAACGATGTTTACCAAAGAACCCACGGGTGAACAGCAGTGTTAGTGCCTTTTGTTATTATGATATTAATTTGCGAAACGGAATACCTAATCGAATTCCCCCTGTCACACAGACAGCGGTTAACTAGGCGACAGAGGCGGATCAAATGAACCAATTTCGATAACACAGCCCAAATGAACTGTATTAGCGTGTGTCGCCACCAGCCACTAAAGCTTCCAGTGGGTTCGTGTATACCCGACAGACAGGCAAATCTAATTTAGATCAGCTTTCCTCTGTTGAAGTATGAAATTGCTTATTAGTTTTGAAAATGTCGTCGCTTACTCGACGTGTTGTATGGAAAATTGAAAACCCTTGGGAAGACAATACAAATTAGCTTTTCAACCATCTGACGGTCAGGGCCAATTCCTTAGAAGTGCAAGAAGGACTTACCATTTGATTACCACATGGCCAAAGTGTATTTTTTTCTCTCAAATAATCGCTATGCTATGCATGGACAACCGCGTGACACCGTATAGTTAGCTGGTGTCCTCCTCTCTTGACGGTGAGGCTTATCTGCTGTCGAGGTCCAATAAAGTAAAGGATCTCGGGGGCCTACGAACCGATAAGCTACCAATGTTACGCTAATGGATTCTGTACACGCAAGCAGCTACATAACAAAACCGCATTAGGTCTACCAGTCAGCAAAAGAAAACTTTAATACTTGGTTGTTACAATTAACTCGCAAGTGCTTCCAATAATAATAAATATCAAATATAATATACAGGCTTCCTTCGCAACGGGTCTCTCTAGTTCATCAAACCATCACCTCTGCACGTCCCGCACCTGCCTCCTTGCCAGTTACTGGGGCCTATTGACAGGGCAACCTTCTATTATTCAAACAAACTTGCGGTATTTAGACAAGTGTGCCATCGACAACATTTCTCAACCATCTGGTCAGGTAACTGAATCACTTAACAAGCTGCTAAACACTACAAAGTTTCATGTAACTTGCGGATTTTGTTTCAACTTCAAACGACTGTCTGTTTGCTCTTGGAAGAATCGACAAGTATCGGGCACGTTTTAACACAGTTACAAGAAATACAACTGTCTTACAAGTTGTAGTCAAATGTCTGAGGGTGTTTTACATTGCTTTATAAAGTATCCTGAATATTTCAATGTGTTTTGACAGGTTTTACCACACGTATACCGACAGCAACCAAGTCGAGTAGCGATATGACTAATTTTAAGGAACACCGAATATTTCTTCTTGTTGTCAAGGAAGCCGCATCGTCTAAACAACTTGCTCATCTTTATCGTTATTTGGCATGATCGAAGTAACCAAGTCATGGATCAGTTTACCTTCCGCATTTAAGTCGAAATACATGAAAATGTGCTGACAACAACAAAAATGAAGTGATTCAACGTACATGTAGCCCCATTTCTATCCAATTTCTCTTTGTAGGACCATCTTCACCAGCTATCAAGTGGAGGAACTCGAAAAAGCCTTCAAAGATGCTCATTACCCAGATGTCTACGCCAGGGAGGTGCTCTCACTAAAAACGAATTTACCCGAGGACCGAATACAAGTAAGTCTGCTTCTTTTAGTCAAAGGCTGTCTAAGTCATTCCATTCCGGTCGAATTGCTTTTTGTGTGACACCTAGCCGGAGCTCCTCTTCCACAGCATCTGACGCGTTCCAAGACCTATCAGCGGTTAACACAGAAGAAGATGATGGTTCAGGTGTACCATCTATCGTTCATAAAATCATTATTGTTAATTGTCTGATACGTTTATGCTGCCGTGGAGCAATATGCAGTGAAATGATGGGGTCGTCGCAACATAATAGGTCACAGTCCTGAAGATGAAGATGAACATTTTCCTATAAATGTACTGACCCCCGCCCCCTTGTGCCTCGCGTACATGTATTCCGCGACAGACATTTTCGGTTTTATCAACATGAAGCACTAACCGATCCAAAAAATTGCTCTGCAAAAACTCAAACTGCACGAACGCAACTCAACCCGAAATCGATTCGCGAATGACGCCGTCTAATCGGAATTTAATGACATAAACCCATTTCAACTTCACTGTAATCATGCTGATGTAATGTTTGAGAGAAACTAATTTGGTAAATTAAATGCTAACGCAATCGTGATGATATTTCCATGCCGACGGGTTCTGTCAATAGTCCCGTTTCTGATTTCACCAATATACCACGAGTTTGCTAAGCAATCATACGAACATCAGTCCCAAGCGATTAATACACTAACAACTTATTTTTCAATTAGTACATTTGTACCCTTAAATGTCAGAATCGGAATCATGGCAATTTTTCAATTACTTCTAATCACGTCTCACGCTAGGAGTGGTTGCAGCGGAGCGCGCGTCGGCGCGGGCGCGGTGTGCGGCGCGGAGCTCATTGGTGTATTAAAACGCAATCTGGTTAGCCGAGTACGGAATAATCGGGCGGGGAGCTCCCGCATGGGATGCTTTCATCTCTCGCTGATCTTCGCGTTAATTATTCATCCGGCAATCTTGTCACACTGACAAACACGAGGTATGAAATTAATATTTACTGTACGGCTTTGTGAGTGTCTCCCGTATGGTTGACCTTCATGGGTTTATTTGAGGCAGTGAAATTAGGTAAATGTAGCGATGACGGGCTAGTAGAAGTTACCAAATGCAAAATGTGCCAATTCACATATCAATTATGAGTCAAATAAACCATATGTGATTCCCTACACTGCATTATTAGAAAATAATGTTCAGGTCCCACTGATTCACAGTTGAAGCCCAATTAATTTTCAGATGCGTTCGGCATATCGTTAAATCCTTCTCAAGCCATCACCCTTTTCCGGTGTGCTCTCATACGGTTGGTTGAAATCAGATGACAGCGCCACCGAAAAGAGATTGAGGCCTTCCGATTGGCCCGAATAACTGTAATGGAGATCCTACAAGGTCCTCCTTTTGGATTTCAATCTCTCAACACAATTTACAAGAACAATATTTATTTTGAAAAGCATACTTATTACACATGTCACTTGCGTGAGTTGCTAATCCATTCTTTTTTCAGGCGCCATGATAGTAACCCTCTGCTCTATTAGTCGTTGCACGAGAGCCACCTGTCTCCAAATAAGTAATAACAACCAAATTAGATTAATCTTTCTTTAATCATTGAAATTGGCGATTTCATCCACCTTTGGGACCCAATAATTTGATTCGGCGCGAATCGGTGATTTCTCTAACGGGTTGGTCACGTGGCATCTCGTCACGCTGTCAACCGCGCACGTCAACTAATTGATCAAACGAGCCAATTAAAGAGATTGCTTTTCTAATTTGGAATCTGTTAATTAGAAGCTGTGAATACTTTGCAGTGACTGAGATTAGAGGTAGGGTTGCTCAGTTAGCTGATAGAGACGTACAAGTGAAGGTTTCCGACTAGCAATCCGAGGGTTCTGGGTCCGAACCTTAGCCGAGTCACCTCTCAATCCTTCACAAATCAAGCTCCAATGTTGGTGCCACTGATACCCCTAGTGCTTCTGTAGAGACTGCTTAAAACCTATACAGTGAAAATCGCTTTCTTGAATACGTCATTTGGTGTTGGGTTTGCCACAATTTGGTGAATAACAAGTTGCTAACAACGAGTCACACGAACCACAGTCTCTAGAGAGGCTAGAAAGTGGTCGCAGAAACGAGTTAGGAGGCTGAAATTTTATAAGGCATAGATAGCTTCATTTAGGATTTCAGTCATCCCCATCACCCCTTTTTTCAAACAAGATGGCGTCTAGTATTCATGTATTTACAATGTCTTCAGATCCGTGCCAGATCACAAAGCAAAATAGCACTTTCTCCAAATCGACAAACAACATGCCTTGAAGGGTGCAGAATAGATTATAAAATGTGATAATGTCCGTTTCATGTCTGGTATCTTTTATTACCAATTACACATGCCTAATTATTTCTCAGCCTCCGGGTTTCCGCCGCTGACCCACCGTGGATACTCAAACGTCAAGCATAATCAGAGTGCCGGAAAAACTGTGACGCGTGTGCAAGAATAGAGAATACGTTTTATTACCTGGCTAACTATCTTCATGGAGAAAGTTGACAAAATCACACAATGGGCTGTCCTTGAAAATCAAACCATACGGATGTCATCTTACATGTATACACTGAATGTTTCGTATGCTTACGGTTTACGATAAGTTTACACATAACAGTCAGAATTGATCCGTCATCGTAGTGTACCTAAACAAACAAAGGTTAATGAGGTCTCCTCTTCAGCGAAAAAATAATCAAGCAATCTCTGTATTGCCCAAAATTTGTGTGCAATGCGATCCCCAGATCACCTCTCGTGTAAACAGACATACCATCTACCGGAACCGAAAACCATCGGAAGCCTACCGGAAAGATGTCATCATCACTTCAGAGCGCTATAAAGAGTCTGCGATAGGGCGATCTGGCAGATATGTGATCGGTTTTTCAATGACAGATGTGCTCCTAGATCTCTTAATGTTTTGGTTACTTTGAAGGAAGCCAATGGTAACCCCTTTGTAAATTGTTGCCGTGTTTTTTACTTTTTAGGTGTGGTTCCAGAATAGACGGGCGAAATGGCGCAAGACGGAGAAAACATGGGGGAAATGTAGCATTATGGCGGAATACGGGTTGTACGGGGCGATGGTGCGGCACTCCCTCCCCCTACCAGAAACTATTGTCAAGTCAGCCAAGGACCGGGACGTGAAGGATAGTGTAGCCCCCTGGTTGCTCAGTAAGTAAACCCCTGGTTGAGCATGCTCAGTCGGTGAAACCCCAAAAATGAACTCGTCCGTTATAGATAGGTCGCCGAACAGCCTAAAATAATAGAACTTGGAACTATAGGAACATTTTATAATTTTGGTTCCATCAAAGTGTGTCTCTGCCGATGGGGGATTCTTAATCTTTGCCACGCTGATGCTGACATTCTAGAACTTATCCACAACTGTAACAACAGCGTGATTTAAGAACACCTAGTACTGTATAAGCTTACAATGCATTTCAAAACAAACTCTTCTATCTTTCAGGCATGCACAAAAAGTCAATAGAAGCATCACAGCGACTGAAGGAACAGGAACTAGAAGAGGGTGAAGCGGAAGGAGCTCCAGTAAGAAAACATGAGGACTTCCGGTCTGAGAGTATTGCTAACCTAAGAGCAAAAGCGCAGCAGCACAGTGCGAAGCTGATGGACGTTATTGGGACTTTATCAGGTGATACGACGTCATGTCAAATGGCGGCCAATATCAATTCGTGCAGCGCGACACTGCAGTGCTTAAATCCTTCACAGACTGTACAGTCGGTTGTTGCGAACGCTATGTCATCCCCATCGAGATGATTCGAGGATGAATGAACAATTTGGCCGAATGTTTGAATCATAATGGGTGTCCAATAAGACTAAAGAAGGCTTGCGTACACTGAAGCAATATTTTATTCTGTTGGATCAAAACCTGAATAAAGAGCCCTGTGCTAACCATAGTTTAGCATACTGCAAACCGTAAAGCCTCTTTGTTTTCAAGTCTCGCGAATATTTCTTTTCGATTTTTATCTTCACGAATAACGCTTGCAAAAATTTGGCTGATGTCAGTACACTTTCGGCATTGTTTAGTGTGACCCGTATTTCAATGTTTTCCGTCAAAAAGTCTTGGCCAGAAATCATGATACATTCTGCTCGTGTGTGTGTTCTAGTCAAAACATTTCAAGATACCCACAGTAAGATGAGGAAAAAAATATAACTCTTCCTTAAGGGCTGAACTAAGTTGCCTATCGAACTTTATTACCCATTGGAAATGCTGGATTAGAGACTGTCTTAAAACTATGGTGTGTTTGGGTGAGGTATGGAGTTTTTGCCACGAGTTACAAAACATAGTCTTTGTTGCGGTGATTTTGGTACCAGTGTTTTAAAAGTGAAAGGGCAAACCAGTCAGGTTTTCTTCATCATTTGACTTGCTTGCTATTTATTAATGGCGATAACTCTTTCTTGAAGTTGAGTTTGGTAAACGGTCACAGGGTGTACCTTTGTCTTAAACGAGTGTTTACTATAGACAATCAATTGTGTACGTATAATAGTTGTAAGGTGGATTATTTCAACAGTATTCTGATTTAAGTGGGAAATTTAGTGTATATTTTAAGTTGATTGCAGGTATAAAAACCCTTCAAAAGAATTTGTAAATAAACCAAAGTGAAATGACGACGTACAATGTTTATGGTTTTGTAATAAAAAAGGAAGGTGAAAGCAAATTTTGTTGTTCAATGTTGTCTATCGTTAGTTTACAACCTACTTGATAGATATAAAGGCATGGTAAGTCGAAGAAAAAAATCTTCATAGTGGTAGAACGGCGTTCGGCTATCTACAGCATGTGTAGGATGTGGTACTGCCACCTCGAGCAGGGAGAATAATGACTATAAAGATGGCAGTATAACAAATTCGCGGCGTGTGCTCCGGCGAATTTCTACAACGGGACACCCCAGTCAGTCGAAAGCCACAGTCGAAATACTATGCAAAGCACGACGATTCTTTTTCAAAGAACGGCAGTGATTATAGTTCATTAGAAACCAGCATTTAAGACAAGTGTCTTCCATGCTGCAACCAGCTCTTTCACCGAAGCATTGATCGTGCACAAGACGCAAGAATAACCCTTTTAATTAAAATGGCCAATTAAAATTCGGTTGCCTCACGTAGTCGATTTGAATACGAAGCCTGGGGCGACGGACTTTTGTCGCCTTGTCATGGTTTCCCTGCCGTACAGCCGGGTTCCGATTGCATGATTGTCACTTTCCGCCATGTCACGTCGGCGTACGCATCGAACAAAAGGCGACGAGTCAATGGCTGTGTAACAGGAACTTGTAGGGGATGCCAAGATTATAGAGTGACGTTGACAGGACGTCCGCTCCCTTTGTCCCTCCGAGCAATGAAATAATTAGGCATGTAACAAGAATTGAGCTTGAGATGGTGAGCAACCTATTCGTCATTCAACTCTACATTTAATGATTTGCAACGGATTTTGCCTTTGTTCAGGTTTTTGTGCAGAAAATCAAAGCGGTGTCTCCTCGGAAAACATTATCCCTTCTCACAAGTTGGATGATTCTTCTTTGATGACGTTGCAAATAAGCTGGATGTTCTTCAATAAGTGGTTAGAGGTTATTCGGGCCAACATCCAATCAGAAAATCGAACTAATTAGCGCCAGGAAAAAGATCAAATTCGTTCTGTTAGAGGAACATTTTGTTGTATCGTTCAAGGAATACGATTTATCCAAGGTCAAGGCAAAAAGGAGATTCGCGACAGATTTCAGGGAGAGAGAAGTTTTACTAGCGCGAACAGTTTCGATTTAAGGGTAAAGCATATTGCTTGATGACAAATAGATTAAATAGTGCTGCAATTCTGAGGGTCGAACCGAGGCCAGCGACATTTTAATGATTAGAAGCCAGGTGTACGTGGAACTGATCAAAAAATTATTTCTCTCGATTTTATTTCGCGACTTTTGGTTAGTGAGTTGAGCAGAGAAAAAAATCTCTCCCGTATGACTTATCAGTATCGATTTACGTATGATGTAACGTAATTTGTGTAGCGGTCATACGTAAAACCGATACGGATACGTCATACGAGCGTGAAATTCACCCCTGCTGAAACTCCATCAAAGAGACGCATCACCTCATCCACAGTAAGCATCTTTCTGAAAATGAGCTTAAACCACATTGTCTCCACTCCAGTGCAGCCATTGTCTGGCCACCATGACAGAGATAATGATGATGAAATCCTGTATGTGTTCCATTTAGCTAATGACGGTACAATAACACATAATTGATGATACAGTTGACAATAGTACGCGACGGTGTCATTGAACATTTGATATACGTTCTGGCGCTGTTGCCTTGTACCAATTGACTATGTTTGCCTGGGTATTTTAAATTCTCGTCCCTGCATTGCTTATATGTTGCATCCAACTTCAAAATATATCAACGTGTAATGTATTGACTAGTCAGCAGCTATACCCTAGCTCGGCAGACAATTATCCCAGAATAACTTCAATCCTGAACATCAATCTAAGACAACTGTCACACATGCTGCTTACTATACATCCCACAAGTCCTTTACCATGACAAACCATACTTACCATTTGGCCCCTAGTCTAAGATTCACTATGTTCAATATATCACTAAGATTCTCTAGGACCATATGCAAGCACAAGAAGATCAAACAAAAATACAACACAAAATTCGTATACACAAAATTCGTGTACAGAGAAACGACCACTCAACCATGTGTTCACCGTGCCTTCTCGCAACGAACTGACATTGCATTGAGTACAGGCATTACGTGTACGTTACGTCAACACCTCGGGTGTTTCATACAATAGCACCTAACGCATGTTCAGCGTCAACGACTTCTTTGTGAAAAAAAATTATGTTTACTCGCCGGTCTGACCTTCTCTTTTGTTAGTTTCATGTCTATTGTATTTAGGTATGGGGTGAATGAAGTCATTTAACCGCAAACTTTGGAACATCGCGTTTCATCGATTTGATCAATTAACTCTGCTTTATGAAATTGCCAAGTGCCTGTAAAAGTTGTTGGTGATATTCTTTTATTGAGGCGTGTATACGTTTTGTACTATGAACCAAATACTCTAGTTTTTCACTTCTAACGTCCAGCCAGATATTTACACATTTCTAGGCCCGTAATGGGATAATTTTTAGGCCTTCTATTCAAGCCACTATTGCCATTGACGCTGCTGGCCAACCACCCGTCATGAGCCTACCAAAATGTACACATACACTGGCTTACTACAGTGGTCGTTAGGCGTGCGAAACTAAAGTACATCACTTCTCTACTGGCATTCATAGCGTGTGTGTCGGCTTGTGTGACTGGCCAGTAACCTGCAGACCATTCACTGGCCGGGACGACAGCAATCATAACTTCTCAGCGTGGAGAGCAGTTTACGAGAATTCGATATAGCCCCACGGATAGATGGCAACAGCGATGTTGACGGAAGTACTTGGATGCAAACCAATTTTGCGACAAAGGGACCCTTTGATTAAAAAACAACTCACTGCAATGATATGTACATGTACGGTTTGAAAAACACGCGCTTTGTTCCTTTGATTGAAAGGTCTGGACACGGGGAAAAAAACCTCGTGACTAGACTCTTCCTATCATTACCGATTCCATTCTTGTGTGCTACACCTGTTTGTAAGCAAATAATCATTAAATTTGTAATTTGTAAACCACATGTTTTCTACCGGAAGGAATAAACACGTATATATCACTATAGTCGTATTTATTAATTTTTGCCTCAACGTATGTAACATAGATCACGAAACAATTTCAAAAGGATGCCCGACCATGTCGAAGATTTGGTCCTCGACCAGTTAGCCTGATAGACGTACCGGGTACCTCTACCTCTATTTTGGAATTTTCACAAAGCCCCCGGAGAAACGTCAACGTGAACGGCTATCCCATTGTTGACTTAGGTATGAGGAGGTCAAACAATGACGTTCACGTCAGCGATTCGGGTATTTGCGAAAACTCCGTAACCGTAATGGCGAGAGGACGGTGGAAGATTTTCTGGAATGTTTGCAGTATTTGGGCGACAAGAACATAAGATTGAAGATGATCCGCGGTCGTTATACACTCTCTTTAAAAAGATACTACAGGGCCTTAATTGATAACATTGTTTTTGCATCGCTATACTTTTCGACTCTTGTATTCCTTTCTTACTAGTGGTAAAAAAAACGTTATATCCATCTTATGTGAAATATCATCTCTTCGAAGGAAACATATAAATGTGAATGAAAGGTTCCACTGCAGACGGGGAATTGTCATCGCCCAACAGCTAACTAAACGAAGCAAATGCCTTCATGAAATATTACTAATCTCAATGGTTGGAACAAATTAGTTTTAACTGCGACACACAAGCCCCCATGTGGCCGCCGATTACACGGAATACAGAGAAGATATCAAACTTAATTATCAATTTAGTAGATTGCGGAGCAAATCATTCTTTGGGAGTCAATCCCTCGGTGATCTTTATAGGATTTTGACAGATATGATATAAATAAAGAATGGAATTGAATGTGACAAGACGGCGCTACCTAAATTAATTATGTATTCAAAGATTGGTTAGTGTACACGAATCGTGGCGGATGACATTAAAGATTAAAAGTTATTTATCTCGTCTTAGACCCTCCGGGTAATCACGGGAACAACATCTCCTGTGCGGGTGAGTTGATGACAAATGGTGAATGTTTGATTGAAGTTCTGGCGTGGCTTCATCGTCTGGTGCTGTGAGGACTGTATCCCGCCACGTTAGGGGCCCTGGTTACATTTGTTTCTCACTCATCTACTCCGGCGTTGGGCTGTTACAGAATAGGATTAGAATCGGATAATTTGTTTGTTGTATATTTCATGGAGGAAAGTTCCTGAAGTTGCAATATATTTAGTCGTCAAATTTACTTGGTTTTCATGTATTTTATTAATGGAGTGTAGTAGTATATTGAAGTTACCTCCAAATTATATAACAAATTATATCCCAAGATAATAGCATACCGGCCTGATATGGACTAAGTACCCGAAAATACGTACAGCCTATGAATCGCAAAGCCACCGCTACACGAGAAGAAAATTTAATTACGCTCTGATTGACTGTTTGCCGATTAGTCACCGCACCATCTCCCTAGTTTGCTTAACTTCCAGATTAATGGTGGCAGAAGTTGACCCAGGGCATCTCCAGTGGGATCATCGCAGCCGCTTAGGAAATCCTGGGCCTGTCAGCGAAGGTTTATTAGCAAACCTACATGGCAGCAACGACATGCTTATTCGATTAGTAACACGAAGTTGTTCCCTGAAGTAAATATCGAGCGGTACTCCTAGTTTCAGTGAGCATTGGTAGAAAAAGAGAGGCCATCTTCCAAAAGGCATCATATGTTGTGTATCAGGTAAAAATGAAGGCAGTATTATTAGGTCCAGGCCCTATTCAATCACACCTTGAGTATTTTTGAGTACTTCTCTGAGGACTGACCTACAAATCAGTATCTACAGCATTGCTTTCTGTTTATGAACTACGCAGCCTCACTTTCATTATAAACTGGGAATCGTGGAATCCACAGCTATAGCGTAGCCAGAATTGTACCCCGACCCCCAAGTCCGTCTCTACGCATAAATATGATTCATCTACATGTATTTATTTATAATGCTGTTGTGTACATTGGATATCTTGATACTATACATGTAAAAAAACAGTTTCTTTGGCCATCGTCTGAACTAGATCCATCAGACATGTCAAGTGATTTGGAAACCCGTATAAAGTGAAAAGGGAATTCTACTTATTTCTTCAAAAAAGTACTTCCTGTTCTAGATGTAGAACAATGCAACATTTCTATACATGATTCAAACAAGACCTGTTTAGAGTGAATAATACCATCACCGCTGAAAGTGTTATCTAGCAATAATTCTAGGACGTATTCGGTTTGATGATGGCCACTCGCAGCGTAATCAAGTCTCTGATTATCGGCTGTGCTTTCCTCGCACTTATTTGTTGGAATATTATGCTGCAAACAAAATACGAACGGAGCTTTAAAACACGAGATGACCATCTCAGAGAACTCGAAGGAAAGTTAAAAGCACATGACGGCGATTTCGAAGTGCACCAGAAACTTATTAAAGTAAGTCGGCCTACAAGTGTTTGCAGTTTGTTTATCATTATTCAATGTTTTTGCCTGCCCTCACTCTTCTCTGTACTATTTTCAATTACCACGTCCTATGCCTTTTTGTCTCTCGACTCGGCTGATCGATGCTTATGTTAGTCACGTCACAAAATGATTGTGCCGAGTAATTTATTATTCTGTTTTTCAGTCCATCGACAAGGCGACCTCCAGGCGGATCAAGCGTTCTCTGGGTAACCGACCTCCGCCAACTGGTAGGTATAGGGCCTATATTATACATGTACATCATGTGGGCCTAAATATAAACCAAGGTCGCATCTGTAACTTTGAAGTTGCAGTGATTTTATCCTTTTCGCCGTCTTGATATATTTACTCAGCAGGAAGCTGTTGACGTTAGTGACGCTGCCGGTGGTTGGTGGACAGAATGAGGACTGATTTGACCAAAATGTCATTTAGATGTCAGGATACGCATGCTAAACACCTGGTAATTACCTTGCATTGGATGAAACCAAATAAATTAACCCCGAACCACTACCAAGTCGCAAATGTAAAACTACAAAATCGGCGTTATGTTCATGAAAGCCAACCATAGACTATTTGGGTTTGGCAGCGAACTGAAAAATTCTCTGACATTCTCTGACATTCTCTGAGGTAACATCATCTACTTCATTTAAAGGGAGACTATAAGCAGGAGCCAGGTAGGTCAGATTATGTTACACAAAGCCGCCGTTAAGGGTCTTTCCTATCTCGCAATACATAGCTTAAATACTCAGCTGTTGAGGAATAAAACAAACACAACCCACATGACCCTCACAAGTCATTTTTTTATTCTGTCAGGTGGCGCCATGTACATCCGCTGGGGGAGAACAGTGTGCCCTGTTGATGCAGAGCTCGTTTACAAGGGTAAGTGGATTGCGCAATTCATTGTGCTCATCACGTGATTTGTTCAAGACACATACCATTGTATATGCAGGCAGGCCTTTTGCTACGACTCCGTTGGACCTTCAGGTTGGACAGTCGGTTGAGTATCATTGTCGGCCTTCTAAATTTCATCGCTAGTGACTTGTAGTCTGTTATTAGGGAAAAGTTATTGCTACTTGTATAACCATTGGATACTGTTTCAACACCGTTAGCTTACATCTTACATTTTCAACATTCAGGCTACGCAGGAAGCGGCGCCTCAAGACACACCGGAGCCTCACCAGAATATGTGTGTCTTTCTAGTGAACCTAAGTATGATCGGTATGATACTGGTGCTGTATCCGACATGGGAGCATGGATTTATGGTGTGGAGCTTAAGCTTGCTACTTCGAAGAACATATTGGAGACCAGTAATTCAAAGTTAAGCCCGCTGAATAACTCGGACATCCGGTGTGCGGTCTGCAGGAGTCTGACAAGAACCAGCATGGTAAGTGCAATGCAGTGGCATCATATGGAAATTTCAAAGCCCAACAAAACGAAAGAATTCGCGAACTGTGGTCAAATAAACCATGTGTGTTTTTAAATACATTAACAGAACCATCACAACGTTAAACGCCCGAAAAACAGTCCGTAGAATATACAACGTTCAAGGGGGGGTCAGAGTTGAGAAACAGTACTCTTAAATTTGCTTCGATCAATCTTTTCTTTCATCTATGTCAGGTTTCGTAATCCGTACGAACAGTTACGTTCAAAGTAGGCGTTCGGAGGTGTGTTGTTTCATCAAGTGCTGTGCTAATTCAATCACGCGACACTCGTCCATGGGAAATATGTTCAAAAAGAATCTACGATAAAATGCATTTACCCGGTATGCTTCGTATTTCGTCGTTCGTAGCTTTTCGTAAGGCTTGAGAAACATGTCTATTGAAATCAATCGTTTTTCAGGTCATGATCCCAGGAACGAACGAGTGTATCCCCGGATGGAGTATGGAATACCGGGGGTATCTGGTGAGTTCGCGTTACACAGAGAAGGGACAACATAACTACGCCTGCTTGGACAAAGCTCCAGAGGCAGGGACCGATGGTGGAGTTAGAATTAACAACGGAGCTATGATGCATCTGGTTAAGGGACATTGCGGCTCTCTGCCATGTACTCCTTATGTTCAAAATTATGAGCTGACCTGTGTTGTGTGCACTAAATAAAGTATATGTCTAATATGCTTTACTCCAATATATCACTAACAGGTTAATTTCGGCCGACTATATAGGCATACATGTATGAGATTATCAAGTCGTCCAAGATCAAGTTGCTTTCGACGCAAGTAATGAAGCCTTTAATATCAATGATATTCAAATTCGCTGTAGCAGTTGCGGTTATAGTCAAATTCGCGGGAGCTGTGTTTAGATGAAGTTGTGGATCCACTGAATGGATCAAAGTCATTAATAAGTACTTCTTTAGTTCTATCTATGTTGATATCTCTTTGGCTTTCCACCAAATAACCATGAACCACAATGAATTATCACACAGATTTGCTAGCCAACTTACTATCAATTCAGTACCCCCTACCTCTTTTGTGTTCATAGTCAGCTGGTAATTCCTTTGACTTTCCATCATCTCACCATAAACCGCAGTAAGTGGCATTCCTCCCTTTGCGGGATGGGGCGTTCACCATAAATCCAGGCAGATCAACCGCGGCTCGTAAATGTAATCCAGTTGCTGTCTGATTGATGTCGCGATCCTTAATTAATTCTGTTCTTATTAGAAAAGTCATCGCACCATAATGACCAAATAATATTCATATGAATCTTAAATAATTACCAATATGAGAAGATACCCAGAATGAATTGTCCGGCACAATGTCACGCATTGACAAGGTTTATTGAATTAAAAGGCTAATAGCTTACAATTATTCTACCAAAGGTTTATTGCGGCCACTGCAAGGGACTCGTATTGTCCGAACCTGATTTATCCCGTGTCGTTATTAGCTATTTTGTCATCTGAACGTCCCATCCTGGACTATGCATCACGTAAACTACATCAATGTCCAATATGGAGGTTGTAATATTCGCCAAACAAAGGCAACTAGGCGTGGAAGACCCGTAATAAATATCCTACTTTTCGTACAAATATCATAACGTGTGCAATAAGCTATCAATATTTCACTTTGGTTGGCACATATATTGGATGAATCCCTTTCTCCGATTGAAAACAATTTATTAGGAGTTGGGTGAGATAGTTTCTGATAAATTGATATGATGCATTTCGTTTAATGTAAAGACTGGCTATATATCAAAGCTTTCCTCATTGGATCATGTGTTCATAAATGACTGATTCCACGTAGCGGTTTTGTAAAAAAACTCCGGCGGTTTGCTCCTCTAGTTTGCCTTTTCCTATTTAAAACTTCGCCGCAACGGCAAACCTCGGAGGTTACCCACTTAGTGTAATCAGTCCGTTGACTTGCTCACACACGACCGTGCAGACTAGCGTACCGTGTTTGAGTGTTTCCATTTTTAAGTATTTCGCCTCATTGTCTAGCTGAAGCTGAAAGACAATAACAAGTCTTTCTCTGTTTCCTCCTATCGATAAGTCATGGCAAACACCAAGCAAAGGAACAGAGAAACAACCAAACACGTTTACCGGCATCAAGTGCCGTCCTTCCATTCTCCTTGTCCTCTGGGCTTGAGAGTAAGACGAGCCTATTGGAGTCGGGATTGGAGTTTAATTTCCCCAACTTTTGTGTCTTCTTATTAATCTAGCAAACCACCGCTGTTGGTTCATCTGTCTAATACTTAATTGCTGAAGACTTTCAAATGTAATGGCTAACCAATATGGCTTTCTTTTACCGCCAATTTTCTTTCTTTGTAACAACTATATCGGTATCATAAACGGTTTTTAATTACATGGTAATTGAGGAAGACGGTTCCTTTTTCGAATCTTGATCGTTTCGAACTTTGCAAAGTGTAGGAATGGAGATATTTGAACAGTCACATAGTTATTGTCATGTGCATGGTAAGTTGCATTTGTTGCTTCGTCGTCGGCGAATTTTGTCATTTTTCTCGAAATGGGAAGATGACACTTGACAACTTTCCTCCATAGCATCCTCTGTTTTTGTGGATCTCTGATTCCACAACCATCTCTGAAGTTTACTGATTCCATCTCTGAATCTTTGAAACCTGTGTTTGTGCGTGCCTAAGTTTAGTTTACCGATAATTCATTACAAACATTTGGCTAAACTAACTTTTTTAACGAGTTCGTTAAACGTAACAGAATGAATATATTATTGAGTCTGATTGAGATATAATTCAATAATATTTTCATAAACTCCCGATCTCCAATTTCACTCTTGTGATGAAATTAGCCTAAATGTATTAAAGTGCCTTCGAAGCTGACAGTTGGCCAGTTAATATCAGGGGAATCAATTTGCGACGGCGTGAATACTGATTTCCTCCGACATTATCTACCCTATAAAGCTTATTGCCGCGTTATAGGTTTATATACTTTGACCTGTAGACGCCTAAGTTATTGGGTCTTATTGGCTATTGGTAATGGAAATTACCCTGGTTTTGCAGTTACCGGTTAAGTATTTAAACAAACGCTGCCCTGTCAATTTCGTGTATCATTTACGGAAGAATTCTGATGGAGAGGAATGAAAGGTGAAAGGTGATCTCTGACGTTATTATCCCATTGACAACTAATGTGGATGAAAAATCGACTAAAGATATGCTAAAGACTGTTTCTTTACCAGAGATGGTCAGCAGTTGTATTGCAAGCAAAAAGACACCAGTCTTCATAGTATAAAGTTTGGTGCGGTAATTTATTTTTTATATTGTCACCCCTATCAAAATAGCTAGCCAGACTTGGCTTCTAGTTTGTAGCTTAGCCGCCAAAACTTTTTTCGGTGTTGCCAGGTGTTTCATTGAAATGAAAATTTTCATTCGAAGTAAAAATGCTGTCTTTCTTTAAAGATGCTAAACGTCAAAAACGCTCTTAAAACATGAGATTAAAGCTAACCTATCTTCACGAAAGACCTTTAGACGATTTTAATAAGATCGTTAGCCGCGGGTTTCCCAAAAATACACATTTGATTAGTCACAAAGTCGGCATAATTAAGACACATATTCAAGCAACTTTCCTCGAAGACGTGCACAGCCCTTAGATTGTTTCTAATTAACCGCCATTCCCTTAATTAGCCCAATTTTCCGGAAAGATAAACCCGCACTTTTTCTTGAAGAAATCCCCTTCGAAGAGATAGAGCAGTAGAATACATTTGCTGGGACATCGCACCGCCTACAGCAAGCGCAGTTCAAAGGTCCTCTAATTTCGATCATCGCGCCAATAAATTGGTTTTTAGCATAAGCGAGCGTGCCTACCTAGACTGATTTCCTGGCTTCGGTCAGCCTCCAAGTAGCCCCGCCAATTCAGCCGTTGAACCCAGTTTATTGTACACGCCGTGATGGGTAACGGGCATGATTAGGAATATCAGCCAATCGCTGTCATGTGAACAGTTTCTCCGTAACTAGCTTCGTTAGGCTGACGGGTTCCTTGGCGAGCTGGTGTGTTAGGCTATCACTCACTCTATGGCTGATTATCTCTGGTCCTGACCGCCAGCTATATCATATAGCAACACTTTAAACCTCTAGAGTCGTCTTAATGAAAGATCAACCCCTTTGGTGTATCAGTGTTTTTACAACCTCTCGACTATATCTTGCATCTTCGGCTCGAAGCTGCCTATTCGAGACACTACATGTAGGTGTTTAACCCCACTGTTGTTCAACAGCGAGTTTGCGTGTAGCCCACAACATCATCTGCTTGACTCAACTAGCTTGATTCGAAGTGATTGATCCAAAGTAGAACATTAACATGTATTAATTAATCAGATCAATGTGAAGAGGTATGTGTACGTTGAGTAGTGCTAACAATTTGTTGAAAGTATATGTCGAATCGTCGAATCGGAAGTTTGGTTTCCCGAAGAGGTGGGTAAATGGCGACGTCCCTGACTGAATTTTGTCCATGTCAATCTCATCCTCTTGAGTAATGAATATGATGTTTCAATAATTCGGAGACAATAACCGTAGCAGTTCAAATCGAGGAGTCTTCTCATCCTTTTGTCGGGCGTTGAACTGGTGACACAAAATTTGATGTCGATAGCAGTGCTCCATTATCCGACTCCCGAGAAGGAGAGGAAGAACTCTACTGTGAAAATATCTTTAAAATATATTTCTGAACGGAGGTCAAGATAACTGTGTACGTGCATTGGAACCATGGTGTATTTAGGTCGAACTCTAAGTTATTGAATCTATTTTTTTCAATGAGAACGATCTTACTATCAATAACGCTGGAGTCATCATTCACAAATAATATTTCATGTTTTGAAAGTCAATCTGTATAATCACAGAACAGCTCTTGTCTATTTTCCTAATCTTTTCAGGGTTGTCATCAATCGCCATATCCTCTTGTATTTCAGTTTGAAACAACCAATGAGAAGTTATTTTGATATTTAATATTACTTTTCCTTTATTACTGTACACGAAACACAATATATACAACTTATGATAAATATCAAAATGATAGTAATTGAAATAAATAAGAAGTCACTTCTACATTATTATCGATTGTGTGCAGATTCAATTATTCTTCCACCGGTTCTAAACGTATTTGTTGACTAGTTTTCCCAACGTTGTCATCAACTCCTGTACTAAATTATCTACGCTTTACTCGTAAATCCTCGTTTTTGCAGTTGTAGGAGAAACCGGTAAAGATTTCCCAAAACAGAGCGTCGATAAAGCGTCCTTAATACATACTTCGTCATTCTATAGACTTGCGACCAACGTGCCTATCTTGGGGTTTTGCTTTTCCATTGACCATGTTGCTATGTAGTGCCCGAAATAGTCTGTTAATCGAGAACGAAAATACTTCATAAAACTATTGAAACTTTGAAGCATCCACCACATCCAATTTACGACATGAATATTGCAATTACTTCTATATATTACAAGAATTGGAAAATGCGAAAGTTAATGAAAAAAATCCAAAGAGCTTATAACATTTTTTTATCTGACTGCAAAGGATAAAAAAAAATCCATCAAACAAATCATCATAATCGCCGTTTTTTTCTTGTTTAGATCGGACCAATTCTATCAGAGAATGACTCTCGAACAAGTTTGGTCTCCTAACTTCAGAAATAACCCCCAGTTTATACCAGTACGTGCATCACTAAAACCTCAGGGAACAGTAACTCAAAGATTACTTTAGCTTTCGTTGGCGCTCTGAAGTGTCTTTTTTAATCGACGCCACTAAATTTTAGAAATTGACAAAAAGGCACCTTCCGACTGTTCGAGTATCAGTAGATATTGAAGCGATTATCGTCCGGTGAACGCCTTGGGCGACTTTTCCATTTTTATCGCCCACGAATTTATACCTTCGCAGTCGTCTCACTAACTATTTCTCGTACTAATCGTCGGGTCTTTGTCACTCTTATCATGTTTTTCTCCCTTTGTCTGTGAATCAATGTTATCACCCGTGACAGTCTTCATTGCCTCCAATACTTTGGCATTGTGTTCCTGTGCCTTAGCTCTGAGCACTGCAATGCTCTCCGATTTAAAATCCTCCTTAGCTTTCGTATTGTCTTTGGTGTCTTTACACTCGTCAGCTCCTTTTAAACTCTCTTGGTCGTCGAAGTCCGGCGATTTCATTTTCTCCGCGGCCTCCATGGATTTCTTGTGCATACCTAAAATATAAAAACAAAAAGGAAATTTTTGAACTCGCATAAATAAACATGGAGATGGTTTTACAGTGTCTTCTGCAGAACTAAGCTCTTCGATTGGACAAAGTCACATTTTACCATAAGTTTGCCGTCGGCTCGACTGTCCGTCCAGATTGAGAAGAAATAAGCTGAGAGTCACTTTCGACCAATTATCAATTACCTTGCGTTGCCAAAAGCGCAAAAACTTCTTATCGGATTACCAAATCAAATTGTAAACCAATTAGGAAGATTGGCAATCGCCATTATTTAGTAGAGGTGAACCTAGTCTCGAGAATTTTCCCGTATCGTCGAGGCATCATTACTAACACAGGAAGTCTGGTAAACGCACCACATGTAGGCATTCGACAGGTTTTGTGAAGAACGGTTACTTACTGAGTAACCAAGGCGCTGTGGGTTCCTTCTCCTCGTCCTCTTCCTCATTTTCAGCCTTGAGTATGGTCTCGGGTAAAGGCAGGGAATGCCTGACCATGGCACCGTACAGACCGTATTCAGCCATGATGCTGCTCTTGCCCCATTTCTTCTCTGTCTTCCTCCACTTGGCACGGCGGTTTTGAAACCAGACCTAAAACGACAATTTGACAAAAGGCTTGTATTGAAATGTTCATCCAGACTGACCTTTTTTGCTAAACAGCTCATCTTCAAATAACCGTATAACATGTACATCAATTCATTGTAAAAATCTCTGCCTGGTGTAAAAGCATGTCGCAAGTAACAGTGTAATGTCTCACATATGTATGCTGCACTTACATGTAGACAATCAACTGTTGAAACCATCCGACGAAGCCACCGCCTCTAATCACCCCGAGTCTTCCGACAAACACAACACTTTCTGCAGCAATGATGACTGGTTTGTAACGGAACCTATCTGACAAAGACCTGATTCCACCGCTGTGATTACAGACAGGTCACCATCGATTCAGCATGATCCTAGTTGGCCTCAGAATCACAAGACAAGGCTATTTCCTCAGCGGTGGTGTTCCGTCCTCCGCTTACCGATCAAGAGCCTTGTTGAGCACACCACGGGAGCGTATCCATGGCCAATTAGACATCCACGCCACTTACACATGCCCTAATCACTGGCGCTTCAAGATGCAATCAATGAGGGCCATGCTGCCCGAACAATACCACCACCTTCATTAGCCGATTTCCTTCTTTTAATTACCGTCATTGGCCGCGCAAGGCTAGCGTCTTGATACAATATCGAAGTAATTAAGTTTTGCTCGGCCACAGAGCGCGAAAGGAAATGGGAGCATTGACTTCTTGTCTTGCTTGTCGCCATCGTGGTCATTTTATATAAATAATTGTTGGAGCGGCGAAGACGGGTGGCAGTCTTCATATCACGTCCCTGTCACAAAGGGTCTGAGCATGCTTTGTCAAAGAATACGACAGCAAAAGGAGGTTAGCTATGATTAGGCTCTGCGATAATTTTCCCAGAAATTAGCTAATAACATGTTCAAGTCGAACTCGATTAAACGAAGACGTACCTCGTGGTTGGACTATGGTTGTTCTTTTGTCCAAGACGGGCAAAGTCTCGCTTTATAAAGACTCTGCAAATGCCACTAATTGGTAGATAATTCTTTGAATAAGTGTACCGGGTTTAGGAAAGTAGTGACGTCTTATTGAGATCGATTGCACAATCGATCAAGATCACGTTAAAACCACGTTTGTACGAGAAGCCTAATAAGACACATTTTATCGATACGTAAGTGATAATCTTGGTGAAAACTTGTTTATGAATGGAAATCAATGAAGGGATTGTATTCCTCCACTCAGGCAAGCCATGCGGAAGGGGCAGTGGACTTGTCACTGGTGTCGTGACCGTAACTGCTCCAGTGCAATCTCCTCAGCTACTTGAGTTCTCTCTCTAAGATCTTCACGCCGAATTGTCATGATTGTGGCCATTCATGGACCTGATATTAACCTTACTGCCATGACGTGAATACCGTCCTCAAAGAACAATGTTCTCACGCCACTTAGACTGGTGATTTCAATTGATTAGCACTCGCGACAATTTGTACCACTCGTTTAAATGCACTTGATGTCAGGTGCTGCTTTCTCGTTTTTGGTTTCAATGTATACTGGTAGTGGTGGAAGCATACAAATCATGAACTCTCTGGTAAGAACACGCCAACAAGGCTTGCGTATCGGTTGGGTTTTTTTCAACCAAAAAGTAGTTCGGTTGTCATTGTATAAATGAAATCTCCAACAGATATGGCAACATCACTTGATAACATGTGATCACTGTATGCCGTCATCAGACAACTAATAACTGTTTCATCGTTCGCAAGGAAATGAAACATTAAAAAGCTCTGAAAGCCACACAATGCAATGACCAGAACTCAGCCTGTTGAGGCATCGTTTAAATAGAGCAGCAGCAAACTCCCCAATCGGTTATCAATTCCCATCGAAGGAAGATCAGATAGTGTATGTGATTTTTTTACTATTGAGTTGCAGCAACGCGTGGTCAGTCCTATTTCAGGTCACCACTGTCCGTCGAAAGTTCACCGCAGGCCCCACAAAATAGGATTGGGGATTGGCCGCTGTAGAATCGCGAACACTTACCTGTATTCTGTCTTCAGGAAGATCTGTCTTGAGTGATAGAACTTCCCGGGCGTACACATCCGGATAGTGAGCATCCTTGAATGCTTTGTCGAGCTCTTCTAGCTGGTAACTTGTGAATATTGTCCTGGAACGATAAAGATCCAAATGTCGATTGGAAACCGGTTACTTTGAACTACTTCATAAGGCAAGAAAAAGTCGTATACATTTACTCACTACATCATTCTTTATAGTCTCAATTTGTAATAAGGAAATAAAGAAGTACAAGTATTAGTAATCAGCTTCTGATAACATCATCTTGAATTTGTTCCAGTTTGGTCTGAAAAGAAATCAGCGTCACTAGGTCCATGTCTTCGATACATCACTGCCCTAATCTAACTAGCTCTTTGTTTGCACCTTCATCATGGAAGGCATCCACTTCTCGACAGCCAGATCGAAGTGGAAATTAAATTTAGCAGAGAATCATGTCGGTTGTTATCTCGTTACAATAGCATTCATCATTCCGGATGTTATAATATGCTAGCCCGTGCTTCTACATCTGTTTCGCGAGAGCGATGAGCAAGTCGTTTAGAAACCCATCAAGACACTTCAGTGGACCATCAATTCTTGTATAGTGCCATAATGAAGGGAGGACAATGGGCTGGATGGTTGGAGTCACTCTTCGTGATAATTGGAGTGGTCGGCTCTCGCGACCGGTGCCGGACATTCAGGCTGGCTGTGGTTTGATACAGGGATTCGCTCAGCACGCTGCGGGGAACCTTCATTGCCTATTTGACAAGAACAACAGAGCCAGTGGTGATATCACACTGGCATTGAGGCGCAGCTATGAGTATCTGTGTTTTATGTTCCCATAACTAGTGATGCTTACAAACAGTCGAGTTCAGAAAATGGCATCTCTCATGGTATAGCCAGGATTTCTAGAAGAGAGGTCTTCTTGTCAGTGTCAGGGGCGTTTTCCAAACATTTATGGATTTTCTTGATCAATCCTTGAGATATTTTTCAGCAAAGTTGGATTTCACTGTCAAATTTTGTAATCAAAGATTTTTTCCCCCGAAAACGAGGTCGTACGCACCCACTGTCAATGCCGATACCCCGATGGTACACGATGAAGAACAGTAATGTTCGGACCCAAGTAGTGTGTGCTGCTGAACTCATTTGACACTGGCGAGAAAGCAAGAGAAATTGTGTGCAGCGGCCCAAAGAATATTTTGGCATTTTTGCCAGCTCTTCACAAGAACTCTTTTAGGTCGTCTGCAAAACTCAAGGAAACATATCGACACTTGACTTTCCACCAATTGAAATCCCATAAATAATTTATACTGCCCAAACCCTTATAATGACACTAACAAATAATTGCTCCCTGACACGATTCTTCCAAGGGAAAAGCATGCGGAGAATTAATTAAACCATTATTAAAAATCGGATAATTATTTCATTAATATTCGCGGCTGAAGTAGCCTGCTGTGTTCCATCATTGGCATATGTCGTCAAAAACAAGAATATTGGATATAAAGTGAGATAAAGTGCTCCTTGAGGGCTGGGTTTGTCTTGAGCAATATATTCATTGCCTCTCCAATTAAAGCTAAATATGAGTACTGGGTTTATCTTTGATCTCAAACCAAGAAATATACACATGGTGAATGATTCAAAATTAATTAATTGTGAACTTTCTGATTTTAAAGTGGGATTTTCAGATTATATTGGGTTTGTTAAACAAAGTTTGCGCTGTTTTAACTTGTGTTAGACCACTTTAGTCTGTGGTTCAGACCATTTGCCAGCTGTACGCGAAATACAAAATATGCTGTATACAATATTTGTATTGCCACGTTTTTTTGTTGATGAACGTTATCGCAACTATAATTTTAACGGAATATTTAAAAGCGTAGCCTTTAATAATCACCAGTGCAATGTTGAGAGATTACGGAATATGCATCATCTTGAGTAGAAAATATCGCAGGTAATACGTTGAGATGTCGCTTGCCATTTATAACAGGAGTCATAGATTTATACTTTAACAGTTATCTTATTATGAGAACCACTCCGCATATTTTTGCTCAAATATAGCAAATGACAAATGTATTTGATCGTTTTGGCCAACGTGCTTGACAAAAGCAGGCTTTATATTGTCTTTTTTAAATAAATTGCATTTACTTTACCATTACCACACATGGCAATTAAATGCATTACCTAAAAAAACAAATAACATTCAAAAAATTGTTTTAAATTATCTGATATCTGATATACAAAAACGTTATTAATATGTGCCATGCTTGGATGAATGACATAAATTCCTGATAAACTACAGTAATTGATTACTAAGTAACACTTACTTTGTACTTTACAACAGTTTATGATGTATAAAATAAACTTTTATCATTTCCATTATCTAAGTTTCTAATTAAACGTGCATTCAATTAATTAGTTGATAAATTAGTAATATGCATTTTGTAATGAGTCACCAATCAGCTGTGAACATCTATAAATTGTCTATCAGTGTGCAACCGGTGAAGTATATGTTAGCGTTTTTTTTGTATGTGGGTGTTTTTCTGCTGCACACGGTCCGGTCCAGAATGGTCGTTGTTTGGTTTTTGGTTACATAATCTGTGAAAGGAGAACTGTAACGGTACTCAGGCTGAA
The DNA here is from genome assembly GCF_910592395.1 of Lineus longissimus. Lineage (NCBI taxonomy): Eukaryota > Metazoa > Nemertea > Pilidiophora > Heteronemertea > Lineidae > Lineus > Lineus longissimus. The sequence goes on along the minus strand of NC_088310.1, from coordinate 3,819,693 downwards.
TAGTTTCGATGACTTTCGATGTCATTTGAGATTAGGTATGGGGCAGACTACTACTTTTGACAAATGTGTGGTAATCATTTTAGGTAATATCGCTCATTTATGTCTCAGTCATAAATGAGTATAAATGTAAAGAAAGCATTGTGCGTGAACGCGTGCCCTTGTGCACTACAGCCTATTAGCCTTGCATCCACACTACTTGCTATTTTATTTGAGATGTCGCACAAAACCGTTAAATTCCGCATTCAGACGAACAAGCATTGGGAGCTGACCATGCGTATGATTCAATTTGCTAATGATATTTACAGTGATGAAAACATGAATGGTCTAGTTCCCGAGTGATTACTCGCAATAATACTGAAAGCAGACAGTGAAATGCATGACAGATTGTTAGTGGGCCCGGCGATTGATTATGCTTGTTATCCGCTGATGGGGAGAGGGAAAACCCGATAAATAATACAAACTGCCTAAAAAGCATAATAATTTTAATTAAAATGTATTTATATTGGACAGTGAATGAGACTATGAATCTAGAGAAAATTGGTTATTAGTCCGGGAAGTGAATATTGCAAAGTATGGTCGTATTGTGGCGGTGAATATCGAGACAACTGCGTTCTAGCTACGGGGTTTGCCATCCAGTATTTTGTTGATTAAGATTATTCCATGCTTGGGGAAAAGTCGGTACATAATATTCAAGACTGGTGTCTGAAAGAGAATGTGCACAAATCCCTCTCCAATAAAAGAACTACACCGCGTACGTCGTTAGCAGTGTTTGTGCAATCATTGTTATCAGTTTTGGATGTTCTTGGGATAGATACAGGGTTATAATGAAGTATTTTTAATGTGAAAGTGAGTTTTATTCGCCGCTGTATGTGATCGCTTGCTTGGGGATCCGCCAGTATTCACGACTGTCGTTCTGGGTAAAGAAAGAAAAATGCGTACGTTGTCAGCAGTTGTTATGCAATCATGCTAATTGTAGCCAGCGTCGTCATTTGCCACAGGGGAGGCTGTCATTACGTAATTTGGCAGGTCATCTTACCGAAATGATGGCTACATGTAGCAATGAAGAAAATACAATGATATTAGTAAGCTGTATAGCTGTAAAGTTGTAATTTTGAAGTTATACTTACTTATCTTCTAGCTATTTGCAACCATTACTTATAAACGACAGATGGTATTCAGGCACTTTCGTTCTGCTTGACAATTTTTGTAGATTAAATGGGGTATGGGTATGTCCCACCCAATAAGTATTCCTTGTCTGGAATTGACCCTTGTAACGTATTATCAATGCAAGACATGAATTGACCACTTTAGACCTTTAGACCTTTTTTTCCAATGCTACATGTATGATATGATAACGTCTAATTCATACCATGCTAAGTCTTTTTAATAAACTTTACTTTGAAATCATTTTACTACAACTTAGATATAGCAGCCCAAAAAGAATAATACTTTTCGCATCTAGAGTTTATTACATGAAACAAAGGGCCGAGAGCAGATGAAACAATAACCGTATCCAGTGCGAACCAGCAAATCTATTCCCGATCTGTCGTCGCACAATAGAGATCTTCGTCACACATGAAACGCGAACAAAGTACATGTACTTAAACTACATGAGCGGTCAACACTTTATTACATCACTGTAGGCCAGGGCACGCACAATGCCCCCGTGAACCACGGCGTCTACACAACTGACGTAACGTTGCGTGTATGCATTGTACGTCAGTACTTCGCTGGAAGGCAAAGTGAACACATATTTTGTGTGGGTTAGTTGGCCTCCAGTTTTCATGTGTGCATGTAGGCCCCTACTGTACATGAATTTCCGAATTTTTGTATTGTATTTTGCTCAAATCGTCTAGTGCATGCATTGTTTTGCGGTATGACTGTGATATATAAGCGTCTTCGCTTGCTTCGTTGACTCTTAATGATATATTGAACATACTGGATTATTCTGGTACATCATGATAATATATATTTGGCATGTATATATTGAGTGCTTTTTGGTATGGGTTTGTTATGTTGAAGGGCATGTGAGATTGAATGTGTACACGCGTGACGGAAATCTTTATGATATTCAGGATGTAAGTTCTACTGTGGTGATCGTGTACCAAGCCAAAGGCACGTGAAAATAAAGAGCTTAGACCTCCGCCCCTCCACAGCCCCGCTCCACGACTGACTAACACACCCTCACTGACAATACGGACTACATGTAGATACATCTCATATGTTACGACCCAGGGTCCATGGTTGCAATTTTTGTTGGATGTGTCGATTTGGTCGGCTTTAATTGGCCGCCTCTGCTGTGAAAAATTAACTTGAATAGGATATCACGACAACTATATGCTAGCAGTGTTAGATGAAATAAATATGTAGACGTTATACCAACTAGCATGAACTATAATGGACGAACCATCTTGATAAAACGACATAACTTAAAATGAGGTTTGGACTTGAAGCTGTATTATACGTTGAACATGTAATGTCTCCAAGCCTAATGGAAGATAGCAATATGAGTAATATCGAAACATACCTATGTCGTCTCTTCTTCTTTTTCTTCTTCCCTCCTATACCCTGAGTCGTGTAACCTTCGAAGTCGGTGTGTCTGTCGTCTAAGACCTCTGCAAGTAAAGAAACGGGAATGCAAGAGTTATATGATATTTCTGATACTGCCGTAATAAAGCTTAACGCCATGTTACATGTACGTGTAGTTTATCACAACCAACCCCTCCAATAGAACTATCATCTTTTTCCTATCAAAATATTTAGTAGGTCCTGGCATCAATTTGTACGAGGGATGGCTCTTGCCCAGATATTGATCACCAAATCAGTACCATCATAATCTCGTTGATCGGATCGTGCTAGAAGATTGTTCTGGGCGCGATCATTCATTTTCATGATACGTTTAACGGAGCAAAAATACAACGAAATAAATTGTAATCCGACAGGAGGAATTGTATAGAAAGAACGATGTCACAAACGATGACGCTACAACAAAAGGAGTGTGTCAAGCGGTAAGAGGCTGATAATGACACATCTTGACTAAACGATACGGATAATACGCGACAATAACCAATGATGATCACTTCCTGACAAGCTTCGGCGAGAAATGGCCTCCCTGACCTGTAGTCAGCCGCATCCTTTATCTCAAAGGTTTCCGAGGCATATAAAATTAGCGCTAATCGCGGTAACAATCACTTCCGCAGTGATAATTAAAAATCTTAGCTTATTAATTTGCTGGGTAGTGATTCATTGTGGTTTCTGTGGCCTATGTCTCAGGCCTGTCACTTTCACTAAGCACCGGTTTCCGAGATATGAGTAATTAACAACTTGGTCATCTGTTATTGCAACTATAAAGAACCGACTGGTGCTTATTCCAGGCGATTCATCTCTCCGTTGTTACTGATGAGTGTCAAAATGGAACGGGAAAAAAATTAAAATATGCATATTGACAAATTGTTACTTTAAAACTTGAGAGATTGGATGATTTTTTTTCGAACTAGCGATTGTAGTGTTATTCAAACATTGAAATGTAGTGCAGCAATCAGGTAATTGTTTAGATTTTATCAAGGTACCATGTTATCTTAGTTACATTTCGAATTTGTTTGACTTCGTCCTTTCTTCGACCTGACCAGGAGAGGCAGCGACCGGAGTTTGTACCCTGGTAGTCTCTCAGCCGCCCACGGCGCGCGCCTTACCTCGCCACGGTTTCGGCGCCATCCGCCTCCATACCGTACATTGCTGCACTATCTGAGACAATATCTGAGATTTCCACCGTCCTGCGGTATCATCATCTCCGTTAACGTGTGTGACCAGAATGTTCTTAGCCACCTCGTCTTAATAGGGGTTATTTCTGTTAGATGTCTACTTGTGATTGTTCGCCCGCCGTGTTTACAAGATTTCGATGGCAATTCTACACATATTGTCTCTTGTCTGCAACAACATTCGTATCAAGGTCTCAAAAGCAGTCAATGAAGGAGATGCTTCGTTCGAGACAACGAACAAGATATCTGAAAATAATGCGACAAAAAAATCCGCTAAACTGTTACGTACTTTGTTGTCGATTGATATAAAAAAGATGCAATTCCAATTACGTACGTAGGCCTATTACCTTCTATGGAAGAATAGACGCCAACGGTACCGCAAGCTACGTATGATTCATGTCATTACATACCAGAATCAAGTCAATGATTTACTTCTAAGAAATATTGTCATGCTCTAATCAGATAGTGCAAACAGGTTCTTACTCATGAAGTTTTCGGGGGCATCACCAATATTGATTAGAGCACAAGCATGTTCTTCTGTTTTGGTTCATAACTGTACCGATAAAAGTATACGAATATGAGAGAGTTTTGTAGACTGTATGATTCTGGTTTTACTACTAGAATATATCGAAAACACCATCCAAACATTACGCTATTTCAAATTGTCTGACATCCCCATGCGATTAACTATCAACTTTGTCAAAGCTACCGTCCCTGTCCACGGGACAGGTGCAAGATGAGCCCGACTTCCACACTGTCCGGTTGGCTAGCTACATCACAATGGGACAACAGTGGTCACGAAAGCCGGCCACATTATCATGGCCGAATAAGTGGTACCATCCCTGTGATTAATCTGCTATAAAGGCTAAGCCAAAATGTTCGTTGGATAAGTAATGAAGAGAAACATGTACCGTCCATCTTCACAAGGTATGCCATTGTACATTTTTTTGCCGGTCATATAGTTTTTATGTCAGTGCATTTTTTAATTTATCTTTTCCTTCTTCAAATTTATATCGATTCTGTAGTGAGATCCAAAGATTTGTTCGTCGTACGATTTCTAAGGGACTGAGTGCTTCTGATTGGCAATGCATTGTAATCTCGGACACTTCTCTACTTATTTATCACTACACGTACTGTACAAAGCTAAGATTTTCAAATCAGTCGCCAACTGCAGTTTTTTTCATTGCACGGCATGTTCCTGTCCAGCTTATTTTATTATACGTCCACAATGAAATCCATTTGCTAAGCCTAATTGAACCCAATGTCACTTGGATCCACTAGGTCGTGCACTTGTTTATCATGTAGTTGAATGTGGCATTACGTTTGTAAAGTAACGTGACTGCTTGGCTTTGTCGCGGCAGATTGTAGCTGGTAATCCGGGCTCAGAATCCGGATTAGCATCATCCGCGACACAGTATGTTGCTAGTTACCTTTCATTGTCAGGTCAACGACTCATTAGTGGAAAACTAGCGAGGTGATGAATCTTGAACAATGGGTTTTATTTGGATACAGTAAATTCCGTCATTAAGTAATAAATTCATTGATTAGAGCTTTTTGTGTTTCGCTCGCTTCTATTTCATCACTTTCATTGATGTCGCTTTGGCGTCTTCATTATTTTGCAGAAATGTATTTTGCTGTGTGCATTCTTTGTCATTGTTCTTCTTGACCAAATTGGAATGTTGACGTTACATTGTATGTGAAAAATACGTTATTCTCTAACGTGTGCAATACACTTCAAAGCTTCGTTTGAAAACGCGATATCAATAACATTACATTGTTTTGTTATTTTCTTCAGTCATCAGATGTACCGAAGGTACATTACACTAATTAGCATACTAAAATTAATTTTTTAATTAAAAAATACAAAAACAAACTTTTTAGGTGTAATTCATTCCGCCCCCAGTGATCTCTTGTTACAACTTCCGACCAGACATTAACATTCTACAAACGTATGACTCCTGTTCCACTACACGACCGACGACCGCCAGCCACAGCACCGACCTCCCCTTCAGTAAACCAATCATCCTTCTAAGCAAATAAATCTAATTGATTGAAACTTCCAGTGGCCCCATTCATTTGTAGTTGCGGCGCTCTCGTTTGTTGAATTGCTCTACACTAATCTGGATCGTGATTCCCTTGAGGAGGACCTCGTCCGCGTTCGCTGACAGTGCCGCCGACATCTTCCCATAAAATCAGTTTCAATCACATCAATAAGCTGCTTCTATCCCCCGCTCCTATCCTTAACGCGATGTACAGATTCCGAGAGCCAGGAAGGGCATTTAGATTTCAATTACATCCATCTTCAAGCTCCCAGTCAATTACAAACTAATCATGGCAAATGGCTTGATGGAATCGCTCTCAGAGCTGAGGGGTAATTCATCGGGGAAGGCGTTGCTTTATTATGCACTAGATACATTTGCCGGCAAGCACGATTGGCTGTTTGTTAGCTTGTCGCGATGACACTTTATTTAATAGAATATTCCATAAGAGTAGAGAATAGCACAGCGATGAAGCAGTTGCGGTACTCTGAAGTAACTGGGCCATTTTGGTTTTGTATGCATGAGGTTTTATAGAATCCGCTGAGTTGAGCTGCATATATCTCCTTTCTTTAGTGGCAAATTCTGTGCTGATTTTAACCATTCGATTAGATCAGTCATTGGTTACTGTAACAGGAAGGCAAACGCGTTGTCTCACTTCCAGACAATTCTTCACTTAAGGGAAGAAATGTCCACAGTTTGTCTTTGTCTTAGTGCTTTTGGGAACTAGACAGTTCGCGAACAAATATATTTTTAAAAAAAACCTTTTTTTTTATTTTAAAAAGTGAGTGAAAAACAGCGATTTCTACCACCTGTTTTATTTTTGTCAAATGGCACCGCTCTTGTGATATATTCGTAAGCGAAGAGGCGTCCTCGCTCTGATACGGCTATGACACGGAAGCTGCAAGGATGAACGAGTAATGATATTATTCGATGAATTACCCTCTAATCAGCAATGGTGATTACACCATCAGCAGCTGAAATCACCCACCCGGTGGATATGTCAACGTGTTGACACAAGGCAGTAATGGAATAGCAAACCGGTGTAGATAAACGTGCCTTGGCCGTTTTGTATGTAATGTCATAGAGCAGAGAAGAATACATAAAAAAATTGGGATACATTCAAATTGAGGTACATGTAAAATGAATGACGAATGTAAAATGCATGTCGAATCTTGTCAATGAGCCGATTTTGAGTGACTCAGGCTGTCATAAGAACGAATCCAAATAAAGAAGAAAAAATAAAAATTTTATGTAAAGATAATAATGATTGCCAAACAATTTCAAATTGATATATATCTTACTACTTAAGCTATCTTAAAATATCGTTAGTGCACGGTAAGGGGGCAAAGCTAAGATAAATATGCAACTTTAAATGTTGTCAATTTACATGGTTATTTCGAGAGTAACTACACCACAATTTGTATTAGATAGCAGAATCTTCTTGCCAAGCTTCTTGGTAATGGCAATGTGAAGTGGATTTCAGCTGTCCCAATATTTGAACCAAGTAATTGCCTCATTTTGCGCACAGTGCCAAAGAAAAGAAAAAGAGCTGTCGACTATCGATCAAACACTGCTGAGAGAGGCTTTGAGATGCAACTTGATTGTTGCAAGTAATATTCATTACTTTTTGCTTGTGATTGCCGAAATTGCATGTTTTTTAATTCCTTTATGTTTTGTGAAATTCCAAAAGGCTAAAGTGATAAGTTGAAATTTATTTTTTCTTTTCCTACAAGAAAATAGTTTCATGTGAAACTTTATGCTCCAAACATTGTTAATTTATCAAGCAATGGCAATGGAAGGGTGTTGTTGTTGTGCCTTCTCCAGTCAGTTGTAGCTACGTTAAAATCGTTTTCATCATCATCGACACTATAAGTGAGATTTTCCCCCCATTTTTATTGGTATTTTTCCATTTGAAATCCAATACATTTGTATCAAAATGGTACTCGGGTGTCAGAACATCAGGACTTCATTTAATCCTGTTAGTAAAGAGGTGTAAAATGCGACATATCGGAAACGATGAAGATGGTAAATATTCAATGGACCAGAAGAACTCAAGCCCAAGGGTAACCCCCAGGTAAGGAATCGTAGGGTGTACAGATAATTCAATGGGACAGACTCTCCAATATTGAAAAGCTGCCTTCGTGCTTAAAGCGATGCCTCGCCAACAGATAGGCATGACAGGCGGAGTCTGACTCGTAGGCTGGAGGCTATTGGAGATCTTTATGCTGGGGCCAAGGTTGAGACCAAAGGAATATTGTGAAACCCGTATAATCGAGGAACATTTCATCTTTTGTGACAAGTATAATACCATGTTTTATTATTTAAAATATATTCAGCTTACATTTCTTTCCCCAGCTCTGAAGACTACCTATGTGCAAACACCTTCTTACTTCTCAGCGATTTAAGTTAGGAAAGGCCTCACAAATCAAAGAATCCGTCTGTGCATATTGGATGGATGATTGTGCATATTCTGCAAAAGAACGTATTTTGGTGAAACGATCTTGAGTGTTTCCGCTTTCTAGTGTTTCCTCTAATCGTTTGGGAACGCTGAAAGATAGATTGAGAGGTGTTTCCTGTGTCTCCCTATATTGAAATGACAAGGTCTCTCTGGCTGTACATTGTACGGAAACACTGAAATCTGAGGGACAACCGCAAATGTTACAGTATGGTATGCACTGCTGAAAATACATTTTGCATATGCACTGCAAGCATACGAAACAGTATGCTGTACGGTTCTGTAGAAAGATTGTCTTAATTAGTACGTTCTGAAGTGTGTGGACGGATGAGTCGCTTTCTTTATCCCGGAGAAAAAGAACCACCTATCGCGTGCAGGTCTCCTTCCTCACAAACTATCAACCAATTATGCAAGTTAATAACCCTCATTAGACACAGTCATCTTTACGCTTCGGCTCAGAAGCGTTCAGGGGCAAATTTAATTATCTAATGTTTCGATATATACTTTTGCAATCGTATTTGCTGACCGATGTACAGTACATTACCCCCGATCACGGCCCAATTACTGGTAATTTGAGAGAACCTTTTGTGTCTTGTCGCAGCCGCGAGACTGGACACTTCATTCAGCACATTGACGGGCACTTTGTCCACATGTTCGCCTGGGAAATACTACACTGTCGACAGAACCACGCACACATCACGGGCAACATGCACGCAGGGCGAGGCGAAGCTGATGGATAGTTTTCTATCTTAGCTAGTCAACTCAGGTCACTGAATGAGTGATGGAAATAAGAAGATACACATGCAAATAATTCCTTTATTCGTTGAATAGCAATAATTGCATCAAAACTTAGTTCGTTTTCCTGAAAACTTATTGAACGATGATTCGGAGCCGGGAGAAGGGGCCGGGCCTGAAAAACTAACGTTTCTGCAATGTTGCGAATGAGTTTCACTCGTGCGGAAAGGGCAACCTAGGTTCGCGACTTCTTCCTTCCACAGCCACCTTCCTCCACTGGGAACTGCCTCGGTACCCTCGGATGTCCAGAGGGGCGATGCCACACATGCGGGAAACCGGCGAGTTAGACACTAAAAATACATCACTAATTTGTCGTTAGCAGTGTAACTTTTACACAGGTCCTGCATGTATACCATCATTATCGCGACAGAATCCTCAAACCACACCTGCAGTTTGAAAAAGATGCCCTGTCTCCGCTGACATCATGCAGCGACAGCAGCCCAGCCCAGTAATTAGCGTTTAAGCTTTTAAAAATCTTAAATTCCTCTCTTGAAGAGATGCGAAATATTTCTTTAAATACCGATTTCCCGCTGTTTGCTCGAATGTGCTCGCGTCGGAAGCGTTCACAATGTACCTTTTGCGCCTGCTCATTAACTCGGAAGATATCCCCGCATCCCTTACAGCGTTCTTTATCCCTTCAAGCCAGACATTCACTGACTGACTGATTGATGCTCGCACTGGTTCGCTCGCTAATTAGCGGATACCTGTTCACGCGTCTTTTAGTGATCTGCATCGATGTATTTTATACGAAATTAACCCATATAAAATGTCTAGTCAGCTTTACACACCAATACTATCAGTCGCTGTCGGGAAGAAGTGTCCGGGTCCGTTTGGGCACTTGCGCGAAAACGACTAAGGAAGCTGATCAAGTAAAACATAGTTGTTCAGTGTGGCCTATTGAAGATTTTGGTGGTACCTGGACTATTAATCAGAGGATTATATTAAAATGAAGCTTGGCACATTTGGAGATGTAGTGCATGTACGTGAAAATGTACTAATGGCACAACTGACTTCTGACAACGATTATACATACGTACATGTATTTGTAAAATGACCATGTTACAAAATGTACAGTATACGCCATATAATCAACCAGTTTTCTCCCACCATGCCCGACACCATATCTCAAGGGCAAAGGAACAGTGGTTTCGTTGCTGCCACGACGACTGACATTCAGGTCTGATCAATGACCTCGTCTTCGTCGCGGTTTTCCTTAATTAACCTGCTAATTAGCGCAGCAAAAGCGGTAATGATAGTTTTGAGACTGCAAGTGATCTGCGTTAATGATGATAAAGGTAGAGTACAGAAATGTGACGTGCATCTTAACGGATACTTATCAAACATGTCACAATGAAATGAACTGTAAGTTCTAAGATGTCTATAGTACTTTATACTGTACAACAGGCGCTAGATATTCCTTACCCAACCTCATCCAGGAACCTGAGCGATTTTACAGTATACTTTTCACGATGCATGATTTCCGAGCACTATTATTTAATTTTTGGATTTTCGCCGGCTTACAGCATCATACGTCCTCGGATTTGGAAAAAAAAATCAACATGCGTTCGGTGAGCGGTGTTTGTGGAAATAGTTCCCAACTCAACTGTAACAATAAATTATAAAGCTACTGCGCTTATTCGAACACCCCAAGGTTTCTAGTATTGCATGCTTAATTCATCTTTAAACTGCCAATTAGAACAACCTATGCTGGGGATCTAACCAAGCTTTCGACTGGATTTAGAGTGAGTTTCATATCGGTAATTAGATATTGGAGGCATTAATTACCACAATTAGCCCTGCAAGTTCCAATCGTTATCATCGACAAGCAGAAATCTTGGCGACTTTGAGTTTACCTGTGCTTAGAGTATTAGTATCGCTCTAGAATTTCCCCATCTCAACTTTACTACAACTAAGATGAACATATGTTTCTCTCATAAAAATGCAGTTAGATTTTGGCTGAAGCAAAATACGTGAAAGAGCAGCACGAGTTTATACCATGTTATGTTTCATGCGTCTTTTCTTCTAATGAACTGGGAAAATATTGGACCACTTCAGATGCTTTGGTTGAAATTGCAAACAAATTGGGATCAGTTTACTTTTTGCAACCACAGTCATAATATGATAAGTTGCCCAGCTCATGGTATGGGCGTAATCAGAGTAATCAGTCCCTGTAGTTCCATGATCCACGTTTCACCTTTTCTCGGGTGTATGTTACTGTCGGTCTACAGTCTGCCTACCGCACTGTGTTTGCCCGAACTCAACGTGAACTTACTCAACGACGTATGATAAGTAATTATTTTCCTTAGTTAAGGTTAGAAGGACTACAACAAGTTAGAAAGACTCAACATCAAAATATGGCGTCAGTGTTTTAAAAAATTCATCCACTTTTGTTCAAGGTAACGTAAAGTAAAATTTCCCAGCTCCTTGTTATTGCACGACAAGCATGTTCTACATGGCAGTTACATGTATATAAGCAATGTATGACGAAAAAGAAATCGTCACTGGTGTACTGATACTTTAATGGAGGGATTTTTGTCACTGATGCCAATTTCCTATATCGTCATCTGAGAACAAAATTTGCCATTTTTTCTTTCGGATGACAACTTGATGCTAATTGGTACTGCTGTCATAAACTGACAGGATGCATTATTACGTGACGATGCCATGGAAAGGGTACATTTTACCAGTGCACAGATGTACAGTGCTAAATTTTGAATGTGGGGTATTGGATGCAAAATGTAGTAAATAGGATGATATATGCCTGATGATGTAAGGACTCATTACTTCAGTAATATGACGATTGCAAAACCTACATTAAAAGTGGAACTAAGTATGTTGTTGAATGAGGAATGAAGGATTTTACATGAAGGTTCAACAGTCATTACAAGCACATTGGTATTTGGTCTGTATGTCCTAAAAAACGGAAGATCAAACCAACGATACATATGTTTATATACATTTTGGGTACAACATCATTGCCATTGACGTGTTATAGCTGATTTCACCTACCTTTTGGGGAACTTGGTGACGGTCTGTAAAACTCGGGTGTTGGTCCAAGTCCTAACATAGTTTGCCCAGGTCCTGGTGGGCCTGCAGAAAATGCCATCAGGGGCCATGATACCATAGAAGCTGCACTGGGCGCACTTGTAATAGTCCCTTCGCCCCCGCGTGAATATAAAGGGGACCCAAGAAGGGCGTCGTGGGCTGGGTGCTTTGAGGCCAGTGATCGTTCTGAACGTCCAAAGCCTAGAAGTTCTTGGATAGCGAAGGATGATGACCTGGGATGCGATGACGCGAAAGAACTTGCCAGAGAATCCATGAGTCCTGCAGCCGCGCGGCTGTGGCCGAGGGGGTAGGCTAGGTTCATCATCGCAAAACTAAAAAAGCTCCACTCCGATCAACCTGAGCCACAAACACAATATCAATCGCAGACAAGTGCTTTTTAACTGTAGTAAGTTATCCTCGAGGGTGTCTCCATATGGTATCGTGTTTCGGACAGTTTAAAACTTCTCGTATTTGAATCCCTGTTTCAGTTAAAGTTGCTATCGTCTCTGTGATTCCAATGAAATCGTGCGTGACATCTGACAATGATGCTAATGAAATAAAATCACTTGCATCTTTAACACAGGTTACAATACGTTTTTCATGCACAAAGATACATGCATCTTCACGTCAGATGTTGTTCTATTTTTACATCGAAACCTGGTTAAAGTGTTTATAAAGTCATAAGCGGCAAATATCAAATTTTGCCGATCTCGGTTCCGTAAATCCTTCTCTGCACGTTCGGCGCCTAGCTCGCGGAGATAACGAAAGACCAACACTCTGATCGGGAGTCTGCGTTCAAAACTAATCATCAGTGTTTTGTCAATTGTACAAAAGGACCGCACTCCGTCCTCACCGACATTTTCCAATTAAAGGTGACGTCCACATATACATCATCGCCATTAAGTGTCGGTAATGTGCTAACTGGTCCTCAGATTTAGCATCAGAGCGTGTGCTAAGTATAGCTATTATTGGCTACATTCCGTCGCGGTTGTTGCCTCCCCCTCTTTAAAACATCTATGGCCCAACCCGTCAGTCAGCTCCGTGGCCAATCAAAGGCGTCCCCGCGCAATAAAATGAATGCTTTGTCAACCAGCGCACGAGATATCACAATATGAAATTAATATATCAATTTAGCCGGGCGTTTATTTAATGGATTTTTAGTCCGGGTATTGGCGAGCGGAAGGCGCCACCAGCTCGTGTTGCAGTCACCACTGGAACTGGTCGGACTCACAGCTGGCAAAGGGACGACTTTGTGTGTTCTGTCAACATGATGATAGGTGACCTGAAGTCTGGAGTGTCAGGAGTCACTGCTGTGGTTTTTGAGAGAAGAGTTGCCAAAAGGCTGTCAACAAAGTTATCGAATCGTCTCGCGATCAACTATAAGAACTGCTCAAAGTTTATGATTTCCCAAATAGTGTCTTGTGTGTGGCTAACAATAAAAACGACGAGCTCGTCATGTTTGTAAAAAGAGCCTTGCGCAGTGTACATGTAAGATAGTTTCATGAGTACTCTTTTGGTGTGGGGCTGTACACAAATTTATATATGAAGCCAAATATCTTAATGCTTTATGTAACATACTGATTTTCGTTCATCATTCACAGGTCACATGGTGGATACTGGCGATTTTCACAACACAGACACAACGAATAAAGAGTTTGGATTCGAAGAGAAGGCCAGGCCCGTAATTAACTATTGGCTCGATGGCTGTTGCAAAAACACAATACGATTTCCAACAAAGTAATAGTATAACGATTTCAACTTTCTTAGATACGCTCATCATTACAGATCATCCTCATGGTTGTTTCCCAAGATGTGCCCAATTAAACTACTTGCTATAAACCCAATTCTAAGAACGCTGATAGAATCTAACTTGGCCGAAATTAAAAGGAAATTTCAAGAGCTTTTTTTAATTGACACGAAACTATATGGTCTCAATGGTGCAATATGGTGTAAATCAAGTCAAACTCAATTACATCACAGTTAAATTTTATAAAAATATAATCTTCAAATGGTTCAAATCAAAATGATTTCGCATAATATTTGTCTACTTTATTTATTCTTTCATTTGAATCTGAGCACGCCCCAGGGAAGATGCAGCCCCGGGCTGCATCAGAAACAAACTGAGTGGCCCCGGGCGAATAATATCAAAAGCTCTCCTAAACCACATCCACCGCCCGCAGTTAGCAAAACTAACCACAAAAACACAATTTGTCATTGTTGATGATTTGATGATTTTTATTTATTATTAAAATGCCGTTTTATTTGAAATGTATTATTTATTGAAACCGGCGAATGGTTTCATCCAATTTGCTTATTGTATTTTAAGTTGTTGCAACTAAAAAATAATCATCATCATTAGCTGTAAATTTAGTGAATTTGATTTTGCATTTTGGATTCCAACTTTCATCAACAAAAACTCGAAGCGTTCCTTTTCAGTGAATATTTTCAAATTCATTTTGTCAGTTTTTATCTACTTTATTGATAAACTCGAATAGCGTACACTTGACTGTTCATCAAGCTTATTCTTACGCGACTTCAACACTACTATCGTTCTAGCGTCGAGAAAAACAGCACATCCTTTGCATACCCTTTGCACATCTTTGTCAGAATGTTTAACAGGCAATTTTCCCGGTCATTCCCGCTCGTGATACCCATATCGCTATGATAAACTGAATGTTTTTCACCAGCTAAGTGGCAAATCTGGCTGCATAGAAATATTATGCTAATGTAAGATCACTTTATTGAAAGGCGAAAAAAGCGTTTTTCAAGCATGAAATGACCCTTGAGGCATTGTTCACACCTCTTTATCACTTCAACACCCACGTTGCCGGCTGCGTTGACGCGGTTTTTTGCCTCCAGTACCAGTGTTTTTGAGAGTTCGCCATATTTCAGTGTTTCCACACAATATCCGATAGAGACTGCACCATGATATCTTAACAGGGCGAGGAACGTTTCAATCTGGTTTTATAAACTTTTATGACGTTTATTTGGCTTTGCCAGTTTAGGCCTGCCGAACCCAATGAAAGCTGTTTCGTGGGGGGTCGATTTTATCAAGATTTGCCCTTATAAAAGTGTCCTTGTAACTTTTGACCCTTATAACCAATGTGTGTGTGGACTCTATTTAAAGTCAATATATTGTGTATATTGATGTTCAGGACCTAAATCATCTTTTAACAGCGAGGTATTCCCCAAAGATACAGAACATTTCAAATTGGTTTCCATAAGGAACGAGGAGTAGAAACGCCACCAGCTTGGACCGGTTCCGAAATAGGGAGTTACGGCATATGACGTGCAGAAGCCTCGAAACATAGTCCAAGAACCCCGCTAGCTGCCGGAGACAGACACCACTCAGACCAAACGGACCAATCATTTCGGATGTTCCCTCTGGCGCGAAGAGTTTCATCCTTAAATCAACCGGAATACCAGATGCATTCAAAATTTCCACTTTAACAGGCTAATCAGAACTAATTGAGAGCAACTTTTTATCATCATGAATAACAACGCACTCGAAAAGGAAAAAGCCGTCCCATTGTCTTGTGTCATGGACCAGTCCGCTTTGTGAGGCTGGTCTTAAGCGGAAGCTTACAAGGCGGCCTCAATGGCCATTGTACCCTATAATGATGTTGTTAAGCATTGTCAAGATGTGTAAACGATGAATTTTGAGTGGTGTTTTCCTCCGCTAGTCGTATGGTGACATTCCGGGACCAGAAGAACCGACTCAGTCCGCATGTCCCGCCGGGCTAGACCCGCAGCCGCGGCTGGCGCGGCCGGGCGAAGCTAGTAGCCTATGCATCTATATCCTGGGCTCGGTAAGTTTACCTTCTCCAAAGTTTACCGATTAACCACTGCAACGAAAGCAATGCGAATTGAATTGTCTGGTCTAAACGGACTCCCCGTTGGCTGTTTCAGGTTTATTGACCTTTTCTTCCAGGCAGTATATTCCGGAAAATGTGTCATTACTGAAACCAGCATGATCCCTGACTGGTGACAGATGACGCTGGGGACTCGCTCGACATGTACACTACAATTTTGGACCCAGCGTTTATTTTCCCACTGCTTGTCAATAGGAAACCGATAGCCTCCGGGCTATGGCTGTTCGGGGTGTGAATCAGTGTGTTGGGGATGACAAGCCTTTTCGTACGGGTGATTCGGCACTTTGATCCACAGGGTCCAGAATCCTCAGCCATCAGGGTTGGCATTGCTCCTTCTGGCGCAGGAGAAGAAGAAGAACGAAGACGATTAAGGACTAGTGACGATGAAGAAGAAGAAGTTAACATACCTAAATTTTACTGAAGATTTAAAAATTTCAAAGAAAAAATCAGACTGGACCGATTTTGTTTTGCTCGCAATTGATACAGTTGAAGAAATCCGTGTATTCTATATCGCGCCCGTGACTTCATTACTTCTTCACGGACAAAGAAGAACGCATGCGACTGATCAACCAAGGCCAGTATTTTCACTTTTTGTGAAATTCACCTATTGGGCTTTTCTGACTCATGCTGAGAGTGCTCCACGCCTGACTCGATGCTAAGCTTAATATTCCAAGTATTTACAAAGATACTGGCAGAAACCACAATCTGCCCACGTATGATCAAAGAGTATGACCAAAGCGCGTTAACCCCTGCTGTACTATAAAGTAAAGAAGGCATCACCAAAAGATACATCTTCACCTAAAACATTAAACTGTTATCAATATCATTTACCTCATTCTAATTAATCTAAAATCAGTATTAATTGGTCCCATCACGATCTTGATAGAAAGCCACGATACGCGCCCCTGCCCGCGCTGCACTCTCGCCACCGCCTACCGAACCATTGTCTCAACACTCCAGTAACCGAGCGTTTCCTTTTAAGTGCGTCCAGTTACAGTTGATACGTTTATTAGCTAATGGTGTCATTATCTCATCACTACTACATGTAGGAAGCAGTTGTATACATGTCATAGCTTAGATATGCCACCTATCGACCGACTTGATAATTCTCTTGGTACCCAGAGAATTTCTTGCACGCCATCTTCGAACATCTCGACGAACCAGAACAATCCAGCGATTAATTTGGCAGGTTTTTACCCCGTTCATGACAGGTCTATTACACATTTGTGACCCGCTCTACCAAAACTAGGCGCTTGTCGCATCTGAACTGGACAGGTTGATACGGACTTGTTGTTCATTTCCCTATTGTAGACCTTTTGTGAAATGTGACCAAATCAGTTTGTAATAGATTTCAATCAACCTGTCGAGTTCAGATGCGACAAGCGCCTAGTTTTGGTAGAGCGAGTCACATTTTTACACGGTGTGAGATAGGCTTTCAGTGCGGCACACACCAGCGACATAACTGTGGGCGATATAAGCAGAGCAACAAAAAATAAGCATTGCTAATTCGTCAAACAGAGTTAACTGGCGACATATTTTGCGTTAACAGACGATTACTATCTGCCATGGTCCCACCCTTCAAGGACTACAATGAGTGAATTACAGACATGACAGATAAGAGATGCTAGAATTGAGTTGCATAAGTTGTATTTTGTGATCTGTTGATACATGTACCTACAAATTCAATGCATATCGAATATACACACAGTATTCAAAACAATCAATTTGCGACGTGTCATTCTAACTACATGTATACATACAGCAAACACCAATAAATTAATAACAATCAGTTAAAATAAATATTAGAATACACATGTATATTTATGCTGTTATATATTAAAATAATATTTGAGAATAAATAATTCATTTACATGTTGATAGATTTTTTGAACATTGTACACTGCCTGGTCTTTGTACGACATGACTTATACTGGTAATAAGATGCTGATGTTTCATAAACCCATCTCCAAAATATTCAAATATAATTTCTATCATATAAATACATTGTACCATGATGTAAAGTTCACTTAACTTTAAAATTAAATATAAGATAAATGACGAATAAAAGACACCTGCAAATATAAAAATGTAGGCCTACAGATAATAAATAGGTCAAAATGATAAAAGGCTGCACCCAGGAGCATAACTCACAAGGAACAGCGTGGCGAGTGATATTTTTCATGACCGAAGGGGCTTGTAATAGTTTTAAAACACGATTGGCCTGGTATCATGCCGTGCATTCCCGTCATACATACATACTGTAGTTACCCTGGAAGATCAGTAAAGTACATTATGAACCCAGGGTGACCACCACAGGTCTTGGTCTGCCTGGAGAAATGCTCTCGATGAGATAGCCCACAAGATATCAGTTCCGGTGGTACAGAATGTATTGAGTAATTCTCAGGCAGTGTCTCATTGTCAAGTGTGTAGACAGAGAATCAAATTTGGAAGTATGCCCACATTACGGGTTAAGTAAGTTGTTTCGCAAAGCCCCAGAAATGCCATCGCGAAGGCCCATCCCATCAGGCGACGCCCTGATCAAGATGTCAAACTATAGGATAGGGTAGGCATCCGCTTGTCGTGTTTCAGGGGCTGCTATCCTATCCTTGATCATCTAATTGTAGATCAAGATAATCTTCAACAAGACGAGGAACCCCTAGACTAGATATCCCGTCCGGCAGCCGAAAACATCCCACCTCCTCCCTAATCGTCCAGCGGCAGGTTCGGAGAAGAGTCGCCGGCTGCAAGAGGGACTTGATCGTCCGCACAAAACGAATGAAATTCAAATCGCACTCCTGAGGATTGTAAATTGTCAGCAGTTCTTTTAAAATGGCTGCTGTGATGACTCCAACTTGCAACAAACCTTTAGAAATTTCCGACAGACATATCAAAATATCCTTGGCACTCTGTTTAGGGTCGAAATTTCTTTTACTGAGGCCACGTCCCGGGCCACGCACGTGTGGGAACTCGTCGTGGTGACCCATTAGGGTAGAAAATGTCAACAAGCCACTGTCCAGAGCAGTGTTTCCGAACCGGTCGGTGACGCTAGCGTCTGCACCATACCTGAGGAGAATTCTTACGGCCTTCACGTTCGCAGTCTCTGTCGCCAAATGGAGAGCAGTTTTCCCGCCTTCAAGCTTGCAGCAGCCCCTGCCGTCGATGTATGGAACTCCCTTGAACATTACGCGCGTCCTCTGTGAGCGAGAACAAAGAAGCTCTAAAATGTCGTCTGCTTTCATCATCACAGCCATGAACAACAAAGGACAGCAAACATCCTCCCGAAGAACTTCTGTCGGAAATTTTTCACAGAGAAACTTGACGTATTTCGTGTGTCTATACATAACGGCAAATTTCAAAGCGTCTGCTTTTGAATAAAGGGGCAAGTTCCCGTGACTATCCCAGGCGAATTCACTGGACTGCGACTTCCTGTTGCATTCTATGACAGTGACTGGTCGTTGCTGCTTGATGGCATAAACAAACAGAATTGAAGCCATACTTGGAATGTTCAACAATTCAAGATTCTGAAAATAATATGACAAATTAGAGGTTATGCATCGAAGGCCTGCAATTTCTAGAGAAACTCTGAATGTGAATAGAAGGCTCCTATGTACTAGTAATACCGATGTTAAAATAAAAAGCGCTAAGGCACCTTCACAGCAGTCACGCATTGGCCTATCATTCACATCTTTACTCGGCATATAAAGATGATATATACCGTCCAGTATGCAATTCAATTCAATTCATTTAATGAATTGAATTTTGGGTCGGATTGTAATACAATCCATATAGGTGCTATATGGATCGTATACATATATTCCATGGATTGTAATACAATCCATGTAGAACCCAACAAGGGCTATCACAGAAAGGTATACAAATTATGATATTCAAATACATGTACTGTAATAAAGTCTATAATGAGATCTCATGAAATCAATATAGATGAGAGTAGACTGTCTGGACAATGACTGAATTAAAAATGAAAGCCAAGTATACATGAACACCAGCATTGTGCTGCAAGGTAATATATACATCTTTACATATCCTATAACTGCACGAAGTAGTAATGTTTTGAAAACACATGCATACATGTACCTTTCCCCACTCACCTGATCAGCTAATGGAGTAAATGGTTGAGTTAGCTTGGACAGCTAAAAGGCTAAACGCCTCATATATACCCCGAGAGTAGGCCTGCTGTTGACTGATATGTTCTGTGATAAATCCACACTACAACCAATAACGAGCCAGTTCTGCATTTGCATGGGTTGTAATCTGTAAGTATGCCGGCATACTAGACCAAATAATTCCAACCCGTAAGAACTCAATCCTGCCACAGCCTGCAGACGATACGAATACGTCACACAATGTGAGTTAGTCGATAACACGTTTAATAGGGGTAACAGGGGGTCAGTTGTTCTATTCACAAATACTAAATACTTTTGACCTACAAAGGCAAATATTAGAATATTTCCATTCGACAAAATATCATTTTTGTGCTACCAGACAACATTATTCCAGGTATATAGCCTACTTTAGATTCTAACCCAACGGCGATATCTCCTCTCGATCCCACCTTAATGCAAAATGGCTTAACCAGCGCGTGCCAGGTGTGCAATCAGCACAAAGGCGACACGCGAATTCATTCATGCTGGCCATCGATCGCATGAACGTGTGCGCACTATCAGATTCGTCGGGTTGCTTTGTCCGACGAGGTATCCATAGCAACCGCAATATGTTATTAGTCATTTAGTCGACCCGTTTTAGTCCAAAAAAGAGGCAAATGTCTGCCAGATCGTGTCATTGTGTAGGGGTTTTTACGTTTCGATTTGTGGCTTAGAGTAGTCTGAGACATGCATGATGCCACCGGGATGATGCATGCAAAGCAAATGTTTTCTACAAGACCTTAGCGACATGATCTCACAGACATTTACATCTGTGTGCTTCCAGTTTTGCGAACAATCGGAGCATGGACGTGACAATTAATGTCATGTTCGTGTTTTGAACAAGGAAGTTTTATAGGACTATCTAGCTAAAAAAACGTGATTGGTTGACCCGGTTTCACGTCCTGTCCGGACAGAGCGAGCCAGGTCTAGACAAAACTGTAGGCCTATCGTTTTGGCCTTTATAAAGAATAGCCTACCTCGATCAAGTCTTCCATCACGGACCACAGAATTGAATAAGGTAGGTTGCAACACGGTTCAACTGTCGAAAAATGGTGGACACAGTAGTGGTAAATACGATTAGTTTATATCAAAATTTGTCCATTTTGTATTAAAGGTGTATTTTGGTAGTATGTCACAAAGTGGAACCCAAAAAGGTGGATTTGTTATATACGCTCACCGATATCATGCCGGTGTGCAAGGGATAGTAGTCCTAGGGCTGATAGTCCGTGTAACAATAGCCCGCATTGCTAAATGTTTTGGTTAGGGTTAGCGGTACAATAGATCATGCTGCTTAATTGGTCAAATACAATGCTACCGGACTATGACTCCAGGGGGACTATATCCGCTGTCACACCGGCTTATCGGCGGTGAATATCGGTCCTACGCACAACGACGGTGGATCACCGATATCCATGTTTAAAATTTGAATTTTCCTGACGAATAGATGTGCCATTGTAAACGTTTCGCTCCAATTTATTGATTGGGGTGTTGTCTATCAAATGAAAACCTATCCCAAGTGGTTAGCAATGGGGGCAAAAGTCAGGGGTGGACAGAATTGGTTTGTATGTCAATTGTGCATCAGTGATTATTCTGGGGTGAGGGGCTATTTTAGGGGGTTAAAATTTCCGTTTGCCCTCAAACTTGTCAAGCTTTCTCAGAAAGAGTGAATTCAGGGCTGCCACAATGCTATTAAACACTTTTCAACGAGCTTGTGACACACGACCCCCTTATTCACTTTTCAGTTCTCGATCTCATAGAATGACACTGGTACCATCTGGTGTCTTATATTTGCAGTAACTGATGCTGGACCGCCATGATTCGCGCAGCCCGACGGCTAATGCATGATTTTCACACTCGCATACTTAATACTTGCATCTCGTCAGGTAACGGAATTCCTTATTCGTACCCAAACATACCATGTTTCAAAATGGGCACGAATAAGGAACTGGGAACTGGGAACTGTGAGCCAACTTCACAGACCCAATTTTCACCCAATGCCTATTATTGCATAAGTCAAACTGACTCAGAGAAGCTGAAGGCAATGAAGTTATGGACTAGGATTTCACTATAGCTTCCTTACTAAAGGGGTTGATGATGCAAGTCAAAATGTCAAAAATACGCAAATGATTAAGGAACTATTCGGATCCACCAGATCAATCAAGCATGAATGTTCCATATTATAGTGTCGACACGTATTATCTGATTGTGTATTTTATGTTCCTTTCAGGATCCTTCTACCAGAAAGAGATCACCGACATCATGGCCTTGGCATCTTCTTCTAACAAGAGGGAGATAATTATACTGGTTGATATGGATGGTGTTCTGGCCGAACTCGAGGGTTACTTCCTGCAGCAGTTCAGGACTAAATGGCCTGATAAACCATTTGTCCCGATAAAGGACCGTCGGACGTTTCTGTTAAATGACGAGGACATATATTCTCAGGAGGATGTTTATGAAATATTAGATGCACCAAGGTTTTTCCTTGATCTACCACCAATAGAGGGGGCCGTGGAAGCTCTGAAGGAGATGGCGAACATGGATGGTATAAGCGTGTTCATTTGCACCACACCTTGGTTGAAGACATACCGGTGTTCAACAGTAGAAAAGTACGAATGGGTTGAGAAACACATGGGTGGAGAGTGGTTGAGGCGCATGATTCTTACCGTTGATAAAACTATTATCAAAGGCGACATTCTTATTGATGACAATCATTTCATAACTGGCATAGAGAAAAAGCCCACATGGGAACATGTGCTATTTTCTGCTGGTCATAACCGCCATGTAACACTGGAAGGACAGAGACGCATAGACGGATGGCAGTCCCGAAAGACCTGGATTGGCATTATTAATGATCTCAAAGACCGTGTGTATAATGTTGACCTTGATGAGACGTCTTGAACCCCAAACACTCGGCTCCGCATAGGACTGCAAGGCCAATGGTGTATTGTTAATTATACACGATAAAGAGAGTTGTCAGATGATATGATGGTTAGGAGGCATTTAGGCGGTAAATGTCTACGAGGTTATGTCGGAGGTCTTTTCATGCTTTCATGGTTTAGAGTATGTACGTCCTGGTGTTTAGTCTGATTTTATGCATTACATCAAGAATAAATACAAACTAACGAACTCATATATATTCATACATGTATCACGTCAGACAGGAGTGCATTTATTAACAATCAATTCAGTCACAGGTCTACGTTTCTATGGTCTAACTACTTTTATTATGCAATTGATACACATTTCCTTGTAGTCAACCAAGCAAAGTCTTTTCCTTTCTTAATTAAATGATCTACCAGAAGTTCATCGTTACGTTCATTGTTTTACTTACAGTCCCAATCACAATTGACATCCCTAATTTTGCATATGTTGGGGGCAGTGTACATGAAACTTACAAGAGACCTATACGGAACCATGCTCATAGGTTGCACAAACGCTTTGACCATGATCTATGTCACTTCTGCGTGAGCCACATGCGACCAGTGTTAAGCTGCATACAGCTTACACAGCCCCAGAGCGTGGGTGGAACCAAGCTTATGCGGGGCAGTGGGTATTGTGACTGGCACTGTAGCACATGCGACCAGTGTTAAGCTGCATACAGCTTACACAGCCCCAGAGCGTGGGTGGAACCAAGCATATGAGGGGCAGTGGGTACTGTGACTGGGTCTGTAGATAATCGGTCCTTGGTCAAAGAGAATTCAACCAACTTCACAACTTCGCCATATTGAGCTTTATGGATGGGAGTTCAGATGTGCACATATTAAATGGAGTGCTGATAGACCAGACAGTCTCTTTGACTGTGGACTTTTCAGATGCGCACATATTAAAGGGAATGCTGATAGACCAGACAGTCTCTTTGACTGTGGACTTTTCAGATGTGCACATATTAAAGGGAATGCTGATAGACCAGACAGTCTCTTTGACTGTGGACTTTTCAGATGTGCACATATTAAAGGGAGTGCTGATAGACCAGACAGTCTCTCTGACTGTGGACTTTACGTCGGCTTTTTTGGTGTTTTTTTCAGCAAATACGTCTGCGGCCAAGAATTTAAGTCTTTCTAAATTCTCGGTACAACGGACACAAAATTTGCAAAGTATTAAATCCGCCCTGCATATTGTCTTGTGAGAACACCATCTGAACACACATATTCCATGATACGATTTCAAACATATACATCAATATGTAAACAGTGAAATCCTCTGGAAGTACACAATATGGAGTTGAAGTAAAAATATGATTCTATATACAAGTAGTAATATGGAGTTGAAGTAAAAATATTATTCTACATACCAGTATGTAATACTGACTATAACACAACAGTATAAAAACATCAGTGGGCAAGATACAAAAGTGACGTTAAGAAATATCCTGGCACACACACAAATCAGAGGTCTGGCTACTACAATGATCATGAGGTTGATTCCAAGCCAGCTACATACAGCTTAGATAAAGCTTCGGCAGAAATTCATTTAACTTTTGTTCATAGAATGTATTGTAGCATGATTTTATGAGAATTCGTTCATCATTGTTACAGGTAGCTCACAGCCACATAATTGGATATTTCATTCCAGGAACTGAGGCACCCTCAAGACGTAACATAACAGTTAATTGACCAAAAAAAGATTTTTATTGAGAGTAAACTCAAAGACACAAAAAACTAAAACTTCAAATGAAAACATGGGGAATATTTTCAAGGATAATCTGTTAAATCCAGGTATGCAAACTAACAAGATATCAGTGTGTGCACCAGTCTGAAAACCACACTGTAACCTGTTACAGAATATATACAATATTTACACGATTTGTACAAAAATACATTGACATTTTTGTAGTTTGTCGCAATAAAAAGTCAGTCCCTAATCTAACTTGCCACCAGAAAGTGCTGTGGGCAGACTGGTAGAAACTCTTTCACAAGAGATGCCCATCAATGCTGCGTTCACCAAAAATAGGTCGGACATGGACACACACTGTCATGACATGTCAGGTGCAGCCAGCACTAAGCCTGATAATAACACACAGCAACAACATGACATTATATGCATGTTTCTGAACTGGCCTACTTCCTGATCCAATATCTTTGTCTGTCACTACTGGCCCTAAGATGTTTACAAATAAGTCTATCTTTCACAAAAACTTCCTTAATTTCTTCATGTAATGCCTGAACATGTAGTATTGCACCAACATCAACCCCCCTCCCCCCAACCAATGCGAACCAAGCTGGAAAGAGTGGCAAAAGACAGACAAAAATTGGATCAGAATATATTTCGTGGCCTACCACGAGTTTTAGTGGGGATGCATGTACATGCATGAAAGTAAGTATTAAGTAGCAAAGCAGCAGACCGACGGTCATTTCGAGATGGCCCATGACATAACGTCCAACTATACATGACTCAGAGCAGGTCTGCAACCCGTAAACATACTGATAGTCTTTTGCTGATGATGAGCACTTCCAACTGGTCAAGAGTCATAGTCATCGTCTTCTTGTGTCTGAGTGTTTGGAAGCATTGCAACAGGAGGTGGCATGGTCAGCTGCATTTGCTGCGTCATAGCCAGTGGTGAAGCATCGGTAAGTACTGGCAGTGGTACTGGTAGACATGGTGGCCGAGGGCCAGCGAGGATCATTTGTGGAGGTAAATGCATGGGAAACCTGTAGAGGAAGGATACGATTAGATTTTGCATCAATGTCAGGAATGAAATAAACATCACATCATCACAATATTTACTCGGCATTAATGCCCGGCAAATGAGATTTCCATATTGCCATCTGCCAAGCGAGCTACACTCAGTACTCACAAGCAATGAATAATTTTCGCAACAATAATCGTTGCAAGTAACTATTGTTTAACGTGATTTAAATGAATGTTTTCTAGGGAAGACTTTTAACACATTCTTTCCTTATTTAGCCTATTTGATGGGATATGATTTTTTGTTTAAAGTCCTTCAATCCCCACTAATACATGTATAAACATGAGCTGTCCAATCAGATACTGTCTTGAGCTAAAGGTTATGTACAGCTTTGAGCCACCTTACCCAGCAGGGGTCTTCCCTGATAGATCCATCAGCTGCATCCCAGCCAACTGTGGTGGACACTTCCCGGCAATATTATTATCGTGATCCTTTGGAAGATGAGAATCATTCATCCCACTCTGAAAGCTCACTTGTGCACCGTCTCTTTTTGGTCCATCCGGCCGGATCAAGTTTTCGATATGATGTGGAAAATTTGGCATGGCAGTATCTCTCTTTTGTACACTGGGCGATGACACTTCAACTTTTGGTAAGAGCGATTGTGAGGATACTGATACCGAAGGTTTCTCCTCGGTTTTAATATCCTGCTTCCAAACCTCTTGTTGTTCTTCATGCACCTGTTTAAAATCCTCTCTTTTACAATTCTCCTGTTCATGAGGTGAATTTGGTGCAACACTGCTTTCTGACATAAACGATGGCATCGATGCACCACTTTCACATTCCCTTATCTCCTGTTTTACCACGGTTTCATTTTCTGAGGTTGAAGGTTTAATAGCTGCACTGTCTTCTACACTGTTGTGTTCATTATTAGGAGACCGCACTGAGGCAGTACCTTTGCCAACCTCCACCAGGGGCGGTTGCTCAGAGTTTGCTGTTGGCATTGGATCTGATACATCAGCATCTTCGTCCTGATCATTATATTCGCTGGCTTCATCTGTCTCCTCTTCATCTGTTCGAGCCTGCGGAAGTAGCAAAAAAACACATCACAAACATACTACAAAATGCAACCTAACTTCCAGCCAAAAGACCCGCTGCCTGCACCAACAACACAATAATACTGTAAACTGTTTCATTTTCGGGAGAATTTAAATTTGCAACCTGAGGGAAAGTCTGAGTCGGTAGGTCAAGTAAGAAGGCTGGAGTATTCCAGAATGTACACAGAAGAAGACAAGCGTGACTTTATGACCAAACCTACCTCATTATTGTCACATGACTCATCTGTAGAAGAAGTGGGCGTCTTTCTCTTTCTAGGTCGGCCAAGAGGTGGCGCTCCCTCAGGACGTGGCTTCCGAGGTCTGCATTATGATACATACATTTTGTAATAACAAATATCTCAATGCTGGCTCTAAAGATATGCACATGAAGAACGTGTAAGCTTTCAGTTTTCAAAGAAATGTTTTCAGGATTTCAGCTGGGGTGTTTTCTCTGCAATTGTAACTGAGTGACAGCTTGGAAATGAGTAATAAACTGCAATGTGTACATAGCATATTAAGGTTTATAACAGTACATACCTTCCTCTGGGTTTGCCTGTCCCACTAGCTTGACCAGCTTCTTTGGGTGGACTACTATCCTCCTCTTCAACCTGAACATCTGGCACATTCGCTACAAGGTCTTTCAGGAAGTCAAACTTGCCTTCAGAGAGGATTGTTTGTTTTCTAAAGACATAAATGATGAAATAATGAAAAACTAACGAGAATATTCCATGATGAAGAGAGCCACTGTTGCCAATGGCTCTTAAAGGCTCGATAATGTGATTCTCATCAGAGCCCACCGTGATTTTTGGTGCCGCTTCAACATACACGTATCTTTACATTACAATCTTGCTATGGTTTGTCATTTAAAAATACTCTTTTCAAATGCTGGTGTGGGTCACATAGACTACTCAGCAACTGTTTTTGATAACCAGCAACTGAGCAATTATACTTACATGTGAGAACACGTGAGAGTTCGTGCATTTCTTGAACGCGTTGTTTCATTTGTTTTCAGGATTAGGGACTCTAAGAAGAGCTCAAGTGCACGAGCTGAGAATGTCTGTTAAGGAACATTGTACAATACATGCAATATAAACTGAAACACAATTGCACAATATTTGTATATATAACTTTAAGTGTGATTTCTTGGCAGCTTTTGTTGCTAACATAGCAAGGCCTCGGTCAGTTGGTCGCGGTGCCCATTCCATCAAGACTCTTTACAATAAAAACATATAGGCCGAAGGTAATACGAAGGATACAGATAATCACAGGAACAGGTGCAGCGACTTTGCCAACATCATCATCAGTCTGCATGATCTTTTTGATTCGAGCCTGGAAAAGATGAACTACGCTAGAGTCATGTGTCAGAGTACACAGAGGCTAGGGGGTGAGGGTCATGCTTTTTTTATTTTGTGGCGGTGGCATGCATGGTCACGGTGGTGCATTGCTGGGCTTGTGAAGTTGTTGTTTACATCTCTCTCGACAGTCTCAACTTCATCGACCTATATTTCCATTATTTCGCCGAAAACAGTGATGACAAATGTATCAGTGGATGCACCACAACGTTATCTACAAACCGGCGGAAACCTAGCATTGAACTTTTTCTTTTTGCTTGGCATTTTGAAGAAATATCACAGCTATTCTCAAAAAAAACAAGAAAATCCGAAATAGATTTGGGAAGTGACGTCATTAGAGAAGCTTTATTCCCTCCTCCGGAGTTTCAATTGGAGATTTAGTTCAGGCGATTGGAGATTTAGTTAAGTCAATTGAAGAGAGATGGCGCCACTAAAATGACGGGCCTGAACGACAGCATGTTAAGCCTGTTACCGGCGGTGAACATCGATCCTAAAAGTCTTTTTGATTGATAGATAATACACAGACGCCGGTAGATCGGCATGCAGCATGTTATTATATCGTCACCCTCAATAAGATAATTGCGCAAGTCATATTTTCTACTTTTGAAAAATGGAAAAAACTTATTCATTTCCTAACTATTTCATATTTATTTTGCAGCTAACGAAGAATAGCCTAACATGTAAAAACATGACAATGAACTTGCAATTGATAATATGTCTTAATGGCGTTTCATATCGGGCCAAGATGACTTAGGCAGTTGGACAAATATTCAAAATGCGACTTAGGCAGTTTTATATCTGACTTAGGCAATTTAAGCATATCAAAGAGTCCAGCCTGTGGGTTTTACATCCACTTCAGAGTTATTGTAGTATCTCTTCCAACCTACCACTTGAGAGTTTATCTCCAATCAAAGTAATAACAGCATTAAGTGAGATGTGTTTCTTGAGTGTGCTGTTTCTGGCGGCCATGTTGCTTGGTGTAAAACTGCCCGACTCCCCAGCTTGACTTAGGCAGTTATTCCATTGACCTTCCTACACACCAGGAGATGAGACATCGAGTCAAGCACTTTTACCACAAGTGACTCTTATCGTCTTATGGTAAAGAGCTGACTTAGGCGAAAATGTCAATTTGGCAAATAGTGACTAGGGCATTTATTTTATGACGGTGACAATCATTTTCTATCACTGTATTAAGCAAGATGAAATTTAGCCGAGAGCTAAAATTAAGATACATGAAGTGAGTATCAGTGGCGCAATACTAAAGGCTAATCCCAACCAATATCGTCCGGTGATCGGGATTAAGCAATTGGGGAATATGAAATCAGCAGCCCCAACGTTTTCAGCAGTTCTAAAGACAGTTCCAGTACCACGAGCCATCCAAAGATGCCGCCCGAGTAACTCATCTGCCGAACTGTGCACCAGATACGTCAGCCGCAGTCGGTTTCTCATCGTCCGTAGGAGGATCCTTGGTAACATTCAGTATTAAAAGTCAATAAAACTAGCCACCGCAGGGGTTCATTCAAGAGTCACGTAAAATGTTAGCCGGGTTTAGGATAATTTTTCGAACGAAACTTTAGTGTGGCTTTTAATGTTAGGAGCATGGTGCCAGAGAGGAATTGAACCTAAGACCGGGCCTGGTCATTTATTCTATATGAGGCGTCGAAGTGAGGGAAGGTAAGTTGGTATTTAATTACTCCTAATTACTTAATGTAATTAACACGTGTTTAGTTGAGGTACATATTCAGATGATACTCTAGATATTCCCCTGCATATCACCACTAACAAGACGAAATACATGTACATGTACCTCAAATAAGCTGTCTTTAATACCCGGTACATGTAATTTCGTTTTCAATAATTCGGTCGTGGCGTTTTCCTTCGCTTTCATGAAAACCAATTTAGTAAGTACATGTACTTGATTCAGGAGTAACATTATACGCGGATACATACAGACAGGGGCGACAAGGGATTTATTCACGTGCATGCATTTTTATCCTTTTCAAAGGGCTATGATTGTCTTGTTAGTTTTATGATAAAATTGTTAAATCGTTCTGCCTTCGATCAATTGACGCGATTTCTGAACGGCAAAGCGCTGCGTATCACCCACATGGAAGCCAGCGTTGCCAGAGACATACATGACGTGATGTCTCTTAAAACAATTGCTTGAATGCATGAATTCATTCGTGGTACAAAATCTTATAAATTCTTATTCTCACACTGAAACACAGAGGCACTTTACATGTATATGAAATGTTCGAATAGTTAGTTGCTCTATTCTCGAACAGAAGCTCCTTCTTGACAGGAAGGATTCGTTCCTGGTTAGTTGTTGCTTGCTGACTTCTGAAACAGAAACCTTTCATTACAGGAAGTGCTCAAATGGTAAATTTCTGAACTCTGTCACAGACGCATGGTCTGTTTAGAAGTTTAACTGGTTCGTTGCTGAGTTCTGAAATAGACGCAAATTCCCTAAAGGATTTGGGAGAACGGTGCATTACAGCTCCATCGTTATCATACCTCATTGTATGACTGCGTGAACCCAAATCTGCCGCCTTAAGCAGATAAGCATGTCTCGATTTTATCAATATTTGATGACCGATTAAGTAAACAGATCTTTGCGATTGCTGAAGATAGAGGACTGTCTTCCGTCCGGCACTCAAGTGTCATTTGAGACTCACAGGAGACATTTGAGATATGACCATGTGCCAACTCATATATAGATAGAAGATACGGGTTCAGAGGTGTGTCACTCTATCTTGATCTGCCATAAATTCTATTGATAAGTGCGGGTGTTTCTTCCTCTTCTGCAGGTTACATTTTTCAAAGCGTATATGTACAGATCGTTTGCATGGTGCTAACTTTGGAAACACTTTTGCCCAATCTTAAAATTCATCGATCACCAATATTACATGTAAACGTTTTAGGGTCTACCGGTGAACTAAAATATCTCATGCATAAGAATGGTCTCCCTTTATTGGTCATCTGAGACTGGCTTGATTTTTTCAATAAATCAGTCCGGACTGATTCCAAAATGTTTTTATCCAGCGTGGTCAAATGAAATTTTATCACGTTGGCCTAGGCCCGTCGTAGCTCCACAATAACCAAAATCACGGCAGCCTGGTCCGTCGTAAATCACGGCGGCCTAGGCCTGTCGTAGCTCTACAATAACCAAATCACGGCAGCCTGGTCCGTCGTAAATCACGGCGGCCTAGGCCTGTCGTAGCTCTACAATAACCAAATCACGGCAGCCTGGTCAGTCGTAAATCACGGCGGCCTAGACCCGTCGTAGCTCCACAATAACCAAATCACGGCAGCCTGAGTATTTCTTCCACTTTGTCAGCAGCCGTCGCAGTGTGGGCTGGAACGAGCCAGTGACCCAAACGCGGAAATCAACTAACGATCCTGTGGTCAATACTCTCATTCAAAATCGCCTGGCTTCCCCTGAGGTTTTGGACGTTATTGTCATTAGCGGCCCTGTCCTATGGCTAATCTGACTAATTCTCATGAGAGGAGTGATTGCGGGCAGACTCTTATCGAATAAATTGTATAGACTGGTTACAACCGAAGTCGAAAGCCCCGCTAATGTCCTTATACGATTCTTAGTTATGATCTTAATATGTCTCTTACAAAAATACCAGAAACGTGCGTCTCGTTTTTTATAAGAGAAAGAGCACGGCCAATACTATAAGGTTGGTGGCAATCAGTTCATCAGTTTAATGGCGATTGGCCGCGCTTGTCTAATTCTTGACCTGACTTTTTACCTTGACATTCCTGACGGCCTGGATAGCGAAAACTCATCATATCGTCTATCATTGCTGTTGTGATCTTCAATGACATCATCAAAGATTGAATGAAGCTTTGCCATATCAACCTCTGATACATGGTTTTTCGGAGAAACATTCCGGTGTATTGCCGCGGAAGTAGAATAAAATAGTCACGTCATTCCAGCTGGTCGTTGATAATCTCATCACTTGTAAATGATCCTCGAAATAATCGTCCTCTTGATGTGTTATCGCCTCCTTAATAGGTGGAGTATTCGTTTGGTGAATTAATGTTTGCCGACTCGGGCAATCCATGATGTTGGGATACTGGTCAGGTCACGTCACCTGATTGAATCTGCGGCTGGGAATAATTGATAATTGGTGGTCGAGTAATTTACGGCGGGCTCTCACAACTGTCGCATTCACAAAGAGTTGCCGTGAGCAGTTATTCTTCGAATTTGATCAGACGTGTACGTGTCGTGTTTGGAAGTGGAGAGTGGACGTTTTATTTTTGGTAAGAAAGATGTAAATTATAAGGAAACCGTCACTCTTGCGCCTTTGAACGTGCTTTCTTAATCGTGGCCTCTTACTTTCACAATTAAATTAAGATAAAATCGATATTTTTCATCGGAATAGCACATGGCAAGCGAAAATCATTTCCCCAAAGATAACGTATTTATACATCGCCCACATCGAAACCTCATTATATATTATATGTTCTCTAGTTTGATATTCGGACGCCCGTCCCACGCCACCCCCATCCCCCACCACCCCCACCCCAAATATCGGCAATGGTGTGTCAATATTACTCATAAAACAACTCTCGTCCTAAATCATTTAACGACGTACATGTATCCCAGCTTCATTTTTTCTTGTCAGTTCCTGGAAACTGTAGTTGTAGGAGTTGTTGGCGGTGAAGTAAAAAGGTTTTGTACCCAGTGCCGTGTCTAAACCAATTTGGATTATCAGGTACCGTTGTTCACCTACACTTTCACCTCTGGATCGGGAGTGGTAGCACTAGCTTGCCCTTTTGTTAATGAAATGCCATTCTGTATTTAGTTCCCGACCTTCACATCTCCTATAACCATTCGATTTCACTTCCGACGTAAATGTCATCATGAAAATTGACAGGTTACAATAAGTTCATCGCATCCTGAATTCTGGGCAGGCGATGATGGTGGCTATCTTATTTAAGATGAATTGGGCTTCATGTGCAAACTACGTTGATGTTGTCACAAAGTTGCTATTAGGATTGTGTCAACGTTGTGGTAGGTACGTGATATATATCTAATTTGATCGTGCCCGATTCTTATCCGGTCGGAGACCTTTTTAAGTGATGAAGGCTGGATGAAAGGAAATCTAGCGTATTAATAGCAATATAGTAGTTCAAGGTAAAATTTAGGTCAAACCTGATCATAATTTGATGGACACCATTACCACGGAAGGTCTACTAAGAACTACTGAGCATCCCTAAAATGAATGATCATTACCAACATCCGATTTCTCGATCCGTCACTCAACAGCTCATGCCGATTTATCGGCGTTGTAGGTCAGTCCGATCCTGATATGTCCGTCTTCGTGAAGTAGGGACGCAGATGAACGGCTTGCATCGGCCGTGTTGACAGAAACTTTTCTAGAGCAGCGGCATCACCGGGACAGCCAAAACAGGAAACGACGGATTATTTCAACTTTCTTTGATATGATGAAAACAGGTTTCCTTGTTTTATGTCTGATGTATTACTTCTTTGAATTTGCTTTCTATTCTCCTGGCTATGATGACAAAACACCTTTGCTTGTATTTTTGTTTGACGTGGATCGTGTACGTTCTTACTTCTCATCGCAATAAGGCGTGTTGTGTTGTCTTTCCAGTTCATAAAAAGTCTGTTTTATATTTTAGAGGTTATGATGAAGACACTTTGTCCTATATCTAATGGTGAACGATATCTTTCAAGTTCCTAACTGGAATCAATCTTTTGTTTTCCAGGTTATGATGAAAACACATTTCCTTGTGTTATGGCTGATGGTTTTAATCAGTGACGGCCTAGGAGGCTATGAGTCAAACGTAACACCATGCACAGTAAAGAACTGGAAGATTAGAGTCGAGAAGCCGCCTTTCCAAACACCTTCTGGTCGACTGCTACAATGCAAGGGGGATGTAGTGGTGAGAGGATGCAGAGGTCTATGCGAATCTTTCGAGGTAAGTCTTAGTGAAAAGCGCAAGAATTGTTTTATCACCGCATCCAAGGTATACCTCTGACGATGTCATTCTGGCTAGGAACGAGTTTTGGGTACATAGAGGAGTTGGTGAAGTCACCTTGATTATCGCATTCAAAACCATTATCTACAACAGTTCAAGATCTCTTCGTTGTCCTGCTTTTAATTGATACCACAATACACAAGCCAGTCTGACATTGGTTGGGATAGCCAATCGTTTTGCTTATATAAATATGTCCTACTATATTTCCTCCTTCGCTCGATTGCTATACCCCAAAATACCTTTCTGTCACTCACAGCAATTCTTATTTTTGTGTCGTTTCAGAGAGGAACGTATCAACCACCCTACCTGTACCGCCATCATGTGCAATGTACGTATCAACGCATTGCATTCCGTGACGTTGAACTCAGTGAATGTGATGAGGGTTATCCTCAGCGAACTTACCGCGTGTTCGAGGCAGCCGAATGTGGCTGCAGACGATGCTCGAGCGGCAACTCAAACTGTGTAGGCCTGATAAACGGCTAAATTGTGATGGAAAACGATTTTATAATATAATTTATTGAAAAGGATTTATGTCTGGATCTAGTACGAATTTCAATTGTAAACAAACAATTTCAGTCATCTTCTGCTTTCTGCTGTGATTGTCACGTGGTGAATTCGGGTCTGCAATCACGCGGCGGAACTTGAAGGTGACTGAAGCACGGCATCGAATGATACAAGGCGGCAACATGACTGCCAGCGGCAAGTGTGATAGATGAAGTTGGTCGGAGGACTAGCGTAAATTTGGTATGTGGCTGTTAACTGTTGATTTACAATGTCGGTGCGGTAACGACATGACTAGAAAACGGATATCGATCACGAGAAGGAAATAATGTGACTGTCGTCAACAGGATGGGACTCTTCAGGACGAACTATTTGAAAATTGATTGCGGGTTAATGTTTTTTTTCTCATCATAGAAAAATATATCTCGGGGCTTATGGTGTACTTATGCCGATACTTCGTGAGTGGTTGTACGTAATGAAGCTCAGAAACGGACACTGGACTGAGATTAAGTCGTCAATGATCAGGGCAAGGTTGCGCATGTAGGGATTGGGCGGGCGATCTAACCAAAAACCGGGATTTCTCAGAATATGGTTATCTCTGACGTCAAAATGGTAATTTGTTCAAAATTAGTTGAATAATAATGCTTAAAACATCTTTGGCGACTATTTCCAAGTCAGGAAAGTGTCGGAGGCAAGTGATTTGGTATTTCAACATGATTGATTATAATTCCTTTGAGGGATCGCAGCTTGTTAGCTTTAATGGGCCTGTAAGTTGTGCGATGGCAGCTAAACAGATACGATGGGCCGCCTGAGATGTCGTGGTAGTTTAAATAATGGATGTCTCACTAACTGCATGTTGTCTCACCAATTAACACCGCGCGGGTGGAGCTAATATGTAAACTGTGACAGATGTAAAGATATGTAATAAATGCAATATTTTCGTATGGAAATACCTGTTCTTTCCTTTTGTGGACGGGCTGTTTTAAATGTTTCCGGTGTAACATGTAACATCGGAAAACTATAAGTGCTGCAAGGCCGACAATCGCCCTTGTCTCCAAAAGGTATATACTTGCTTACTTTTTTTATGCATCAATTGATTCTATTTCGTCAACTATACATATAATAGAACCTGTCTATAAAGGACATGGTTGGGTCTTGCGTCAGTCGAATACTGTCCTTAGTAGAGAGGTGTCTTGAAAAAGAGATCAAATCATACAGAAATGGCCCATTTTGGGCCAAAATCCCTGTCCCTATGATGCTAACTGAGGTGACTGCAGTGGTATCAAAGGGAGGTTCCACAGTAGCTTTTATCACAGCAGGATGAGACTTATTTTCACATGTGATGTTAGTTGAGGTACTCGTTTCCTGTGCGAAAGTTGCCACTCCCACAGAAAAGGAGAATAGCAGCTGCAGATGAAACTATATTTAACGATGACAATCAACACAAAAGGTGCATTTAATAATAGCTTGCGAGCACGGTGCACATGAGCTGATGAGATGTAAAACAATCATGTAATGGAGCAGGCTTGTCAAAAGGGAGATTTAGAGAAATATACGTAGACGTAAAACATCCAGCATTGGCGGAAGTTAAGTTTAAGGGAAAGTAGTGGGCCATTCAGGAGATTTTGCAAAGTGCCCGAGACGTGAACGAGAGTGGTAAACCAAATGTTCTACAAACATGGTCATCAGGATGTCGAAGAATGGATGGCGTTTGCGTCCGTTGGGGTTTCGGGGGGGGGCCTTTGCAAAAACTCCATACTAAGCCATAACTGCGTGACCTCGCCATAACATGTAGATGATGTTCATCCGACGTCCAACGTTGTACTTTCCCAGTGAGATTCTAAAAGGCGATTGCGATATGTAATTGCACTGCTACTTCAAAGTCAACAGCTCTGTTTCGCCATGCACCCATCGTCAACGAACAAGCTGAATGGCAGTATTGTCTACGATTAGACGTTGTTAAACGAACACCAAAGCCAACCCATCGAGTGATCTTTCGTGCGCATGAGGTTTGAGAAAAAGCACAGTTGTTTTCCTTCTGGAAACTGATATAGGTTTCCAAAAAGCGATAAATGGCCTTTTTGAAAGGATGCCCAACAATTAATCTCATCTGTGCTAAGTGTTAAGCGGATTTTTCCATGAACTTTTGTGTGCGTTTTCCAAAATAACCTCCGGTTAAAATGGCAGAACAATTGGAAAACTATTTTCTTTTCGCTTTTGACGACATCAAAATATCAACCACTCCAGGAACACGGTTAAAACTAAACTGCGATAATCCCGCTCAACATGGTATGGTGCATTTAAAGTGCTCTACTGGCATTAACTTTAACACTAGATACAAAGCCGGATGTAGCCAGTATGTTCCATAAACTCCCTTTGCCAAGACATCACTCTACCATCTACGCCCTAAGAAATTCAACTCGGTTGAAATGGGCCATATTTTAGTCGTTTTCGTGGGTTGCACTTGAATGACGTCTGGCGTCAAAACAACAAGGAGACGGGAAGGAGGATTTTTCTACTCCAATTAGGTAACATTTATGTCAACTGACCACATTATAAAAAGCCATGTCCGTGTGTAGCACGCATTGTTAATGAAGAACGTAGGGTTTCACCGATAGTTTTATGATTTTCCTATCAAATATCAAAAGGGGAAGCCTTCGATTACAATCTAAAGCAAACTAGTAGTGTACTATTTTAAGCATTCCTGGATAAGTAAGGAACATGATTAGTAGTTTTATTCATAGTAGAATGGAAAAGAGTTGTATGGGTTGTTAAAGGTCACCATGACGAGGTATCACTGGAAGACATTCGGTATCGCACTCATGTCGGCCTCACTTGTTGCACTCATTTCGGCCTTGCTTTCGCGATTGCTCAATAATCACCTACCGAAATAGATAATCAAAAATTATTTCTATTATTGAATGCTATGGTCTATGTGGAAGGATTCTTAAATGATTTGAATAACTGTGGTTTCTTCTCCTGCTGCCCATAAACAATCAAATCTGGCGAAACTAACTACGTATATACTCACTAAATGGTTTGTTAGTAAAAAATTATCAAACACTTCATTTTCAACCAATGTACATTTACTCAGTCTGAATGTTCGTTATCACCACGATAATGACCTGTCGGATTCTATTATGTACCCTAATCTGAATCATGGGATGTTGAATGGTTTTGTCACCCGTCATTTGTGTGTGTTAATGGCATGCAGATGGAATAAGTCACCATGTCCCAACATTTCTGTGCAGTAGACGTATTACCATGGTAGCCAAATTAAGTCAGAAATTAATCCAGGATCAAGGTACCCCTAGATCAACATTATTCTGAAACATATTGGTCACAGTGTGCCACTGCTTACAGTACTTGGTTGGTGCAAAAGACCGAATAAGAAAAAGGGGGTTAAAATCACATGTTGCTTTCTCCAAACTTGTTTAGGGATGGGTGGATTATTTAACAATAAATGAGTTGGAAATGACAAAGAACACATCCCTAAGCAGGAAACTCACCCATTGTGGCATTACTACTTCAATATGCCTCTTAACCTATGATAGAACTCTTGCAGATTATTCATAAATGAAGATTTATTGCTTCGGAGGGGAAGGATTTCTTTGGTTTTCCCATTATATTAGCTTAAAAGCTCGAACATGTCGAAGCCACCATTTTTTCTCATGACAGAAAAGTTTATTAATTTTTTGACACAAAATCCGACTCTTCCCTTTCCACTGATATCGAATGTCATGACGATTTTACCTCCTTAATTACACCATCCCCTCACTCTGAAATTAGTACGAGTCGAGAGCAGAATATATAACGGACACACCGTCTCTTCATCCAAATATTGTTAATTACTCGGTCATGTCGGTGCTCTTTCTCGAATATCTCTAATTTCACCAATCGAGTCGTACTAGGTAAACTCTGTAATTATGGATGACGGGCAACCAACTTTAAATCCGTACCTTATCGAATGGAAGAAAGCCGGGCGTTTGACAACGGTGGATGTAAACCCCTCGTTAAAGGGACACTGTAGCTAGAAGCAAGGTGGGGCAGACTTAGATACCCAATAAAGTCGCCGCAGTGTGTCTCAAATGGCTCACGGTATCAGCACTTTTCAGGATTACGGAGGAATATTACTAAGTCAAGCAGACCCAGCTTGCTGATTTCGAGTAGTCATCTGGATCCCAACCTTTTGGAGCCCTAGTATCTCTTGTCCATAGTCCCCTTAAGAAATGTGTATGGAATGACGTCTTTCTTAATCGACCCCTATGATTACCTCAAAAGTTTCCGCTGAAAAATTGCTCATTTAGCTGAAGGAAAGGGAGGCTATATACACGTAGATTCAAACCATCATGTGCTCTCGAGACAGTCCATTTGTCGACACATTCATACTTCCTGCACATCCTGTAGTAAATGGAGGAATCTTTGGTGGCTGAAGATAAGCAAATGGACGTGTCTGTAATAACAAAACCGTAAGGGCATTTTCTGACATCGAATCAAAATGTGACAGAATTGCGTGTTATCCCCTTGGCCTTGTATTTTCATCATCAAGACAGTTGAAAACTTATACATTATATATTGAATAATACTTGAAATGAAGTAAAAATAACCAACTCTTCATGATGAATTTTGATTTATTGTACATCATACAACACTACTTTTTACAGTTAGAATGATAAACATGTTTACCCATACCAATGTAAGTAGGGTATCGTGTACAATAATTAAAAAAACTTGAGAAAACTCAAATTAAGAGGATGGGGGACCTCCATCAAATTCTCAAATTTCTTATACTTTTGACAAGAGTGGGGTAAACAAATATCATCTCCTGGCCAATACATTACTTCATCACGATGCTCCATGAGCATCACTGCTTAGTTCAGCAACGGCCACAGATTATCTTTAGGGTAGGCTAAACCAATGGTCTTTCACGGCGTCAACTCAAGCCGGTCAATTATGACACTGGCTGCCCAGGGCTGTGTTACATTATCATTTGTGATCACACTATCACAGTTTAGTGACAATAGGTCAGCCAGGGACATTTGGCCAGATCTATCTGAAAACGATTAAACCAGGGGATGAGCATTCTGCGTACTAGGGATTATACTGTTTCGCCGGGGGACCATACGTGAGGTGTTAACAGTCAATACACAAGCGACCAAAGTCCATCACAATTGTCTTTTTATGTCTTAACCGATGTCCACGCACATGACGTTTGTTGTCCCTTGCCTCTCAGTTTAAAGAATTCAGACCTAGCCCAATACGCATACTGAACTTCAGCGGTATTGCCTTCGTAGCCTCCGCCCATATTGACGCGTGCTGTTTGGAAGCTTAGCAATGTCAATACATTGAGGGTCAAGATGAATAGCAGTCTATTGTCGTCAAACAAAGCCCGCTCGCACCGAGGCCTAAATTCCCATTGTTCCGCTGCCTTATCAATAGGTTTTTAGTACAAATCTTGATAACATCGACCCCCATGAAACAGCGTTGATGGAGTCGATAGGCCTAAGGCGGCAAAGGCAAATAAACGTAACGCATTGGTTTCGACCGATTAATACTTTTGACACGATCCACAATAGCAACTATCCGCTGATTTTACCATAACAGTCCTGTTACCGCCACGGCAGTATACGTTATATTTTATCTGAAAATAGAAAAAAACAAAAACATACATGTACATGTATAGACTCGACTTATCGCAATGAGATACGCGAATTTGGGCCTTCTAAGTCAGTCGCATCGTACGGAATTTTCCGCGGAATATGCGAATTTCTCAAATGAAATAGATGGTGCAGCAGGTCAAAACCAGCAACTATTTTTTATTACAAATTGACCTGATATTTGGTCTGAGCAAATAACGAGCTGTAACTCTTCAAGGTTAGTCAGTGACATTTCAAAAGCCCGTTTATATCCGTATGTCTCAAGAACACGTTTCCTGCTTGAAATACCCTGTTTTTCTTGTCTGTAATAAGCCTTTGGCATTACTTCGTTCACAGTAAGCTACGTTTTCGCAAGTACACATGTATAGTTCTTAAAAACCTTCCTTCTTTTGGAAACAAACACGACTGAACCTTACATTCTCATGTTTAAGCTAGCAAGCCCCAGCATTACTCACCATTTTAGGTTTCATCACGCA
The DNA here is from genome assembly GCF_910592395.1 of Lineus longissimus. Taxonomy (NCBI): domain Eukaryota; kingdom Metazoa; phylum Nemertea; class Pilidiophora; order Heteronemertea; family Lineidae; genus Lineus; species Lineus longissimus. The sequence continues at coordinate 3,778,845 of NC_088310.1, read as the reverse complement.
ACACCTTCCGGCTGTCGTAATCTTCTGTTTTGGTGCAATATGGAGGATATCATCAAGGGATGGATAGGATTCGGACATACAGAAACCACGACATGCGTTCGTTTCACTCCAGAATTTGATACAGCCTGGTACTTCTACCGGTTGTCGAAAACCTTAAAGAGAGGACGATGTACGTGAAAGTTATTTTAAAATAGTACTAATATCAGAATTCATAAAGACTAAAGATTGGAATTTCATGGAGATAAACAAGTTACATTTATTTATTAAAAGGGCAGCCAAAAATTCAACTCAGCCTTGTGACTTTAATTTATTCACTGTAAGTGTAAGGATGTTAAACCAAGATGATCAAAAGGAGGCCTTATTAAGGGCTATGCTAAAGATAGTGGTGATGACATTTAGTTTTAATCGAAGTATATGTTTGAGGCGACGCCACCATTCACTTTTTACTATCTTTGCTTCGTTCGCTTTTTACCATCTCACGTGTTAGTAAAATAAGTAATTACGTTCATCCCAAACCGAAAGCTTTGCTATCCATTCTCCCAGCTTATGAGCTCATATTTCCTGTGGCGATTGCACTGACTGACTGTTTGGATAATACTAAGTAATCACAAGAGGGAAGTGTTTTGGAGTTACAAAAAAAGAGAGTTCGTAAAAATCAGAAAACACCTTTTACAATTGGTAAGCGTTGGTGATGAGGGCAATGCTTATAATGAGGATGATGATGATGATTGCGACGACGACGATTATGATAGCTATACACTATACGTTTTGGGTTCCTCGACTCAGTGTTTAGCGAGACAACGAAATGTTTGTATAAAATTTGGACACTCTCAAAACTGCATTTTAGTCAGATTACCAATGCACTAGCAATACTCCTACAGAGGTTTTGGGGTTGCTGCACCCCTATAGAGTCGAATATAAAGGATGAAGCACTGCCTTTTCGATATCGATGCCATTTGAGGTCCGTGCTTTGGATTATAGCTTTCGAGTAATCTGCTTTTGGGTGTTCTTCTATAGGAACTCGTATTCCAGGGCATTAAGTAAATGTGTTCTGGTTCATCGACTTTTTCTTCAAGTTAGTGAAGACGAACATATCATAGTTGAGTGTAGTTTGGTTTCGAAAACAAGTCTGAGTCGGTGTTGTACAAATCATCTCAAACTCACTATTTCGTCAAATATGACGCAAAATATAGATGTAACGAAGCCTTACCTACTTTATGGCAGCCTGGTTTACACCAAGATGGTTGCCTCTGTTCTGGTAGATCCCAACAGGGATTCTTTCCCATCACAAAGAACGGAGAGATTAACAAAAATAAAACCGTCGTCACGATGAGGTCGGTTCTGGTCGTACTGTGAACTGTGCACTCCAACATGGTACGTTCATTTGCCGACTGCATTCCTACAACAAAACAAAAAAAACACCAATTATTGTCGTTCATAAAAAAGTGTGTTGAGAATAGGACTGTTGTCACGATGTAGTCGGTTCTGGTCGCGCTGTGGACTGAATACATGTATATGTTCGTTCTCATGTTTAAACATGTTATTCTTAGTAAGCTGAAAAAAAATTGAAATAGTCAGGAAATGAATAAGTTTTTTTCACTTTTCTCAAAAGTAGAAATATGGCTTGGGCAATTATTTTATCAATGAGGGTGACGACATGTAAGTATTCGACAATCGCGACATTGGTGCGTGTGAACGGTGACTTAGTGCATCCGTGATATAAAAGGAACTGACACAGCATTGCCGAAGGAATTTGGTATCGCTATCATATGTACACCGGCCGTCTAATCAGTATTCTCACGATCCACGTCTAACTTATCAGACACGACACGGCATGTCCACAGACCATCAACATATCTGAGAGAAAATGAGAAAAAGCGTTGCCTGTTCTGCCTCAGCTTGCGATGGCACCAAAAAGAACATATTAGCGTTGCATTATGAAAATCATTTTATGGGTCATCGTGTACACAGGTACAGGACCCCATGACCTATCTTGGGTCGCCTCCGTAGAAAAAGCACGCCTTGGATGTCGAGAGACAGCCGGATTATATTCTGTCCTTTAGAGAGCAAAAGCAAAGAATCAGAAAAAGGGAACGAACATTTATTTTGTTATTATTGATACCAGACCCAACACAACAGAGCTGAACTGAATTCAATGCAATGCCTGGAGCCGAGTGCCTGGAGCCGAGAGCAAACAAAGCCAAGAGTGACCACTCTTATTGTTATTATCAACAGTGTACAATGTATGACATGACGTAACGTAATGTAAATGCATGACTGGTGTTCAAGTTCCTGGCTGGAGGGCAAGATGTACGCATGTTTGTGTCGTCGCTTTTGTGTACATGTGGTACATGTAGGCCAACAGTTTTTAGGTATATACATGAATTTCCGCATTTTGTGGTATTTTGGTCAGATCTTCTTGTGCATGCGTGAATCTTAGTGATATATTGAGCATGTTTAATGCTAAAGAAAATCAAGAGATATTGTATTGTAGTAACAACATTTGTAACAGTGCAGTGCTCTCTCGATAAAAAGGATTGAAGAATGCCAAGCTAGGGTAGCTACTGATCTGTACATTACATTCTTGGCGTATGTGTACTGGTACGAATGCAATATGGTATATACAATTTGCGATTGTTCTTAGAATGGTTATAAGGGCATAATATTGGATTACCTGTGACGATGCGAAGATGACATATATCTCACGTATATGGAATGGTAGGGCACAGTACATGAAGTGTACCCGACAACTGAAGACAATGGGTGTTCAAACAGAACGCTTACGTATCTGTCACTCCTTGGTAGGCAGGGGTCATTGTACGTGCGTTGAGGTGATGTAAGTTAGTGCAGACGGGTCATATTGTCAATTTGTGAAATTCGTTTGTTGCAAAGTTCTCTTTTGTACGACGACAGATATAGGTTCGCTGGATTGGATTTGGTATGATCATTTTATTTGAATAGGCCCTCCAGTTGGAATCAACACTTGGAGAACGAAGGATATATTATCATTGGAAACTCGGTATCTGCCTTGGAGGTATCTTTCGCTACCCTAGGTGATATCTCACTTCTCTCATTACTTCAATGATAGTATTGGAGAAACTCAAAGTACAACAAAAAACCAATTGTTATTTTATTAAAACTTACTTTGTTACTTACACCGCTTCTAGTTGCAAACCAATTGCAGTATTTCAAAGCAATTGTGATTGAGCTAATCATACCAGCAATTCCACGTGGTAATTCGCCTCTTGGAGTACTTGTACGCCGTGGCGATTAGACCCACTGGTTTATTGGCAAATCAGCCAGGTGCGGGTGAGTGAGGCAAGCACTTGGAACCTTTCGTCACGTTTATGGCTTAATCACGAATCATGGAATGTGCTTATGTATTGTGATGCTTCAGAAAAGTACAGGTCCTTGAAGTTTTTAGTGCAGTCCGATCGGCGGTGCATTTACCTACATAGACGCTAATCATACTTAAAGAACTTTCTTACCAGACGAACACAAAGTCATTTCGTTAAAACTCCCAACAAACACAGCACAGTTTTTCCGATTATTCAAAAACTATTTCTTTTCAAATGACGTGTCTACTCGGCAAGTAGCTGAAGGCCTGATTCTCGGCCAGCTGGGGAATGGAGAACTACCCATCGCTATCACATCAATACATTGACGCCTATTGGACCAATATTCGTTATGGCATAGCGGAGCAATCTGTCCAACAAGATTTCATCCGATGCATTATGGCATGATAACCAATATTGTAGAGAATTTGAATACGGCTCGATTAAAGTTCTTCGACTCTTTACCTCAGCGAGGCCTTTTGTAATCTTCAAGCTCAATTCCCTGCAATCCAACTACCTCAAAGAGTTAGGAATCAATATTCACATGGTTATCTCTACCAGCTAAGTGTCTATATTAATAGACGAAAAAGTGTTGATCCTTCCAAGAGTCCAGCTAACGTGCGACCTCCTGACTGGGAGGCCGGCACTCTGTCGAAATGGCCACTGACAACACCAAGCTAGCCAGAGGTACCTAAATTCATTCACTGTTTCCATTAGTGGTTTTCTGTTCATCAATTCGCGGACTGTTCTGGTGCATTGGTCCTTTATAGCAGCATCAACGGGAGCCATTTTTCATCATGTTCATAAAACTATATTAATCTGTGAATTGATTGCCACAGTAACACTCTCTCCGTATTTACGGACACTTTATTGGTCTGCCTTTATGTCGCAACCTTACCGACCGACTGGACGAAGGTATTGCGCTCAGCCCGTGCATGGGGTTGCTGACAACGTAGGAGATTACCCTTTGATGATCTATGCCCTAGTCTGATTGGCATCTCCCTGGGGCATCATAAAGGTATTGTAGTCGAAACAGCTCCACATGGTCGGAGCATTGGAATATTTGGCGAAATGAAGCAATAATTCAGACTTGATAAGTTAATTTGCCAGAATAATGGAAATGAAGCCCTCGTGAAAATTATGTTTTTGGCGTTCATGTGTCCCGTGGGACAAGTTAAATAGAGACGAATTGATGTCTGCCTTAGGTACTGCCTAAGGGGATCGAGGTCTATTACCAGCAGGGAAAGCGTGAGGGCGAAACGGTCATTCAAAAAACAATTAGATATCACTTATAAAATCGCAATATGTCCTAATTAGTACATGTAGACCAAAAGAGTGCTCATGTTAACCGTCGTTGTGCGTATATCCATCCTTCACCGCCGATAATTCCCGCCTGATCGGCCGTCAGTAGGGCTGTTACTTTATCGGTAGTCTCCCTGCATTCCCTTCCTTTCCCACGCGTCCATGTCGCGACAGCACTAACATCGCACTCACTCGTGGTTGTCGCACGAGATACGCACTGAAAGCCATCATAATTGAAGACCAGGCGTTCAATGATTAACGGTTTCAGGAATGCTGACCTGACCCTAAAGGCCTGTGTACACCGGACACATTTTAGGATACAAGTGGACACAACACAAGTGGATACACGATGTTTCCAAAAATGTCAATAGTGTACACAGGGTAAACATTTTCTCGACACAAGTCGCCACATTTGTGTCCACTTGTTGCAAATAAATTGAAATGCAATTATTTTGACACATGTTTCCAAATGTATCCAAGTCCTGACCAATCAGAAATCAGCTTCAAGTCAGCTGATCTACCTGATGCAAGGAATCGTAAGGTTAGGGCAAGCCTCTCTGCTGCAGGGATCGAGTCCCTGAGATGGGTGTCCTTCTTCTTTATGAGCGGTTCTACCTTCGCTAGCAGTTCATCAAATGATGTCTCGTCCATTCTGAGGAAATTTTTGTAGGTCGAGGGTTTGTCCCCCACCCTCAACTCTTTCAGCAGACAATGATAGGCCCATGTCTTTCTCTCAATGTTATCCATGGCCTTGTCCACAGTCTCTATTCTTTCATCCTCTGTGCCCTCCTTCTCTTCAAAATCAATGTAAAAATTACCGCTGCAGCTGCCACAACAAATTTTATCCTCTTTGTAGGAGCCATTTTTCTTCAGGAAATATGCTTTCCCGCTCATTTTCTGGACACACCTAGCAACAAGTATCCAAACATGTATCCAAACTTGTTACCTAGTGTATACAAGGCCTATTTTTTGTGTCTGGTTGTGTCCACTTGTGTTGTTTCCTGAAATGTTGCCAGTGTACACAGAGCTTAATGCACAGTGCCTGTTGTATAGAAGAATGGTTACCTGATCCTGAGGTTGGCACTATCAATTCAGGCCGTCATTCAATTACTTTGTGTCGAGCAATTTGATTGGCCACCCGTTTATGATGATGTGTCTGACGGATTTCCTGGCCCTTGATGTCGGCGGTGAAAGGAGGAGACTTTAGGACTGATATTCACTGCCGATGAGTCGTCATGATGTTAACTAACATTTATAACTCTCTTTTAATCAAGTCGTCAAGTACGACTCTTTAGGGGTTATCCGTTGATCAAGGTCGTGCTGGCGAGGGTTTGATTATATATAGGTTTGCGCACCAACGGGAACACGTGGCAATAATAGTTCCATCATTAGCAGTGGCAAATGTGACTCTTGCGCAAGGGATCCTTAGAGGCAGGACCCTGTACTTCGGGTACCAGAAGTCCGGATCGTTAGAATAAGGCAGAGATGCTGAAATCAAACGACTGAACATCGCCCGTTTATTTCGAAGCGCGACGACTTTTCTCCAATTGCGGAGATCCCAAAGCGAAGCATGAATGCGCCAAAGAGAGCCGAGGAGCGCCTTCATAATCATCTGTACGAAAACGAACTCCTTTACAAAATTAATTCCGTCCACGTAAAGATAATAACATGCCCCTGTTCTTGCAGTAAAAAAAGTATAACCGCCATGGCAAGTTGCGTGTATCAAAGTAACACGTTGCTGTTTTCTGATTATCTTCCGACCTTCTTTGAATAACACAAGGTGACGCTCTCCAGTTCCTTGTATTCTTTTTTCAAAAGAAATCGCAAAGGCACCAGTTACATAAAAGGAGACATTGCCAATTTTAGTTCTATAAGATACAATGACAGTACTGTTTCCGACACTTGCCATTGAGAATTGTTGAATGTATTTATTTTTTGAGGTATTATAGATGTTCTGTAACATGCAGTGGCCGATGTATCTTCCAGTAATTGTCCATATTTTCCAAACTGCTGCTTTTGAGCTGGATGCTTTTATCTGGCCAAAGGATGCAATGTGCTTATCGAATACACACGTCGTCTTGTCAGTTAAAACAAACAAGCGTTTAAACTGATATTTACTATTCTGCCGAAAAATACCAATCAGTGTAATCAGTTTTTTTCCTCCGTGAACCATGATAAACATGTTGGCGTAGTGATAGTAGTGCATATCTATATCATAAGGCGCCGAAGGAGTGCGAAGTCCCACCGTCGCCATTTGGATCCGATTGAATATTTCCTTTGAGATCTTCAATGGTCGTGCATTTTCTAGAATATGAAAGTAAATCAGTGAACATATAAATCAACTCTTTTTACTCTCAGCGCCATACTGGTCGTCATACCCTTTGAACAGGTTGATTGAGGACAGTACATTTTTGTAAAGTCTATATTGTCATTTTTTATTGACGTTATTTCGAATCATATACATGTCAGGAGGTGTTAAATGGACTCAAACCAAACTAGCCGATGATGTGAAGTTTAGGAGAGAGATCTAGCATCAAGGGAGGCAGGCAATAGATTGATGTTTCCTAATACGGCCGAACTAATTCTGGACATATGGACATACCGTTTGTGTCACAAATGTGCTTGATTTAAACATGAAACGTAAGTCTTACCTTTCGGTCGGTTTACCTAACACAGAACATACGTATCAAACAGAAATAATGTGACTATTGTACACCATGCAGTCTGGCATATTAGTGGTGTGAACCTCTAAAATCCCCATCAGACCAAGAAAAGATTATATTGTGAGATCGTAATCTAGATTCTTTGGTCTCAAATACCATACAACTTACAGCATTCTTGAACAATAAGGTAAAACTGATACTCCAGGGGGGCTATTTTTCTTCAACACATGTCTAATATATCCCGTGCCACAAGAAACCAGGGAACTCTTGTCTGATTAAAGAGTTGCTGTTTTTCTACGAATGGTGTCAGGAATGTCAGAAAACCAGGAACAATACCACTTCTACACCAACAAAGTAGAGAGGTTGCCCATCCTTCCCACTCCCAATCCGACTTCATCGCCAGGGCTGAATACATTTCAATTGACATATTAGATTTAATTAAATCGTCGAACGGTTTTTTACAATACAAAACCAGTGCTCCGCACGAAGCTGCATCTTTACAGTAATTTTGAAAATTCCAAATTGAACCTGTTCAAAAGACTGGTAAAATGAAGTCGTCATCAAAGTCGTAGGCCATTACCACGACTTGGAATAGGACTGCATTGTTTCCGCCTTAAGCGCAGGTGAGATCATGAATTTTAAATGTAATTGTGTTGGTACACGTAGTTTATCAATGTGAAAACGCTGGTCAGTTCAGTTGAATCGAAGTTGACATTAGACGACTGTAATTTAATCTCAAAGCTGATGACGGAGTGGGATTCGTGAATGAACCGCAACCTCGGTACTGTATAGTAGTATTATGGTAGGAATACAGTCAGGTACATGTAGGTGAGCTCACCTTCTTAATCATAACCTTGCCATCATTTATTACTCCTTTCTCGTTCCCACTCAGGCAAGACCAAGCTACCAGATTACATACTTGCAAGCCAAAGTCAAAGCCTACTGTTTTAGAATACTCGGATGCCATGGAAGAACATTCTAGTGTTGACCTTAGATGATTCATGGTTGATACAACTTTTGCCTCCCAAACTCGTTTCTTCATTAGGTACAAGGGAAGAAAGACTATAAGGTTCATTTTATCAGTGCATTCATTCACTTTTCTAAATGCCAAGCGAGTTACATGCTCCTCCACGTACTTCACCTAGCACAGTTCATCAGATTTTCCATCGTGTCGCACAAAAGCTTTCCAGTGGTCAAAATGATTGGATAAGAACACTACGAAACGGGTTGTTTTAATGTTTGTTATGTGTTATACTTTAATCAGTATTTTGGGAATAATACACAATTAATTGTACTGGGAAATACAGAACAAGGCATGCTGGAGATATAATGATCAACAAATCTCATCTAATTGCTTAATCATGACATACTTCGACAGTATTTCCAACGATATCCAATGCATACTTTATAGATTTTAATGCACCATGGATACCGCTAAAATACTGTTTCAGTATAACTAATGGAACTTCTTGTATTCCCCTCAGGTATCTGGCGTTTTCTTTGTTTAACAACCAATGACACTTGTCATGGGAAATACTGTGGGAGAATACTGGATTTCCTTTTTCTGCATCTTCTCACCCATTAGGCACCTGTATTGTATTGTGTGCCATGTTATACGGATATAGAAAGTCTCCTGGGATATCTCTTGATGTGCGAGTACATGCCAGTGCAATCCCTCGATTCGGCGTGAAGACGAACTGGTGAAGCGGTCGGGCCAAGGGCTGACTGCAAACAATTCGGCCATCACCGAACCTAAAGCCCGTATGCTGGGACTAAGTCCCTCTAGACCCAAAACAAGAGTCAGAGCTATGGTCCGTCAAAATTACTTTCTATTCTTAATCAGCACGCTTAAATGGGGAGCCAAAACTAGATATTCTGCCAAACGAACATCATTGGGTTGGGATAGCCTTTGGCCTGGAACTAATATTATATTACATGAGTCACCCATACTGAGGAAGTGTGCAGAAACGACGAAGCAAATATTAACTCCCTGATTTCCTTCAGGATGGGAGCTTGCATGCAAGCATATTTACCCGCATCTCCAATCGTGTCAAAAACTGAGCAGAGATTCAACCATGCATCTCCTGAAAGTGGTAACACAGTTCTGGCGTTGAATAAGTCAGCATATCAGCAACTCATCAAATACGAGAAAGACGTAAATATCCTCTGGAGCTGATTCATAGGAAAAGAGCACACAATAAACAACCCTCGCAAGTGTCCGCCAGTGAGAAGTAACATTGCTCGAATGTGGTCCAGAATCAACATCAATAAACCCGTCATCATCCCGTGAGCAATGACTCCGCCGCCCTGTCGTGTAGTCGTTTGGTGAGCACATTAGCGAATTCCCTGCAACTGCACGTTTGATTTTGCCTCGCTTCATCAGTTGATCATATTAGGACGGTCGCCAAATACAGAGAAAAATGATTCCTAATGATACCACATAAGCACATCAGCAACCATTTAAATCTTTTGGATGAAAATGAATAAAGTATGATATCATAAATGCCTTTACTTTACGTTTTGTACAGAAAGACAAAGTGTAAATGTACACAATTTTTCAGTAAAGCATTTTATTAGTCTTTATTCATATGGCTCATCATTATGCCACATCTGATAACTAATTAGCAAATATAATAATTTCAATTATCAAATGGCCTTGGCGTTTCTTTTGTTTGCTGTGTAACAAAAGAACAATGCAATGAACCCTGGACGAGATTTCAATTTAAATGAACAATACAATAAAACGTAATGTGATTCCATTCTACAATATTCGATCGATTTCTGATACGATTCCATTTCCGTTCGAAAAGAACATGGCATACTAAATGAAGGCTTTCTTCGCCCATGGGACTGTTGCTGGTGATAGAAAATGTCGTCGTTGTTAAAGACGAATACATTACATGTCGAGTAATGAGTAAATAGGATTGCGAAACCTGCTAATTTTCCAAGAAATTGTGATGTTTATGAGATAAAACGCGGTGAGAGACATCAGAATGGGCTATCATTCTTCCACTAATCAACTGCAGCAAGGAAATTGCATCATTAAGTTAACTTACCTGTCGACTGGCTGCTGCAGCAGCAGAGACTGATGGAATATAAACATGAGGAGTCGAGCAGAAGCGGGTCACTTCCGCTTTCTAAAGATGACTTATTTAGCCTATTAGTTTACGGGTGTGGTCGAGGCCACTGATTTCGTTATCATATTACCAATAAAACTATACGATATGTGAACGACCTAGTTAAGTAACAGACTTAAATACCATTACCATTTTCATTACTATTACGTACTTTTACTGCTACCATTTTATTACAGCACATGTATGAAGGAAACGCAACACTACGACTATGATCGGATCAAGATCATTCACGCCAACAGCGCACTTCTCTTTTTCCATCCGACCACAGTCCATGTAGTAAATGAAAGTATTATTGTAAGCAGTAGCAGATCGTTCGTGATTTCCTCGGTAGTTATATGATGAGCAGCCACGACAGGCACTGGCCGTGCGTACTCTCTCAGGTATTTGGCGAATACCTTATACGTACTCTCAAGCGGGATACATACAACCTCATCAAGAACGGTTTCCAGTGACAATCCATACTTAGATCCCCAGTGTACTTAACTCATCAGTAATCCAATAAAATGGTTCATGGTCCTAGAGTGGTTTGTGGCGGGATGGAGCACTTTGAGGTATACTGCGAAGTAATTGGAATAACGAGTTCAAGTGTTCTTAAGGGAGCTTGCTCATTTTTCGAGTACTAGCGTGACTAGTCAAACAGTGTCAGACACAGTTTTACATCGAAGTGAGTTTTGCAGAAGGTCAAATCTCGATTAAACATTTAAAGGGATATTTTTTTCCGTCTAATGATACATACATTAACGATTATGTGTGTATAGCGAATGGATAATGGAGGGAATAATCCGCCTTGTCCTTTTAATATCATTGTATACCTTACTCCTATGACATCTCAGGCCATGTTTCATGCAATATGATAAATGACCGGCCACGTATTAATCTCATGAAGTAATAAGTAAGCAAAGGCATTGGTTATGAGCTCCAGCACGCAATAACGGTTTTATTGAAATATCAAATATCTACACATGTAATTGGCTTAACTTTATTATAAATGACCAGAAGTATATTCACTTTGTGTCAATAGCAACCAATAACCTACGCAACCATTATATTCATTGATAAACATCACGTTAATACATTGTTTCCAGCCAGAGATGCACATCGTATGAAAGCTTGTAAACCTGTAAACGTTTGCCGATATGTTGATTTTATCTTCACGATTGAATTCGGGAAGAAAATCTCTTTTTGAAAATAAAATTTTCACCGATACCATTTTTATTTTGGCTCTGATTACGATATTTCTGGTTTTTCCAATCAAAAAATCAAAAATACATCGCGGATAGAGCTAAAAGAGAAAAAGAGCTAAATATTAAATCCTTCAAAAAATATATTATACATGAACATGAACTTATTTTTACGCCCCTCTCGTTAGTCTGATTATGAACTTCGGCGTGTTTTAAACCGTTCCATTATTTTCATCTATTTGATTGGCTGACCATGAGAGAAGATTTGACAGACGCCCACACTGTAATTGCCAACTTCGTGTTTAAAGTTTGACGTTTTTCCGTTGATTAATCTAACTAGATGTCAATCCTGATTTCCCCCGAGATGGAAAATTGCAAGTGTAGGTTTTTTAAAAAGATTTTTATTTTAATTTGCCAAAGGCATCACCTAGGAAATCTGTGGACAAAACCATTATTTGTACTTGTTAGGATCAGAAAAACTGGAAATGTCAGATCACACCTTGCTGCTTACAGTATTGACACGTCATTGAGCCCTGTGGCCTGAAATTGAAACTTGTATTTTGTGTCGATTTTTTATTAGGCATGTCAGATTGTTCCCAAAAGGAAGCAACTCTTTCCAAAAGACTACCGTGAGTAGTGGTATCTGTGTTTGTAACACCCACGAGATATAGGCGAATTCATCACTTTGATTATGAAAGACGCGCACAACAGAATTATTAAATATGATGTTAAAGGGATGGAGAAGAATTTTTAAAGAGATGAGATTTTAATGGAGCCACTTAGGGAAATCCCGATTTGAAGAATAAAAGAGAAAAAACGAAATTGCCGCAGGAACATTAAATCTACCTCGGCCAATAAAGCTGTCTTCAAAGACCAAATTAGAATGAACAGCTTTTTGAGAAAAAGAAACGATGATTTGGCTTAGTCTGTTTCCTGATCGGAGTGGTTGAACTGCTGTGGTTTGGTGAGTCTGTGTCTGCGGTAGAAACTACCGATATTGAATAATAAATGCGAGCAGACCAGTTCAACTAGGCATTAAAACCTTTTCAAACGTTTTGAAGGAGAATTCAAGTGTCCGCAGTTGTTGATATCCACCGGACGGTGTAAAAGTAGAAAATGCACCCATGGAAAGAGTGTCCAGCCCTATTGTATTTTGTCGGACTATGGTATTTTATATGGCTCTAGCGGCCATGACCGTCAGTATGAATATATTGTAGCTCATAGATTAATGCGCATAAAATAATCCTTTGTTCCCCGGACATTCTATTATAATAGAACATTTCAAACTGGATACCGGTATCAAATGGTTCTTGAAGTTGAGGACGTTTTTTATGGCCACTCGATTTTCTTTTAAACAAGGAAGGCATGGACTCTTTTTCCCATACTTCACATCATTTCATTACATATCATCATCAGCCCTGGACATAATGTCACATACATACTTATTGTCACGTTATCCCTCAATTGCTGCGCCGATTACCGCTGTGGCCAGCACAGTTCATTCGTAGTACCAGCTAAATTCCCGATAACATCTGGCCATTCAGTGTCATTTGATAGGACATTGATGGATTATTGCATTAACTGGACTACTCTGCGTGCAATCGCTCATAATGTTGCTAATTGGCTTTAGCCATTCCGGTCCACGCTGTAAAAGCAAACTAACTCTTCAGAACACCCGTAGTGGTCTAGGAGTACCACAGTTGTGTTAGCTATGCATAAAAACCTTAATTTTTAAGTGTGCACATACGGTAATATCACTAAAGTATAGGGCGTATTCAGCGACGTAGTCACTGCACGTACAGTCCCCCATTAAAGACAAAAACAGGCCTTCAACTCGTTTGTTTCTACTAAAGAAATAATAACAATAACCTGGCCTCAGCGACTTATTTTTGTGTGTCGCTAAAGATGTTATTTCCAAATATTTGAAATGCATGCAAACCCGAGACTAGCAACCGTAAACATGCTAAATGAGGAATATTCTAGGCTCAGCTTTTAATCTTAGGTCGATAGTCTCCACACCCATGCACCTCAATTCGTTAACAAATAATCGGGTTGGACACTTTATCCTCGGGGACACTTATCTTGTTACACTAGTATTGGTATCAACCACTATTTTGATGGAACACACTCATAACATATCGTCCTAATGAAATTTCGATGAATCACTTCGAAAAAAGGGTGCCATAAGAAAAGCTGATCAACTCGAATTGACGGCCATATACCTCTCACGTAAAAAGGTAATCTCCATCTATCATTTCATAGTGAGTGAAATATGTAATCCCCAGCGAAGTCCACCTAATGATCTGGCCATGATCTCATGCAGAATTCATAAGCTGGTAACAAAGGAAACGATTAATCTCTTTGACAAACAACAGACGTGGCATCCAGAAGTCGCGTGGTTCAGGACTGCAAATATGTCCCCCGAGAGGCGTTATCGGCCTAGTGCCTGCTTGTACTTTCTCTACGGTCGTCACATCGAGGATTTTTGCCCGAACTTCGTCCGGGAAGAGAAAGAAATTAGTCTAATAAATAATGTCACCCACGCCAGGAAGAATCGAGTAACTTAAGTGGGTGGTAAATTTTCGCTATAAGGAGACCAGTCATGCCAGTTGCTGTCTTTGGTTTGAATCAAGGGTTTGAATGGGACTCTCGTGTTTCCATGAAAGTGGTGCCTCTTACATGTAGTAGCCCGTAATATCATCAGGTATTGTCTATAAATGGCCAAGATGAATACTTTTGAATATTCCACCGAATCCTACCTTTCCCTCCCCCGACTCACCACACACCAACATATATTTAGGCGTACAACTGCTGTTACAATAATATGTAAACCGTTTCTTACGCTTCCGGTAGTCTCCACGTTTCAGATGCTGCCCCTGTCATAGAATATCCTGAATTTGGATCGGCTAAAGGAAACTTAACCTCTTCATTACATGTAGATTTAAGGCTGGTTTACTCTAGTAGTATAATACATAAGACTTTGAGATGGGTTTTCGAGATTCTTAACAGGAGATTAACTCGGAGACATTTTTATTCGCTCATCTGCACCTGATATATGTATATTAAAACACATTTCGCACAACTCCTCGCTGATAAAATTTAATCAAATAGGTACCAGAGGCCACATCAAGCACTCAAACCGGCAATAAATTCTGCAGCTTGTAATCTCGGAAAAAAGGATTCCGCTAAACTTGTGCGAAGGCCCTGGGCGCTGTTGATTCACCAAAAATACTTAATCGGCAGAATGTTAGTTTCTTCCAATAGAAGTTTCAACCGCAAGTAATGACAGTTGAAAAAAACACATAAGAATTGCAGATATAAGAATGGCTGCCTGAACTATTGCAATATCAGAAATTTTAGGGCAGTGCCTCCGGATACCTATAGTTTCAGCAAGAATGAGGACTCTCACATATTAGGTATGTATTTGAGTTGATTTTTTTTACTTCCAAAATATCTGAGGCGATATTAACGTCAGTACGAACAAAGCTTGGTTCAAAAAGCTCAAGGAGGTTCACACGATGATAGCTCCATCATTTAGCTTTATCTAGAATGTATGCATTATCGGTTAAACAGACAATCAACATTCAACCGCTATCACATCATGTCTAGCATAGACAATTCTCGTGTACTATTTAGTTACATTGGATATTATTCAAAGCGCCGGTTTAACTCGATTGTCTACATCAGGACAGCACTGATTTAAACCTTAGGCCATGCAAAAGTTATTAACATTAGACCACTGTCCATGCTTGAATCGAACGCCTCCCAAAGGAAGGAACAACGGAAAAGATCGAAAATTACTAAGCCTAACATGCTAATGGCGGGAAACTCAAACCATCTTCACAACAATCCCGGGATGACAATAGCAATTAGCGGTCATGGCTCCGAGTAAGCTATTAAGCCAACAAACGAATATGTTGGATGTAGCCCGATCGATTTCCATCAACGCTCCTTGAAGTTCACAAGCTCGTCAAACTATTGTTTGATGTGCGAACTCTTGTTGAAAAATGCTGATGTTTCTATTTGACCTGTGCAAGGATATAAAAGCCCTAATTGCGTTGCTGTCAAGAAAACAAGGGGCATGCGAGGTGACCATCACCATTATAACTGTTGGGGGAAGCGCGATGAGTGGATACCAGTTTGAAACCAGAACTTGGTAAAACTGTAGAAGGTTGGATGATAGAGACAATGGCTATATGAGAGGGAGAGGGCTTGAGGAAAAAGTTGTTTAGCATGGGCTGTCGAGTCATGCATGGGGATTAGGTTGCAATGTTTAGCGTCCTTTGGATTATCATTAATAACCATTTCAATGAAATCAACAATGAAAACTAAACAATAAAAACGTTTTAGTATAATATGACTGAGTCATCATCGTCCTGTAGGTAATTTAGTTGAATAATGCCGAAAATTTCAGGCGGGTCTGTATTCAACTTCAAGATAAAGTTCTTCAGAAGAAAAATAAGCCCGAATGCAGGTAATTACGTTGGTTTTTCACGACACCACTTGAGATTCTGAAGTGTCGTTACCATGTTTTCTTTTTCTCCCAAGAGAGTGATCAACACTGAAGTAGTCTGCTTTTTTCCACAAGAGTGATCATTGGTGAGTTACCTTGCATTTCTTTTCCGAGAGAGTGATCATTGCTGCAACCTGTCTAATAACAACAAAGCAAGGGAAATAGTTAAAGAAAGAACCAACCTAAAATCCGGATATAACTATAGCTCCAGATCAAAATACGCAACGGACATGGGGAAATTCACGGTAGTGTTAAAAAGATCTCTGGATATCGGACAAGTGGTACGTGTATCGTTTTCTCTAGAATCCGTTTTTGTGTTGTAATACAACCCAAAGCAACGCGACACGGCAGGTAACCGGGTTCTTATAACACTAGCAATTAAGCTAGTTATTACTGGAAACAAATTTGATACGTTAAATGAAAATACCTGGCAGTAAGCAGAAAGCCGTCAAGGTTAGCTTCTCGATGCATCATATCGAAAGGAAGGATTACGATTTTCAGCGATAATGATTGTCTTGATCCCAGGACAAAAGTCAATTACCTCTTCTCATGGGTGAGGTGTAGGACGAGTAAGACGAGTAGAGCGTGTTCATATTCTTTTCTCCAGTTTGTTTCTAACACATTCCAATGTGTGTCTTACGCCAAACATATAAGCAACACTTCACTGTACAGACACCGGTCGATGCAGTTGTACTTCTTCCTAAACCTCCTGGGCATGTTAGTCTACACCAGTGCGCACCAACCTATCATGTTCTTGTCGTTCTGCTATTCGAGATACATGTAATTACATTACTAGTAATAATCTTTATCTGTTTGCCGACTTTCGTGTCAATGAAGTGCGTTTTTATGATAGTCGTATGTTTTCACTGACACATGCGATCATTTTATCGAGTATGATACTCCGATGATGTTTCATTGCGGTAACTCACAAATTACTTTCGCTGATACTTCAAATTAAGACGCCTGTCAAATCCAGTATTGCCTTAATAGAAATGGTTAAATCACGTACAATTGTTTTTGTATCAGCAAAGACTCCTAATGAAAAAAAGGACAAACAAATTGTCCCTCATCAACTAAGGCTTTTGCATCTTCTGTAGTACATTATGACGAGCATTATTATTTTTGTTTGTTTGTTCGTTCGTTCGTATGGCTTTTTAACTGATACCTCCGGAGTACGTCTATTTCTGCATCTGCATCATATATTGCCATCGTGAAAATACCAAAGAAACCTTAAAACAAACATAACGTACATAAAGAAATGAAAAAATAATTTTTAAGTAATTTGAAACCAGAATTTTATTAGCGCGTCCGTACTGTACAGATGCAATACATACCAAACCAAAGAAAATAATGCATCATTAAACTATCATAAAAAAGAGACAAGATGACCATGTATGAGTATGGTATCGAAGGAGTACTAATTTTCATGATTTACATCACAACAGAACAAGATAACACATTTTTATAGAAAGCCCGCGGCGATTGAATGCAGTAGCAAATGCGAATCTAATTTGAATTCCTTCGTCGCTTTCGAATCATCGCCGAACAACAAATGTAATGAGTAAACTTAGTTATGGCACTTCCTGAAATGCAATAAGACAAATATTGCTTATTTGATAGCTTAATATTTCGCGATAAAACCTTTATTCACTTAGACGAGACGCTGGCACCGCCGGGTTTGAAAATGGAGAAAGGAACGCCGCGGTGAAGGGTTGTCGTACCCGAGTTTAAATTTTTGATGACGATATCTGAGATTTATTCTCTCATTAGCCGACATGTTTCTTCCTTTAACAATGTTGGCATCGCCAGTATATTTGTAGAAATGGCCCCATTTGCATCGATTTTGGCATGTTTTCACAACAGCTCAATTGCCGAGCTGAAAGATCAGCGTCAGATTCACATACTAATTGGCGGCAACCAATGTGTCAAAACAGGATTGCATATCTAATTTGAGAAAGGTGATTCTGCCTTGGGGTTTGCAAGTGTTCATTGATTAGGGGTATTGTGATTCTAAAAAACAAGGAATAGGAATAAATTTACTCTTCTTAAAATACCATCAGAGGAGGCTAATGTGAAACAGAAAATGAACTAGACATTATTGTCGCGTTTCTGGCAAACTGGTGTAAATGTACATGACACCAGAGTATAGAAAGAACCTGGTGACACTATTCATTATTTACATGTACAGCTTCCGAACCAGTCATGCCAGTTGTTGCTAGTTTTTCCTGCTCTTTCGATTTTTAAATGTATAGTCAAGAACTCAATCGAATTTCTCGTTACTGAACTACAAAGTATATTTTTGATGCCGTATCACGTAAACACTTCTCACAAAATTGGCGTATGTATTTTTGGGTTGCAGTGATATGTTATTTTAAACTCTTCGCCGACAACAAAATCAAAGAGATGAAAATAAACCGAGTCTCAATCTCTTGATTATAAAATTTCTGGCCAGTGCGAAAAGGCGATTTCGTCCTTGTTCAGTTCCATGATCCACGTCTCTGCCTTGACTGTCCTCGATAGCTCTGATCTCGGAAACTGCATGCAATACATGTATTAATCGTCGTCTTATCATTAAAAGCTGCCTAGCTTTGAAACGCTGGCACTTCTGCCTAGCTTCGAAACGATGGCACTTGTTTCCCAGACAGTACAAAGCGGTTTCAACGAATTGTCAATTGCATTGGAAATAGTAAGCATGCTCGCTGGCTTCACCAACAAGTACATCCTTGGGTTTGTAATCATCATCGGGATTTTCGGCAACATCCTTTCCATAGTGGTGTTCCTTCGCTGCAAGCAAAAGGATTTGATAACAGTGACATACCTAACTCCACTGGCAGTTGCGGACCTCGTGGCACTCCTGTGTGGTTTCTACTCCTGGATTGTGACAGGTGTCTTGGAACGTTCCAATGGGTACTTCTTTATTGAAGACCACCTCTCCATCGGCCCGCAAATTTTGTGCAAGCTTACAGGATACGTATTTCGAACAGCTTCACGCACATCGTCATACCTCATTGTTCTATTTTCGTTTGAAAGGTGTATCGGTGTCTGGCTGCCTATGCAAGTCCATTTATTATATTCTAAACAGAGACGCCAATCGCTGATTCTGCTGATGATTTTTTTAATGTGTTCCACTAATGTGTTGATTTTTGTCTATCACTCTATATATGAATGGGGTGGTACGGATCTTGCATGCTATTACCATGTGCCAGAATTCTCCAGGTTAAGTAGATTTTTCCTAGTTGAGGTTATGGACCATGTAATTCCTCACATTCTCCCTTGTACAGCGATATTCATATTAAGTGCTCTTATTATTATTGGTCTTTGGAGAGCGCGGAGACAAACAAAGACCATCAAAAAGAGTGTCGTGCAAAAGGACAGCAGTTTGATGAGCCTGTTACTAGTTTGTCTTCTTTATATCGGGAGTACTGTCCCGTATTCATCCGTGTGGAGTTACTGTAACTATTTTAACTATATCCTAGAAGAATGGCCTGGGCGTTCTGAACAGGAGATAAAGACTTTCCTAATGATGGGTTTCTTTGCTGAGTCTTTCGCGATGATGAATTATAGTTTCAATTTTCTAATCTACGCCTGTACGTTAAACATATATCAGCAAGAATTACGAGAGATGTTGCAAAAATGTAAGAGGAAGTGATGATGGCAGAGAACTTTAACTGTTGAACAGTCAAATCGATCAGACTTATTCTGCAAGGCCATGATTTGAAAGAGAGTCTTCAGACGAGTGTGGGATCAGTTTATTATTAGTCTATCCGTAGGAATCGACCACTAAACTTCTTCCCTATCTCGATATTGCTGTCACGCTCTAGTTATTCGATGGTCATTAACTTGAGAGATGTTGTAAATCCATTATATTTTGAGATATAATTATCAATATTCCATTATATGTACTATTCCCCAAGTGGTTATTTGATCGCTCTCCTACTAAATATTTCGACCTGATAATTATAACAGAAACAGTATTTCCTGTATGAAAGTATGTTAATTCATCACTTTGATGCTCAGCCATACAAATAGCTCATTGCAAAACAATATTATCCATCATTATTCTAAAAGAAAGTGATATTTTTGGACGCAGTTTAGATGTTATTGAAGATATTGTCGACAAAGACATCAATGGGTTGAGAATAGAACGGAGTCGGTAATCTTGATATTGATACAAAACACAAGGTACGGCGTGCTGGTGGCATCGGACGCTTCAGCCCAACCTACTGCAACATATCTCAGAAGTGACGCAACAATAGAAAATGGTGTGCTAACAGTTTCAAGGACAAGTTATACGAAAAGATCATTATCCCTCGTGGTTGGTCGCTGCAGCAATACTACACTTGGGAAGCGGCGATTCTGCTATTTGACAAAACTTTGCCAGTGAGGATAACGTCTTTCGATGATACTTTGGCTCCTAACCAACTGAAATTACGGGCAAGCCAGCAGAATTGTTTTTGTCGCTGTTCAAATCCACATAGTCATTTTATACGAAGTAGCTAAATGTTCAAGAAGATTTTTTAAAGTGCATTGATTCTTCCTTCTACCAGAGTCTTGCAAATCAGTTAATTTGAAAGACTCTGGTTCTATTAAGTATGAAAGCCGACTTGCGATCGTTACATGAATTAATTTTTTCCACATAACCTGATGACACCACAGACCTTCGTACTTAAAACAATGGCACTTGTTACCCAGCCAGGACAAATATCATTCGAAGATTTATCTCTTGCTTTGGAAATAGTAAGCATGCTTGCTGGCTTCACCAACAAGTACATCCTTGGTTTTGTAATCATCGTCGGGATTTTGGGCAACATCCTTTCAATAGTGGTGTTCCTTCGCTGCAAGCAAAAGGATTTGATAACAGTGACTTATCTAACCCCTTTGGCAGTTGCGGACCTCGTGACACTCCTGAGCGGGTTCTACTCCTGGATCGTCACTGGTGTTCTAGAACGTTCAAGTGGGTACTTCTTCATTGATGATTATTTTTCTTTGGGCCCACAGATTTTGTGCAAGTTTACTGAATACGTATTTCGAACAGCTTCACGCACATCGTCATACCTCATTGTACTTTTTTCATTTGAAAGGTGCATCGGCGTCTGGCTGCCTATGCAAGTCCATTTATTATATTCAAAACAGAGACGTCAATTGCTGATTCTGCTGATGATGTTTTTAATGTGTTCAACTAATGTTTTTATTTTTGTCTATCACTCGATATATGAATGGGGTGGTACGGATCTTGCATGTTATTACCATGTGCCAGAATTCTCGAGGTTTAGTAGATTTTTGCTGGTTGAGATTATGGACCATGTAATTCCACACATTCTCCCTTGTATTGCGATATTTGCATTAAGTGTTTTGATAATAGTTGGTCTTTGGAGAGCGCGGAGACAAGCGAAAACCATCAAAAAGAGTGTACGAAATGATAACAGTTTATTGAGTCTATTGCTAGTGTGTCTCCTTTACATAGTTAGTACTGTCCCGTATTCGGCTGTGTGGAATTACTGTAACTATTTCAACTATATCTTAGAAGAATGGCCTGGGCGTTCTGAACAGGAGATAAAGACCTTCCTAATGATGGGTCTCTTTACTACATCTTTTTCAATGATGAATTATAGTTTTAACTGTTTCATCTACGCCTGCACCTTAAACATATATAAGCAAGAATTGCAAAAGATGTGGCAAAATTGTAAGGGAAATGACTGAGACTTCAGACGATTTAGTTTTTGGATATCGAGCTGTGGCTACAATAAATTATTGATCAATAGGATCTACAACTGACTTAACTTCTTGTTGAAATTTATGTTTTCAAGTGGCTGGCTAAACAAGACGAACTTCACCATCAACGAAATCTACTATTAAAATACAATAAACCCTGGGAACAACTTTGTCTCTCAGTCTTTACGAACAACTATCGTTGAATTGTCTCTTGCATTGGAAATAGTAAGCATGCTCGCTGGCTTCACCAACAAGTACATCTTTGGGTTTGTAATCATCATTGGGATTTTCGGCAACATCCTTTCCATAGTGGTGTTCCTTCGCTGCAAGCAAAAGGATTTGATAACAGTGACGTACCTAACTCCACTGGCAGTTGCGGACCTCGTGACACTCCTGTGTGGTTTTTTACTCCTGGATTGTGACAGGTGTCTTGGAACGTTCCAATGGGTACTTCTTTATTGAAGACCACCTCTCCATCGGCCCGAAATTTTGTGCAAGCTTACAGGATACGTATTTCGAACAGCTTCACGCACATCGTCATACCTCATTGTACTATTTTCGTTTGAAAGGTGTATCGGCGTCTGGCTGCCTATGCAAGTCCATTTATTATATTCATGACAGCGACGTCAATCGCTGATTCTGCTGATGAATTTTTTAATGTGTTCCACTAATGTTTTGATTTTTGTCTATCACTCGATAGATGAATGGGGTGCTATGGATCTTGCATGTTATTACCATGTGCCAGAATTCTCGAGGTTAAGTAGATTTTTCCTAGTTCAGGCTATGGACCATGTAATTCCTCACATTCTCCCTTGTACAGCGATATTCATATCAAGTGCTCTTATTATTATTGGTCTGTCTTTGGAGAGCGCGGAGACAAACAAAGACCACCAAAAAGAGTGTCGTGCAAAAGGACAGTAGTTTGATGAGCCTGTTACTGGTTTGTCTTCTTTATATCGGGAGTACTGTCCCGTATTCATCCGTGTGGAGTTACTGTAACTATTTCAACTATATCCTAGAAGAATGGCCTGGGCGTTCTGAACAGGAGATAAAGACTTTCCTAATGATGGGTTTCTTTGCTGAGTCTTTCGCGATGATGAATTATAGTTTCAATTTTCTCATCTTCGCCTGTATGTTAAACATATATCAGCAAGAATTACGAGAGATGTTGCAGAAATGAAAGAGGAAGTGATGATGGCAGAGAACTTTAACTGTTGAACAGTCAAATCGATCAGACTTATTCTGCAAGGTCATGATTTGAAAGAGAGTCTTCAGACGAGTGTGGGATCAGTTTAGTACTAGTCTATCCGTAGGAATCGACCACTAAACTTCTTCCCTAACTCGATATTGCTGTCACGCTCTAGTTATTCGATGGTCAATAACTTGAGAGATGTTGTAAATCCATCATATTTTGAGATATAATTATCAATATTCCATTATATGTACTATTCCCCAAGCGGTTATTTGATAGCGCTCCTACTAAATATTTCGACCTGATAATTTTGACAGAAACAGTATTTCCTGCATGAAAGTATGTTAATTAATCACTTTGATGCTCAGTCATACAAATAGCTCATTGCAAAACAATATTATCCATCATTATTCTAAAAGAAAGTGATATTTTTGGACGCAGTTTAGATCTTATTAAAGATATTGTCGACAAAGACATCAATGGGTTGAGAATAGAACTGAGTCGGTAATCTTGATATTGATACAAAACACAAGGCACGGCGTGCTGGTGGCATCGGACGCTTCAGCCCAAACTACTGCAACATATCTCAGAAGTGACGCAACAATAGAAAATGGTGTGCTAACAGTTTCATGGACAAGTTATACGAAAAGAGCATTATCCCTCGTGGTTGGTCGCTGCAGCAATACTACACTTGGGAAGCGGCGATTCTGCTATTTGACAAAACTCTGCCAGTGAGTATAGCGTCTTTCGATGATACTTTGGCTCCTAACCAACTGAAATTACGGGCAAGCCAGCAGAATTGTTTTTGTCGCTGTTCAAATCCACCTAGTCATTTTATACGAAGTAGCTAAATGTTCAAGAAGATTTTTTAAAGTGCATTGATTCTTCGTTCTACCAGAGTCTTGCAAATCAATTTATTTGAAAGACTCTGGTTCAATCAAGTATGAAAGCCGACTTGCAATTGTTACATGAATTAATTTTTTCCACATAACCTGATGACACCACAGACCTTCGTACTTGAAACAATGGCACTTGTTTCCCAGCCAGGACAAATATCATTCGAAGATTTATCTCTTGCTTTGGAAATAGTAAGCATGCTCGCTGGCTTCACCAACAAGTACATCCTTGGTTTTGTAATCATCGTCGGGATTTTGGGCAACATCCTTTCAATAGTGGTGTTCCTTCGCTGCAAGCAAAAGGATTTGATAACAGTGACTTATCTAACCCCTTTGGCAGTTGCGGACCTCGTGACACTCCTGAGCGGGTTCTACTCCTGGATCGTCAATGGTGTTCTAGAACTTACAAATGGGTACTTCTTCATTGATGATTATTTTTCTTTGGGCCCACAGATTTTGTGCAAGTTTACTGAATACGTATTTCGAACAGCTTCACGCATATCTTCATACCTCATTGTACTATTTTCGTTTGAAAGGTGTATCGGCGTCTGGCTGCCTATGCAAGTCCATTTATTATATTCAAAACAGAGACGTCAATTGCTGATTCTGCTGATGATTTTTTTAATGTGTTCAACTAATGTTTTGATTCTTGTCTATCACTCGATATATGAATGGGGTGGAACGGATCTCACATGTTATTACCATGTGCCAGAATTCTCGAGGTTAAGTAGATTTTTGCTGGTTGAGATGATGGACCATGTAATTCCACACATTCTCCCTTGTATTGCGATATTCACATTAAGTGTTGCGATAATAGTTGGTCTTTGGAGAGCGCGGAGACAAGCGAAAACCATCAAAAAGAGTGTACGAAATGATAACAGTTTATTGAGTCTATTGCTAGTATGTCTCCTTTACATAGTTAGTACTGTCCCGTATTCGTCTGTGTGGAATTACACAATCTATTTCAACTATATCTTAGAAGAATGGCCTGGGCGTTCTAAACAGGAGATAAAGACCTTCCTAATGATGGGTCTCTTTACTACATCTTTTTCAATGATGAATTATAGTTTTAACTGTTTCATCTACGCCTGCACCTTAAACATATATAAGCAAGAATTGCAAAAGATGTGGCGAAATTGTAAGGGAAATGACTGAGACTTCAGACGATTTAATTTTTGGATATCGAGCTGTGGCTACAATAAATTATTGATCAACAGAATCTACAACTGACTTAACTTCTTGTTGAAATTTATGTTTTCAAGTGGCTGGCTAAACAAGACGAACTTCACCATCAACGAAATCTACTATTGAAATACAATAAAACCCTGGGGACAAATTTGTCTCTCAGTCTGGACGAACAATTATCGATGAATTGTCTCGTGCATTGGAAATAGTAAGCATGCTCGCTGGCTTCACCAACAAGTACTTCCTTGGGTTTGTAATCATCATCGGGATTTTCGGCAACATCCTTTCCATAGTGGTGTTCCTTCGCTGCAAGCAAAAGGATTTGATAACAGTGACGTACCTAACTCCACTGGCAGTTGCGGACCTCGTGACACTCCTGTGTGGTTTTTACTCCTGGATTGTGACAGGTGTCTTGGAACGTTCCAATGGGTACTTCTTTATTGAAGACCACCTCTCCATCGGCCCGAAATTTTGTGCAAGCTTACAGGATACGCATTTCGAACAGCTTCACGCACATCGTCTTCCCTCATTGTACTATTTTCGTTTGTAAGGTGTTTCGGCGTCTGGCTGCCTTTGCAAGTCCATTTATTATATTCTAAACAGAGACGTCAATCGCTGATTCTGCTGATGATTTTTTTGATGGGTTCCACTTATGTTTTGATTTTTGTCAATCACTCGATATATGAATGGGGTGGTACGGATCTTGCATGTTATTACCATGTGCCAGAATTCTCGAGGTTATGTAGATTTTTCCTAGTTGAGGTTATGGACCATGTAATTCCTCACATTCTCCCTTGTACAGCGATATTCATATTAAGTGCTCTTATTATTATTGGTCTTTGGAGAGCGCTGAGACAAACAAAGACCATCAAAAAGAGTGTCGTGCAAAAGGACAGCAGTTTGATGAGCCTGTTACTAGTTTGTCTTCTTTATATCGGGAGTACTGTCCCGTATTCATCCGTGTGGAGTTACTGTAACTATTTCAACTATATCCTAGAAGAATGGCCTGGGCGTTCTGAACAGGAGATAAAGACTTTCCTAATGATGGGTTTCTTTGCTGAGTCTTTCGCGATGATGAATTATAGTTTCAATTTTCTAATCTACGCCTGTACGTTAAACATATATCAGCAAGAATTACGAGAGATGTTGCACAAATGTAAGAGGAAGTGATGATGCCAGAGAACTTTAACTGTTGAACAGTCAAATCGATCAGACTTATTCTGCAAGGTCATGATTTGAAAGAGAGTCTTCAGGCGAGTGTGGGATCAGTTTATTAATAGGAATCGACCACTAAACTTCTTTCCTAACTCGATATTACTGTCACGCTCTAGTTATTCGATGGTCAATAACTTGAGAGATGTTGTAAATCCATTATATTTTGAGATATAATTATCAATATTCCATTATAATATGTACTATTCCCCAAGCGGGTATTTGATCGCGCTCCTACTATATAAATATTTCGACCTGATAATTATGACAGAAACAGTACTTCCTTTATGAAAGTATGTTAATTAATCACTTTGATGCTCCGCCATACAAATAGAACATTGCAAAACAATATTATCCATCATTATTCTAAAAGAAAGTGGTATTTTTGGACGCAGTTTTAATGTTATTGAAGATATTGTCGACAAAGACATCAATGGGTTGGGAATAGAACGGAGTCGGTAATCTTGATATTGATACAAAACACAAGGTACGGCTTGCTGGTGGCATCGGACGCTTCAGCCCAAACTACTGCAACATATCTCAGAAGTGACGCAACAATAGAAAATGGTTTGCTAACAGTTTCATGGACAAGCTATACGAAAAGATCATTGTCCCTCGTGGTTGGTAGCTGCAGCAATACTACACTTGGGAAGCGGCGATTCTGCTATTTGACAAAACTTTGCCAGTGAGGATAACGACTTTCGATGATACTTTGGCTCCTAACCAACTGAAATTACCGGCAAGCCAGCAGAATTGTTTTTGTCGCTGTTCAAATCCACCGAGTCATTTTATACGAAGTAGCTAAATGTTCAAGAAGATTTTTTAAAGTGCATTGATTCTTCGTTCTACCAGAGTCTTGCAGGTCAATTTATTTGAAAGACTCTGGTTCTATTAAGTATGAAAGCCGACTTGCGATTGTTGCATGAATTAATTTTTTGCACATAACCTGATGACACCACAGACCTTCGTACTTGAAACAATGGCACTTGTTTCCCAGCCAGGACAAATATCATTCGAAGATTTATCTCTTGCTTTGGAAATAGTAAGCATGCTCGCTGGCTTCACCAACAAGTACATCCTTGGTTTTGTAATCATCGTCGGGATTTTGGGCAACATCCTTTCAATAGTGGTGTTCCTTCGCTGCAAGCAAAAGGATTTGATAACAGTGACTTATCTAACCCCTTTGGCAGTTGCGGACCTCGTGACACTCCTGAGCGGGTTCTACTCCTGGATCGTCACTGGTGTTCTAGAACTTCCAAATGGGTACTTCTTCATTGATGATTATTTTTCTTTTGGCCCACAGTTTTTGTGCAAGTTTACTGGATACGTATTTCGAACCGCTTCACGCATATCGTCATACCTCATTGTATTATTTTCGTTTGAAAGGTGTATCGGCGTCTGGCTGCCTATGCAAGTCCATTTATTATATTCAAAACAGAGACGTCAATTGATGATTCTGCTGATGATTTTTTTAATGTGTTCAACTAATGTTTTGATTTTTGTCTATTACTCGATATATGAATGGGGTGGTACGGATCTTGCATGTTACTACTATGCACCAGAGTTATCGAGGTTAAGTAGATTTTTGCTGGTTGAGATTATGGGCCATGTAATTCCACACATTCTCCCTTGTATTGCGATATTCACATTAAGTGTTTTGATAATAGTTGGTCTTTGGAGAGCGCGGAGACAAGCGAAAACCATCAAAAAGAGTGTACAAAATAATAACAGTTTATTGAGTCTATTGCTAGTATGTCTCCTTTACATAGTTAGTACTGTCCCGTATTCGTCTGTGTGGAGTTACTGCGCCTATTTCAACTATATCCTAGAAGAATGGCCTGGGCGTTCTGAACAGGAGATAAAGACTTTCCTAATAATGGGTTTTTTTACTACATCTTTCTCAATGATGAATTATAGTTTTAACTGTTTTATCTACGCCTGCACCTTAAACATATATAAGCAAGAATTGCAAGAGATGTGGCAAAATTGTAAGGGAAATGGCTGAGACTTCAGACGATTTAGTTTTTGGATATCGAGCTGTGGCAACAATAAATTATTGATCAATAGAATCTACAACTGACTTAACTTCTTGTTGAAAGTTATGTTTTCAAGTGGCTGGCTAAACAAGACGAACTTCACCATCAACGAAATCTACTATTAAAATACAATAAAACCCTGGGGACAACTTTGTCTCTCAGTCTGGACGAACAACTATCGATGAATTGTCTCGTGCATTGGAAATAGTAAGCATGCTCGCTGGCTTCACCAACAAGTACTTCCTTGGGTTTGTAATCATCATCGGGATTTTCGGCAACATCCTTTCCATAGTGGAATTCCGTCGCACATATATCAGCAAGAATTACGAGAGATGTTGCACAAATGTAAGAGGAAGTGATAATGGCAGAGAACTTTAACTGTTGAACAGTCAAATCGATCAGACTTATTTTGCAAGGTCATGATTTGAAAGAGAGTCTTCAGACGAGTTTGGGATCAGTTTATTAGTAGGAATCGACCACTTAACTTCTTCCCTAACTCGATATTGCTGTCACGCTCTAGATATTCGATGGTCATTAACTTGAGAGATGTTGTAAATCCATTATATTTTGAAATATAATTATCAATATTCCATTATATGTACTATTCCCCAAGCGGTTATTTGATAGCGCTCCTACTAAATATTTGACCTGATAATTATGACAGAAACAGTATTTCCTGTATGAAAGTATGTTAATTAATCACTTTGATGCTCAGCCATACAAATAGATCATTGCAAAACAATATTATCCATCATCATCATTCTAAAAGAAAGTGGTATTTTTGGACGCAGTTTACATGTTATTGAAGATATTTTCGACAAACACATCAATGGGTTGAGAATAGAACGGAGTCGGTAATCTTGATATTGATACAAAACACAAGGTACGGCGTGCTGGTGGCATCGGACGCTTCAGCCCAAACTACTGCAACATATCTCAGAAGTGTCGCAACAATAGAAAATGGTGTGCTAACAGTTTCAAGGACAAGTTATACGAAAAGATCATTTTCCCTCGTGGTTGGTAGCTGCAGCAAAACTACACTTGGAAAGCGGCGATTATGCTATTTGACAAAACTTTGCCAGTGAGGATAACGTCTCTCGATGATACTTTGGTTCCTAACCAACTGAAATAACCGGCAAGCCAGCAGAATTGTTTTTGTCGCTGTTCAAATCCACCTAGTCATTTTATACGAAGTAGCTAAATGTTCAAGAAGATGTTTTAAAGTGCATTGATTCTTCGTTCTACCATAGTCTTGCAAATCAGTTTATTTGAAAGACTCTGGTTCAATCAAGTATGAAAGCCGACTTGCAATTGTTACATGAATTAATTTTTTGCACATAACCTGATGACACCACAGACCTTCGTACTTGAAACAATGGCACTTGTTACCCAGCCAGGACAAATATCATTCGAAGATTTATCTCTTGCTTTGGAAATAGTAAGCATGCTCGCTGGCTTCACCAACAAGTACATCCTTGGTTTTGTAATCATCGTCGGGATTTTGGGCAACATCCTTTCAATAGTGGTGTTCCTTCGCTGCAAGCAAAAGGATTTGATAACAGTGACTTATCTAACCCCTTTGGCAGTTGCGGACCTCGTGACACTCCTGAGCGGGTTCTACTCCTGGATCGTCAATGGTGTTCTAGAACTTCCAAATGGGTACTTCTTCATTGATGATTATTTTTCTTTGGGCCCACAGATTTTGTGCAAGTTTACTGAATACGTATTTCGAACAGCTTCACGCATATCTTCATACCTCATTGTACTATTTTCGTTTGAAAGGTGTATCGGCGTCTGGCTGCCTATGCAAGTCCATTTATTATATTCAAAACAGAGACGTCAATTGCTGATTCTGCTGATGATTTTTTTAATGTGTTCAACTAATGTTTTGATTCTTGTCTATCACTCGATATATGAATGGGGTGGAACAGATCTCGCATGTTATTACCATGTGCCAGAATTCTCGAGGTTAAGTAGATTTTTGCTGGTTGAGATGATGGACCATGTAATTCCACACATTCTCCCCTGTATTGCGATATTCACATTAAGTGTTTTGATAATAGTTGGTCTTTGGAGAGCGCGGAGACAAGCGAAAACCATCAAAAAGAGTGTACGAAATGATAACAGTTTATTGAGTCTATTGCTAGTATGTCTCCTTTACATAGTTAGTACTGTCCCGTATTCGTCTGTGTGGAATTACACAATCTATTTCAACTATATCTTAGAAGAATGGCCTGGGCGTTCTGAACAGGAGATAAAGACCTTCCTAATGATGGGTCTCTTTACTACATCTTTTTCAATGATGAATTATAGTTTTAACTGTTTCATCTACGCCTGCACCTTAAACATATATAAGCAAGAATTGCAAAAGATGTGGCGAAATTGTAAGGGAAATGACTGAGACTTCAGACGATTTAATTTTTGGATATCGAGCTGTGGCTACAATAAATTATTGATCAACAGAATCTACAACTGACTTAACTTCTTGTTGAAATTTATGTTTTCAAGTGGCTGGCTAAACAAGACGAACTTCACCATCAACGAAATCTACTATTGAAATACAATAAAACCCTGGGGACAAATTTGTCTCTCAGTCTGGACGAACAACTATCGATGAATTGTCTCGTGCATTGGAAATAGTAAGCATGCTCGCTGGCTTCACCAACAAGTACTTCCTTGGGTTTGTAATCATCATCGGGATTTTCGGCAACATCCTTTCCATAGCGGTGTTCCTTCGCTGCAAGCAAAATGATTTGATAACAGTGACGTACCTAACTCCACTGGCAGTTGCGGACCTCGTGACACTCCTGTTTTTTACTCCTGGATTGTGACAGGTGTCTTGGAACGTTCCAATGGGTACTTCTTTATTGAAGACCACCTCTCCATCGGCCCGAAATTTTGTGCAAGCTTACAGGATACGTATTTCGAACAGCTTCACGCACATCGTCTTCCCTCATTGTACTTTTTTCGTTTGAAAGGTGTATCGGCGTCTGGCTGCCTATGCAAGTCCATTTATTATGTTCTAAACAGAGACGTCAATCGCTGATTCTGCTGATGATTTTTTTGATGTGTTCCACTTATGTTTTGATTTTTGTCAATCACTCGATATATGAATGGGGTGGTACGGATCTTGCATGTTATAACCATGTGCCAGAATTCTCGAGGTTAAGTAGATTTTTCCCAGTTGAGGTTATGGACCATGTAATTCCTCACAATCTCCCTTGTGCAGCGATATTCATATTAAGTGCTCTTATTATTATTGGTCTTTTGAGAGCGCGGAGACAAACAAAGACCATCAAAAAGAGTGTCGTGTAAAAGGACAATAGTTTGATGAGCCTGTTACTAGTTTGTCTTCTTTATATCGGGAGTACTGTCCCGTATTCATCCGTGTGGAGTTACAGTAATTATTACAACTATATCCTAGAAGAATGGCCTGGGCGTTCTGAACAGGAGATAAAGACTTTCCTAATGATGGGTTTCTTTGCTGAGTCTTTCGCGATGATGAATTATAGTTTCAATTTTCTCATCTACGCCTGTACGTTAAACATATATCAGCAAGAATTACGAGAGATGTTGCACAAATGTAAGAGGAAGTGATGATGGCAGAGAACTTTCACTGTTGAACAGACAAATCGATCAGACTTATTCTGCAAGGTCATGATTTGAAAGAGAGTCTTCAGACGAGTGTGGGGTGGGATCAGTTTATTATTAGTCTATCCGTAGGAATCGACCACTAAACTTTTTCCCTAACTCGATATTGCTGTCACGCTCTAGTTATTCGATGGTCATTAACTTGAGAGATGTTGTAAATCCATTATATTTTGAAATATAATTATCAATATTCCATTATATGTACTATTCCCCATGCGGTTATTTGATCGCGCTCCTACTAAATATTTCGACCTGATAATTATGACAGAAACAGTATTTCCTGTATGAAAGTATGTTAATTAATCACTTTGATGCTCAGCCGTACAAATAGCTCATTGCAAAACAATATTATCCATCATCATCATTCTAAAAGAAAGTGGTATTTTTGGACGCAGTTTAGATGTTATTGAAGATATTTTCGACAAAGACATCAATGGGTTGAGAACAGAACGAAGTCGGTAATCTTGATATTGATACAAAACACAAGGTACGGCGTGCTGGTGGCATCGGACGTTTCAGCCCAAACTACTGCA
Source organism: Lineus longissimus (assembly GCF_910592395.1). NCBI lineage: Eukaryota > Metazoa > Nemertea > Pilidiophora > Heteronemertea > Lineidae > Lineus > Lineus longissimus. The sequence goes on along the minus strand of NC_088310.1, from coordinate 3,746,297 downwards.
ACATATCTCAGAAGTGACGCAACAATAGAAAATGATGTGTTAAACAGTTTCAAGGACAAGTTATACGAAAAGAGGATTTTCCCTCGTGGTTGGTCGCTGCAGCAATACTACACTTGGGAAGCGGCGATTCTGCTATTTGACAAAACTTTGCCAGTGAGGATAACGTCTTTCGATGATACTTTGGCTCCTAACCAACTGAAATTACGGGCAAGCCAGCAGAATTGTTTTTGTCGCCGTTCAAATCCACCTAGTCATTTTATACGAAGTAGCTAAATGTTCAAGAAGATTTTTTAAAGTGCATTGATTCTTCGTTCTACCAGAATCTTGCAAATCAGTTAATTTGAAAGACTCTGGTTCTATTAAGTATGAAAGCCGACTTGCGATCGTTACATGAATTAGTTTTTTGCACATAACCTGATGACACCACAGACCTTCGTACTTAAAACAATGGCACTTGTTACCCAGCCAGGACAAATATCATTCGAAGATTTATCTCTTGCTTTGGAAATAGTAAGCATGCTTGCTGGCTTCACCAACAAGTACATCCTTGGTTTTGTAATCATCGTCGGGATTTTGGGCAACATCCTTTCAATAGTGGTGTTCCTTCGCTGCAAGCAAAAGGATTTGATAACAGTGACTTATCTAACCCCTTTGGCAGTTGCGGACCTCGTGACACTCCTGAGCGGGTTCTACTCCTGGATCGTCACTGGTGTTCTAGAACTTCCAAATGGGTACTTCTTCATTGATGATTATTTTTCTTTTGGCCCACAGTTTTTGTGCAAGTTTACTGGATACGTATTTCGAACAGCTTCACGCATATCGTCATACCTCATTGTATTATTTTCGTTTGAAAGGTGTATCGGCGTCTGGCTGCCTATGCAAGTCCATTTATTATATTCAAAACAGAGACGTCAATTGCTGATTCTGCTGATGATTTTTTTAATGTGTTCAACTAATGTTTTGATTTTTGTCTATTACTCGATATATGAATGGGGTGGTACGGATCTTGCATGTTACTACTATGCACCAGAGTTATCGAGGTTAAGTAGATTTTTGCTGGTTGAGATTATGGGCCATGTAATTCCACACATTCTCCCTTGTATTGCGATATTCACATTAAGTGTTTTGATAATAGTTGGTCTTTGGAGAGCACGGAGACAAGCGAAAACCATCAAAAAGAGTGTACAAAATGATAACAGTTTATTGAGTCTATTGCTAGTATGTCTCCTTTACATAGTTAGTACTGTCCCGTATTCGTCTGTGTGGAGTTACTGCGCCTATTTCAACTATATTCTAGAAGAATGGCCTGGGCGTTCTGAACAGGAGATAAAGACTTTCCTAATAATGGGTTTTTTTACTACATCTTTCTCAATGATGAATTATAGTTTTAACTGTTTCATCTACGCCTGCACCTTAAACATATATAAGCAAGAATTGCAAGAGATGTGGCAAAATTGTAAGGGAAATGGCTGAGACTTCAGACGATTTAGTTTTTGGATATCGAGCTGTGGCTACAATAAATTATTGATCAATAGAATCTACAACTGACTTAACTTCTTGTTGAAAGTTATGTTTTCAAGTGGCTGGCTAAACAGGACGAACTTCACCATCAGCGAAATCTACTACTAAAATACAATAAAACCCTGGGGACAACTTTGTCTCTCAGTCTGGACGAACAACTATCGATGAATTGTCTCGTGCATTGGAAATAGTAAGCATGCTCGCTGGCTTCACCAACAAGTACTTCCTTGGGTTTGTAATCATCATCGGGATTTTCGGCAACATCCTTTCCATAGTGGTGTTCCTTCGCTGCAAGCAAAAGGATTTGATAACAGTGACGTACCTAACTCCACTGGCAGTTGCGGACCTTGTGACACTCCTGTTTTGTTTTTACTCCTGGATTGTGACAGGTGTCTTGGAACGTTCCAATGGGTACTTCTTTATTGAAGACCACCTCTCCATCGGCCCGAAATTTTGTGCAAGCTTACAGGATACGTATTTCGAACAGCTTCACGCACATCGTCTTCCCTCATTGTACTTTATTCGTTTGAAAGGTGTATCGGCGTCTGGCTGCCTATGCAAGTCCATTTATTATGTTCTAAACAGAGACGTCAATCGCTGATTCTGCTGATGATTTTTTTGATGTGTTCCACTTATGTTTTGATTTTTGTCAATCACTCGATATATGAATGGGGTGGTACGGATCTTGCATGTTATAACCATGTGCCAGAATTCTCGAGGTTAAGTAGATTTTTCCCAGTTGAGGTTATGGACCATGTAATTCCTCACAATCTCCCTTGTGCAGCGATATTCATATTAAGTGCTCTTATTATTATTGGTCTTTTGAGAGCGCGGAGACAAACAAAGACCATCAAAAAGAGTGTCGTGCAAAAGGACAGCAGTTTGATGAGCCTGTTACTAGTTTGTCTTCTTTATATCGGGAGTACTGTCCCGTATTCATCCGTGTGGAGTTACAGTAATTATTACAACTATATCCTAGAAGAATGGCCTGGGCGTTCTGAACAGGAGATAAAGACTTCCCTAATGATGGGTTTCTTTGCTGAGTCTTTCGCGATGATGAATTATAGTTTCAATTTTCTCATCTACGCCTGTACGTTAAACATATATCAGCAAGAATTACGAGAGATGTTGCACAAATGTAAGAGGAAGTGATGATGGCAGAGAACTTTAACTGTTGAACAGTCAAATCGATCAGACTTATTCTGCAAGGTCATGATTTGAAAGAGAGTCTTCAGACGAGTGTGGGGTGGGATCAGTTTATTATTAGTCTATCCGTAGGAATCGACCACTAAACTTTTTCCCTAACTCGATATTGCTGTCACGCTCTAGTTATTCGATGGTCATTAACTTGAGAGATGTTGTAAATCCATTATATTTTGAAATATAATTATCAATATTCCATTATATGTACTATTCCCCATGCGGTTATTTGTTCGCGCTCCTACTAAATATTTCGACCTGATAATTATGACAGAAACAGTATTTCCTGTATGAAAGTATGTTAATTAATCACTTTGATGCTCAGCCGTACAAATAGCTCATTGCAAAACAATATTATCCATCATCATCATTCTAAAAGAAAGTGGTATTTTTGGACGCAGTTTAGATGTTATTGAAGATATTTTCGACAAAGACATCAATGGGTTGAGAATAGAACGAAGTCGGTAATCTTGATATTAATACAAAACACAAGGTACGGCGTGCTGGTGGCATTGGACGCTTCAGCCCAAACTACTGCAACATATCTCAGAAGTGACGCAACAATAGAAAATGATGTGTTAAACAGTTTCAAGGACAAGTTATACGAAAAGAGGATTATCCCTCGTGGTTGGTCGCTGCAGCAATACTACACTTGGGAAGCGGCGATTCTGCTATTTGACAAAACTTTGCCAGTGAGTATAGCGTCTCTCGATGATACTTTGGCTCCTAACCAACTGAAATTACGGGCAAGCCAGCAGAATTGTTTTTGTCGCTGTTCAAATCCACATAGTCATTTTATACGAAGTAGCTAAATGTTCAAGAAGATTTTTTAAAGTGCATTGATTCTTCGTTCTACCAGAGTCTTGCAAATCAGTTTATTTGAGAGACTCTGGTTCAATCAAGTTTTTAAAAGCCGACTTGCGATTGTTACATGAATTAATTTTTTCCACATAACCTGATGACACCACAGACCTTCGTACTTGAAACAATGGCACTTGTTACCCAGCCAGGACAAATATCATTCGAAGATTTATCTCTTGCTTTGGAAATAGTAAGCATGCTCGCTGGCTTCACCAACAAGTACATCCTTGGTTTTGTAATCATCGTCGGGATTTTGGGCAACATCCTTTCAATAGTGGTGTTCCTTCGCTGCAAGCAAAAGGATTTGATAACAGTGACTTATCTAACCCCTTTGGCAGTTGCGGACCTCGTGACACTCCTGAGCGGGTTCTACTCCTGGATCGTCACTGGTGTTCTAGAACTTCCAGATGGGTACTTCTTCATTGATGATTATTTTTCTTTGGGCCCACAGATTTTGTGCAAGTTAACTGAATACGTATTTCGAACAGCTTCACGCATATCTTCATACCTCATTGTACTATTTTCGTTTGAAAGGTGTATCGGCGTCTGGCTGCCTATGCAAGTCCATTTATTATATTCAAAACAGAGACGTCAATTGCTGATTCTGCTGATGATTTTTTTAATGTGTTCAACTAATGTTTTGATTCTTGTCTATCACTCGATATATGAATGGGGTGGAACGGATCTCGCATGTTATTACCATGTGCCAGAATTCTCGAGGTTAAGTAGATTTTTGCTGGTTGAGATGATGGACCATGTAATTCCACACATTCTCCCTTGTATTGCGATATTCACATTAAGTGTTTTGATAATAGTTGGACTTTGGAGAGCGCGGAGACAAGCGAAAACCATCAAAAAGAGTGTACGAAATGATAACAGTTTATTGAGTCTATTGCTAGTGTGTCTCCTTTACATAGTCAGTACTGTCCCGTTTTCGGCTGTGTGGAATTACACAATCTATTTCAACTATCTCTTAGAAGAATGGCCTGGGCGTTCTGAACAGGAGATAAAGACCTTCCTCATGATGGGTCTCTTTACTACATCTTTTTCAATGATGAATTATAGTTTTAACTGTTTCATCTACGCCTGCACCTTAAACATATATAAGCAAGAATTGCAAAAGATGTGGCGAAATTGTAAGGGAAATGACTGAGACTTCAGACGATTTAGTTTTTGGATATCGAGCTGTGGCTACAATAAATTATTGATCAATAGAATCTACAACTGACTTAACTTCTTGTTGAAAGTTATGTTTTCAAGTGGCTGGCTAAACAGGACGAACTTCACCATCTACGAAATCTACTATTAAAATACAATAAAACCCTGCGGACAACTTTGTCTCTCAGTCTTTACGAACAACTATCGATGAATTGTCTCTTGCATTGGAAATAGTAAGCATGCTCGCTGGCTTCACCAACAAGTACATCCTTGGGTTTGTAATCATCATCGGGATTTTCGGCAACATCCTTTCCATAGTGGTGTTCCTTCGCTGCAAGCAAAAGGATTTGATAACAGTGACGTACCTAACTCCACTGGCAGTTGCGGACCTCGTGACACTCCTGTGTGGTTTTTTTATACTCCTGGATTGTGACAGGTGTCTTGGAACGTTCCAATGGGTACTTCTTTATTGAAGACCACCTCTCCATCGGCCCGCAAATTTTGTGCAAGCTTACATGATACGTATTTCGAACAGCTTCACGCACATCGTCATACCTCATTGTACTCTTTTCGTTTGAAAGGTGTATCGGCGTCTGGCTGCCTATGCAAGTCCATTTATTATATTCATGACAGAGACGTCAATCGCTGATTCTGCTGATGATTTTTTTAATGTGTTCCTCGAATGTTTTGATTTTTGTCTATCACTCGATATATGAATGGAGTGGTATGGATCTTGCATGTTATTACCATGTGCCAGAATTCTCCAGGTTAAGTAGATTTTTCCTAGTTCAGGCTATGGACCATGTAATTCCTCACGTTCTCCCTTGTACAGCGATATTCATATCAAGTGCTCTTATTATTATTGGTCTGCCTTCGGAGAGCGCGGAGACAAACAAAGACCACCAAAAAGAGTGTCGTGTAAAAGGACAGCAGTTTGATGAGCCTGTTACTAGTTTGTCTTCTTTAAATCGGGAGTACTGTCCCATATTCATCCGTGTGGAGTTACTGTAACTATATCAACTATATCCTAGAAGAATGGCCTGGGCGTTCTGAACAGGAGATAAAGACTTTCCTAATGATGGGTTTCTTTGCTGAGTCTTTCGCGATGATGAATTATAGTTTCAATTTTCTAATCTACGCCTGTACGTTAAACATATATCAGCAAGAATTACGAGAGATGTTGCACAAATATAAGAGGAAGTGATGATGGCAGAGAACTTTAACTGTTGAACAGTCAAATCGATCAGACTTATTCTGCAAGGTCATGATTTGAAAGAGAGTCTTCAGACGAGTGTGGGATCAGTTTATTATTAGTCTATCCGTAGGAATCGACCACTAAACTTTTTCCCTAACTCGATATTGCTGTCACGCTCTAGTTATTCGATGGTCATTAACTTGAGAGATGTTGTAAATCCATTATATTTTGAGATATAATTATCAATATTCCATTATATGTACTATTCCCCAAGCGGGTATTTGATCGCGCTCCTACTAAATATTTCGACCTGATGATTATGACAGTATTTCCTGTATGAAAGTATGTTAATTAATCACTTTGATGCTCAGCCATACAAATAGGTCATTGCAAAACAATATTATCCATCATCATCATTCTAAAAGAAAGTGGTATTTTTGGACGCAGTTTAGATGTTATTAAAGATATTGTCGACAAAGACATCAATGGGTTGGGAATAGAACGGAGTCGGTAATCTTGATATTGATACAAAACACAAGGTACGGCGTGCTGGTGGCATCGGACGCTTCAGCCCAAACTACTGCAACATATCTCAGAAGTGACGCAACAATAGAAAATGGTGTGTTAACAGTTTCATGGACAAGTTATACGAAAAGAGGATTATCCCTCGTGGTTGGTCGCTGCAGCAATACTACACTTGGGAAGCGGCGATTCTGCTATTTGACAAAACTTTGCCAGTGAGGATAACGTCTTTCGATGATACTTTGGCTCCTAACCAACTGAAATTACGGGCAAGCCAGCAGAATTGTTTTTGCCGCTGTTCAAATCCACATAGTCATTTTATACGAAGTAGCTAAATGTTCAAGAAGATGTTTTAAAGTGCATTGATTCTTCGTTCTACCAGAGTCTTGCAAATCAGTTAATTTGAAAGACTCTGGTTCTAATAAGTATGAAAGCCGACTTGCGATCGTTACATGAATTAATTTTTTCCACATAACCTGATGACACCACAGACCTTCGTACTTGAAACAATGGCACTTGTTTCCCAGCCAGGACAAATATCATTCGAAGATTTATCTCTTGCTTTGGAAATAGTAAGCAAGCTCGCTGGCTTCACCAACAAGTACATCCTTGGTTTTGTAATCATCGTCGGGATTTTGGGCAACATCCTTTCAATAGTGGTGTTCCTTCGCTGCAAGCAAAAGGATTTGATACCAGTGACTTATCTAACCCCTTTGGCAGTTGCGGACCTTGTGACACTCCTGAGCGGGTTCTACTCCTGGATCGTCACTGGTGTTCTAGAACTTCCAAATGGGTACTTCTTCATTGATGATTATTTTTCTTTGGGCCCACAGATTTTGTGCAAGCTTACTGGATACTTATTTCGAACAGCTTCACGCATATCGTCATATCTCATTGTACTTTTTTCATTTGAAAGGTGTATCGGCGTCTGGCTGCCTATGCAAGTCCATTTATTATATTCAAAACAGAGACGTCAATTGCTGATTCTGCTGATGATTTTTTTAATGTGTTCGACTAATGTTTTGATTTTTGTCTATTACTCGATACATGAATGGGGTGGTACGGATCTTGCATGTTATTACCATGTGCCAGAATTCTCGAGGTTAAGTAGATTTTTGTTGGTTGAGATTACGGACCATGTAATGCCACACATTCTCCCTTGTATTGCGATATTCGCATTCAGTGTTTTGATAATAGTTGGTCTTTGGAGAGCGCGGAGACAAGCGAAAACCATCAAAAAGAGTGTACGAAATGATAACAGTTTATTGAGTCTATTGCTAGTGTGTCTCCTTTACATAGTTAGTACTGTCCCGTTTTCGGCTGTGTGGAGTTACTGTAGCTATTTCAACTATATCTTAGAAGAATGGCCTGGGCGTTCTGAACAAGAGATAAAGACCTTCCTCATGATGGGTTTCTTTACTATATCTTTTTCAATGATGAATTATAGTTTTAACTGTTTCATCTACGCCTGCACCTTAAACATATATAAGCAAGAATTGCAAAAGATGTGGCGAAATTGTAAGGGAAATGACTGAGACTTCAGACGATTTAGTTTTTGGATATCGAGCTGTGGCTACAATAAATTATTGATCAATAGAATCTACAACTGACTTAACTTCTTGTTGAAAGTTATGTTTTCAAGTGGCTGGCTAAACAGGACGAACTTCACCATCTACGAAATCTACTATTAAAATACAATAAAACCCTGGGGACAACTTTGTCTCTCAGTCTTTACGAACAACTATCGATGAATTGTCTCTTGCATTGGAAATAGTAAGCATGCTCGCTGGCTTCACCAACAAGTACATCCTTGGGTTTGTAATCATCATCGGGATTTTCGGCAACATCCTTTCCATAGTGGTGTTCCTTCGCTGCAAGCAAAAGGATTTGATAACAGTGACGTACCTAACTCCACTGGCAGTTGCGGACCTCGTGACACTCCTGTGTGGTTTTTTTATACTCCTGGATTGTGACAGGTGTCTTGGAACGTTCCAATGGGTACTTCTTTATTGAAGACCACCTCTCCATCGGCCCGCAAATTTTGTGCAAGCTTACAGGATACGTATTTCGAACAGCTTCACGCACATCGTCATACCTCATTGTACTATTTTCGTTTGAAAGGTGTATCGGCGTCTGGCTGCCTATGCAAGTCCATTTATTATATTCATGACAGAGACGTCAATCGCTGATTCTGCTGATGATTTTTTTAATGTGTTCCTCGAATGTTTTGATTTTTGTCTATCACTCGATATATGAATGGGGTGGTATGGATCTTGCGTGTTATTACCATGTGCCAGAATTCTCCAGGTTAAGTAGATTTTTCCTAGTTCAGGCTATGGACCATGTAATTCCTCACATTCTCCCTTGTACAGCGATATTCATATCAAGTGCTCTTATTATTAGTGGTCTGCCTTTGGAGAGCGCGGAGACAAACAAAGACCACCAAAAACAGAGTGTCGTGTAAAAGGACAGCAGTTTGATGAGCCTGTTACTAGTTTGTCTTCTTTATATCGGGAGTACTGTCCCGTATTCATCCGTGTGGAGTTACTGTAACTATTTTAACTATATCCTAGAAGAATGGCCTGGGCGTTCTGAACAGGAGATAAAGACTTTCCTAATGATGGGTTTCTTTGCTGAGTCTTTCGCGATGATGAATTATAGTTTCAATTTTCTAATCTACGCCTGTACGTTAAACATATATCAGCAAGAATTACGAGAGATGTTGCACAAATGTGAGAGGAAGTGATGATGGCAGAGAACTTTAACTGTTGAACAGTCAAATCGATCAGACTTATTCTGCAAGGTCATGATTTGAAAGAGAGTCTTCAGACGAGTGTGGGATCAGTTTATTATTAGTCTATCCGTAGGAATCGACCACTAAACTTTTTCCCTAACTCGATATTGCTGTCACGCTCTAGTTATTCGATGGTCATTAACTTGAGAGATGTTGTAAATCCATTATATTTTGAGATATAATTATCAATATTCCATTATAATATGTACTATTCCCCAAGCGGGTATTTGATCGCGCTCCTACTAAATATTTCGACCTGATGATTATGACAGAAACAGTACTTCCTTTATGAAAGTATGTTAATTAATCACTTTGATGCTCCGCCATACAAATATGTCATTGCAAAACAATATTATCCATCATCATCATTCTAAAAGAAAGTGGTATTTTTGGACGCAGTTTAGATGTTATTAAAGATATTGTCGACAAAGACATCAATGGGTTGGGAATAGAACGGAGTCGGTAATCTTGATATTGATACAAAACACAAGGTACGGCGTGCTGGTGGCATCGGACGCTTCAGCCCAAACTACTGCAACATATCTCAGAAGTGACGCAACAATAGAAAATGGTGTGCTAACAGTTTCATGGACAAGTTATACGAAAAGAGGATTATCCCTCGTGGTTGGTCGCTGCAGCAATACTACACTTGGGAAGCGGCGATTCTGCTATTTGACAAAACTTTGCCAGTGAGGATAACGTCTTTCGATGATACTTTGGCTCCTAACCAACTGAAATTACGGGCAAGCCAGCAGAATTGTTTTTGTCGCTGTTCAAATCCACCGAGTCATTTTATACGAAGTAGCTGAATGTTAAAGAAGATTTTTCAAAGTGCATTGATTCTTCGTTCTACCAGAGTCTTGCAAATCAATTTATTTGAGAGACTCTGGTTCAATCAAGTATGAAAGCCGACTTGCGATTGTTACATGAATTAATTTTTTCCACATAACCTGATGACACCACAGACCTTCGTACTTGAAACAATGGCACTTGTTACCCAGCCAGAACAAATATCATTCGAAGATTTATCTCTTGCTTTGGAAATAGTAAGCATGCTCGCTGGCTTCACCAACAAGTACATCCTTGGTTTTGTAATCATCGTCGGGATTTTCGGCAACATCCTTTCAATAGTGGTGTTCCTTCGCTGCAAGCAAAAGGATTTGATAACAGTGACTTATCTAACCCCTTTGGCAGTTGCGGACCTTGTGACACTCCTGAGCGGGTTCTACTCCTGGATCGTCACTGGTGTTCTAGAACTTCCAAATGGGTACTTCTTCATTGATGATTATTTTTCTTTGGGCCCACAGATTTTGTGCAAGCTTACTGGATACTTATTTCGAACAGCTTCACGCATATCGTCATATCTCATTGTACTTTTTTCATTTGAAAGGTGTATCGGCGTCTGGCTGCCTATGCAAGTCCATTTATTATATTCAAAACAGAGACGTCAATCGCTGATTCTGCTGATGATTTGTTTAATGTGTTCAGCTAATGTTTTGATTTTTGTCTATTACTCGATATATGAATGGGGTGGTACGGATCTTGCATGTTATTATCATGTGCCAGAATTCTCGAGGTTAAGCAGATTTTTGTTGGTTGAGATTATGGACCATGTAATTCCATACATTCTCCCTTGTATTGCGATATTCGCATTCAGTGTTTTGATAATAGTTGGTCTTTGGAGAGCGCGGAGAGAAGCGAAAACCATCAAAAAGAGTGTACGAAATGATAACAGTTTATTGAGTCTATTGCTAGTGTGTCTCCTTTACATAGTTAGTACTGTCCCGTTTTCGGCTGTGTGGAGTTACTGTAACTATTTCAACTATGTCTTAGAAGAATGGCCTGGGCGTTCTGAACAGGAGATAACGATGGGTTTCTTTACTATATCTTTTTCAATGATGAATTATAGTTTTAACTGTTTCATCTACGCCTGCACCTTAAACATATATAAGCAAGAATTGCAAAAGATGTGGCGAAATTGTAAGGGAAATGACTGAGACTTCAGACGATTTAGTTTTTGGATATCGAGCTGTGGCTTCAATAAATTATTGATCAATAGAATCTACAACAGACTTAACTTCTTGTTGAAAGTTATGTTTTCAAGTGGCTGGCTAAACAGGACGAACTTCACCATCAACGAAATCTACTACTAAAATACAATAAAACCCTGGGGACAACTTTGTCTCTCAGTCTAGACGAACAACTATCGATGAATTGTCTCGTGCATTGGAAATAGTAAGCATGCTCGCTGGCTTCACCAACAAGTACTTCCTTGGGTTTGTAATCATCATCGGGATTTTCGGCAACATCCTTTCCATAGTGGAATTCCGTCGCTGGGAAGCGAAAGGATTTGGTAACAGTGACGTACCTAACTCCACTGGCAGTTGCGGACCTTGTGACATTCTTGTGCGGGTTCATGAGTTTCATGATTTAATAGCTCTTTTACACACAACATTGAGGGAAATTTTCTCCCATAAGTCAATTAACCAATTAACAATGTAAACTAGAATTCCGAAATTTGCTTGTAGCAAATTTGATAGTCCCCAGGTAGTCGTCATGTCAACAGAGTAGAAAGCGAGAACATTTTGCGCCGTCGTATTCCGATTTGACTGGTCAGTGGTGAAATCTGCTTTTACTTTTGCAAACGAGCATATTCGTTTTTCTAATTCTAACGTTGTCTGAATTAAAGATGCTTTCCCAATGCTTGACTGGTCCAGCAAGAGGCATTGCCAGGAAAACGTGACGTCATTTTGGCCATTTTCTTACCGCACGCCCTCCCTCTCCGTAAAACATCCTGACATGGTGTGAAGTGGGAGGGCGCACAATGGGAACCACACTGCCGCGATGATAATAGTTTCTATTTATAGAATTCAGCGGCAGAGATTTTAAGGACGGAAAAAGTAGATTAACTCGGCTAATCTCAATGGATTTTACCCAGGAATGTTTTCAAGGCGAGAGAAACATCTGATTTAAGTACTGCGCTTATTAGATTTCATGTTCATGCCGAAGATTGGCCTAAAACGTGGACGAAAAGAGTGCATTATCGAGTGTTGGAGAGATCACGTGATTGTACGAGAAACCTGAGCGAAAACAATACTGACTCCAGCTCCCAGAAGGAGGAGCTGGAGTCATAAAAACGCATCTAAAGCATCGAAATATTCTGAATTTTGAGAAATCGTTTTGCGATAGTCCATGAATCCCCGAATTGGGTTTCTTTATAATACCTCCATCGTCCCATTGCTCGACCAAGTCCTGAGAATAATGACGTCATTATGACGGGGCGGAGCTTATGCTAATGTATCAGCGTCTCGCCTCTGCGCATGTCACAGCGCATGTCAGATTGAATCGCGGCTTCGGCATGTTGGGAGAAGACGATCAGACGATATCTCAGCAAAAAATGCTTCAAAAGTATCGAAATAATCAGGATTTTTAAAATACTTTTGCGATAGTCCATAGATGGAATTGGGTTTGGTGGTGTAAGGGTGATTGATTTCTGGTTTATTTAGCCGTTTTGCTGGACTACCGCAATAAATGTGTTGGTGGAAGAAAATAACAGTTTCGAGAATTAGTGATATCAATATAGTCCCCAGACGGGATCTGGGGCCTATAAAAAGCCCCCAGGCTACAGAATATAGATTTAATGTACCGCCTTAGTGCCATTCCTTCAATATCATATTGCTGCTGTGACAAGTGTAATGGACGAATATACTGTGCAAATTGTCACTGAGCCCGGAGAAACATTCCAGTCTGAATAAGATTATTGCCTTTGTTTTCTTGTATGATATACCAGGTGAGATATATTGGGTGGCCCACAATAAACAAGTACACCTCGTGAAAATGAAAATGTATAGAAAGCATAGGGTTTACTGAATTTTCAATTGACAATTCACACCATACTATTTAACCAACTTTACTATAACTGACTAATACTAGTCCTGCTAAGAATACTCATGTGTCTGATGGTGATGACAACTGGGTGGCCTATCGCAGACAAAACAATCATACATGTGATATCCAGTACAGCCCAGTGGACACATTCTCTCGTCGTTCAATGAGGAAATTCGCCACAGCTAGAACGCGAACAAAACTACAGTGCACTATGTTAAATCAACCCAAGCCAGCGTAAGGCCATAATGCTCCTGCCCACGAAATCGTACCAGCCATGTAAGGCTTCTGTGTGAACGCCATTTGTCATTCTCGTCCCATTATTTCTTAAATGAAATGTGAAGACAGCCAACAGCTAAACTAGCTCGGCACACGATCACCCCAGAGTACCTGTCCAAAATATCAATATAAGATCATTGTCAGATACGCTGCTTATCGTACAAACTCACATATCCTTTAACATGATAAACAATAAACAACAATAAACAACCAGAGAGCACTCCATCATGCCCAACATCAACAAGATTCATCAGCACAATAAAAAATGTTGAGGATATCACTAAGATTCACCAGGACAATTGCTCATGCTCAATATATCACTAAGATTCACCAAAATACCTCACAAAATTCGGAAAAATCATGTACATATACCTAAAAATAGGAGCGACCGCTTCGATCTCGAGCCAGGAACTGACCATGCACACATGCAGTACATCACATTAGGGTGCACTAATACCAATGTCTGCACTGTATTATATTGTGTCGTAAAGTTTGAGAGGTGTACTACATTACAAAACAAAGAATGTGCTATAAAAGCACCTGTGCCGTTGTGGGCATTGACAATGAACAACAGAGACCACAGTGGCCAATGGGGTATTCATACAGAAAAGTCCTTTGTTAATATTTCAGGTGATCAATTGTATATCTCGGCGCATTAGTAGCTTTACATAACATAGCCAATAGACTCGTACTGACCTGTAAAACAACGCATACCCAATCGGTCAAGTGGTGAGGAAGTTCTGCGGTAATAGGCCCAGGCTGCACCAACCCTTACGGCGGAAATTGCAGGCCGTCTACCTGCCAGAGCTGATTGCTGTGAAATTCAGTGTCCTCTTGTAAAACAACACTTACCAAATGATGGACAAGATATCAATAAAAAAAAATAATATATCACACCACTCATTATAAAATTGATGGCAGATGTACGCAATTCAACTTTGACAAAATATCATTTTCTTCATGTCTTATCGATTTTATCATTTTCAATAATAAGTCGATCTCCTTACAAAATAACATACAGGTAATCCTCACTTTTCAGTGGTTATAAGTATTAATTTTCACTTAAAACTGATTAAGAAGTGGACAGGTATTCAACACTACATATTTTCTGACTGATAGATACCAGACGGGTAGATAAAATTGTTCGTTCAGAATTAAATTCGACACTATCCGATGATATAATTCGGGCTGAATGTTGACTGGGCGACATGGGGACTTCTCAGTGAATTATCACCGCTGAATCATCTTTTCTCAATAAATGCGGCGGACGTTGTTTTTGAATTAATCTCGACAGAGTGTCTAATATCATTCTTCTAACTGTTCACTAGACTCAATTACAACATAACCTCGAGTGACATTTCCAATAAAACCCTCTTTGATATCAAACTAGGTGTGATCATGACAAAGCTGCAGTTCTATTCATATCATAATCGGAATATGATTGAGACACTTGCAGTTGAAGACGAACGTCAATTGGTCTTCTGCGTCAGATTAATTAATTGTTATTTCTTTTGAAGGTGGGAATTCTGGTATCTGTAGCACAAACTCCAGTAACAGAAGATTCATGCTTCAACGCCAACGGTAATCGTAATTTTGCGGCGGTGTGATGTGTGTTTTACGCTAAGATCGATACTGGTGGATCCATCAAGAGACACAGAGCTACGTTACTCGGTACCTGTTATTCTGACGTCTACGCGCGATGTGAAATTCCAGTTTTTCGAAAAATATACTACATTAATCTTGGCCTATGATATTGATTATTCAGACGCATTTTTAAAAAAAATTAACGTTCCATCGATAGTGTGTAGGTGAGGTGTTTATTTATTTTTTTCAATTCAATTAAATATCTGAAGAAACAAATCATGAGTCCTCATACCTTATTTTTGTGCTTGTCCTTGCCAATTGACGTGGTGTAAAAGCAATTTTCTTTTCCAAAATATCTTTTAGTGTATTAACATTGCAAAGTACAACGCACTGGTTCTCCGCTGACTGAGGAAAAGTATGACAATGTGTGTCATGCAATACCACCGAGACAGGAACAGTTACTGTCTCAAAACAAGGTACAGTGTATGGCCTGTGTAACTCTGGTAGCACTTTCCGAGTTTCTACAAAAACAACCATGTCAGACGAATAAACATTCGGATTTTCCCGTCCTTATAGTGCATGGTTTCGACCATCTGGGACAAATCTTTCAGATGTTGTCAGGATTGTCGGTAAGGAGTTATTTTCTTGTTTACATATAGATAACCCAAGTCTTGGCATTGTGGTAAGAGCATTCATGATTCGACTTTTGGAATGATGGCCACTGTTTCACGTCAGTGTTTTTGGGCAAGATACATTTGTAACGCAGAGGAAGAGGAAGGTACAGAAAGCTGCACCTTATCGTACTTACTGCTTTTATCAATGAAAGATGCAGCCGTAGTCATGTTGAAGCGTGTACCATTATTGAATACTCTTGGACAATTTTTTTCTTTTTGTAACCAGGGCTACTAATGCTCCGTGCCTAACCCCTGGCATTTTTTCTGTGTGAATGTTTATTTTTTGTTTTACTGCATTAAGAATGCTTTTTTTTTCAAATTGTGTTAATGCGTTCACATCACAACTAGGAGTATAATTGTCAGCCGAGAGAAAGAAGGAGGCAGCGCTTTTCAGTGCCCACAAATATTGGGTTCCGACGAAGACCCCTAATGATAAAACATCAGTACGAATGGACATGTTATTGACACGACTGGTGTGTCTTGATTCGATACGTCTTTGTCTTATATTGATGAAACAAAGTTATGAAGAGAAAGTGCCTCCAGCATCTCCAGGCAGGCTCTCAGGTGGAACCCACAAGGCAGGCGACGACCAGGCAGAACCTGCAGCAACCGGCGAGGAAGTTGCTGTTATGGTCGTAAAAACAAACTGAGGTTGCAGCACTTGACCGTAGGGTGGGAAAGCAGACTGTGGACGACCTATGCTCTAGATGGGGCGAGCAGGTATAAGTTCGTAAGAATAAACCAACCAACCAACCAACCAACCAATCATTCAGCTGTTTGAGATACTACGATGCCTCAATACTGACCATCACCGTGACATCATCAAGATGAGTTAGGCTGCAGTCACGACAAATGGGTATCAGACCAGTAAGCGATGTGAAATCAATCGCTACATTTTTTTGAGCCAGGATATCATTATGTAGAAACTTGACAGTCTGACTCCGATTCCCTTGTGTAAAATACATGTTTATTACAATGTTTTGCCTTTTCCGCTGCATGGTGCTATGCCTAGATTGCCTGGCCTGATCAACTGAATAAACACAAGGTACATGTACCCTCCAAGGAGGAAAATAAACTCAGTATGATCGGAGACAAACTACGATCTGTTAAATGCACTGATGGATCACACACGAGAGGTACTTACTAATTGCAGTCTATTTATTCACTCGTTTAAATTTACTTTACTGGCTTTGACAATATAAGTCGAGATCGAGTTCATTAATTTGAGTGCACACATCGCTAACTCACCAAACCAAGCGATATTTCGAATGTCATTATGAACCCGCTATGATTATTTACATTTATAATTCATTCTGGTGCAGCGCGTCTTTATTTCAAAAAAGGTATGATCTCGCCTGGTCTGAACTTTGTGTGAAATTTTTAAAAAAACATTTTCTCAAAGTTCAATTGTAAAGATGTAAAAATCCCTATGAAAATCCATCTCATTTCCCGTGGCGATCACTTACTCCAATGTCTACATTCATACACATAAACGTTGTTCTACAACTACAGCGAAGTCATCCGAGGCAATATCCTGACAAGTTGCATGCTTTTTCTAATAAATCGTTTACCACCCTAAACAATGTGACAGGGCAACTCGGTGCTAACGGAATTGTGAGTGATGGAAAAAGACTCCCTCTGACCATACGTGTACATTTGCATAAATGCCCTTTATGTCGTGAGCAGAAATACGCTCCTATAACTACAAGCTACCAAGGCAACGCGTATACGCCAACGGTATGAGCAGCAATGGCTTATTCAATGTTTGCCCAAAGGTTCTATTCTCACTAGCAAAGTTCAAAAATCGATGTTCTTAAAATTTTGTCTGTATTCTATACATGGGTATGAACAGTTGTTTAAATTGCTAACTCCTACAAGTGAAAGTCCGAGGGACGGTGATATTTGAGCATCTCCACCGAAGAACTTGGAAGATTATTATTGTGCATAGTCAGCTTTGCCAATAACAACTTCCTGTTCTCAACTTTCTACACTATAGCTAAACCATTAGGGTGTCATTATGGTTTACAATTGGTGTAAATGTACATCCTAGTGCAGGTTTAAAATCCTCATTATATCCTTTTCATACTGAGGTGATGGATCAGGTGATGGGCGCCGTTTTACTGCGGCTACCCATTGTCCAAATCTTTTATTACAGGAAGACCGAAAAGGATCATCGGCTCCGCAGTACTGTACACTCTGGTAGCTCCTATTGCACCGACTGTGAATTAGTGAAAATAGCAGTGAAACTAACCTCCAGCCTCAGTAATATTTTAATCATGGTGGTGACTTCTCATTTGTTTGATACCTTTTTAGGGGTTGGGATCTGAACTTATGATTTGATCCTTAAATTATTTTCAGTTTGATGTTCGGACACGTTATTCATCACGTAAGCCCAAAAGAAAATGATCACGTTTAATAGTAAAACCCGCTGCTAAGTCTATTTTCCATTTATATACATGTAAGACTGATCAGACACGTTTCGTGCCATAGTCATCCATTATCATGACTACTTACAGTATCACAGCAATAAGTATTAGATAAGCTCCTTGTCAGTGACGACGATTGATTGATACTGGCTTGTATAACGCTGCTGTTATATCGTGTTACACGCATATGCCATGATGAACCGGGACTCCCCAGCTCTCTATTGTATGGAAACACTTAAATATGGGGAACGATGTTACACCGTTACCGTTTCAACATCTGTGAAGAGTCCCACGCCAACTGAAAACTCGTTCACGCAGTCAAGTTCCTTAATTAATCTCCTTAGTAACGCAATGCCACCAAAAAAGGAGCGACATATTTTGGCTGCAACATGTATGTGCAATGTATCACGCATCAAATTAGCGGGAACCTGTAGCTTTATGACACAAAATCCAAACTATCATCAGTGCAAAACAACTCTTCACGTCAAATCGTCACTAAACTGAAGATTTCACCATGAAAATTAATAATTTAATTTGTTTCTAATGACGTTTACACAACGCTGAACACTGCATTACGCTTAAAATATTAAATGAAAGCAAAACACATCAACACAGCACGAAACCAATCCTTCCAGGCGTCCTTCTGACGGCGATAAGAAGTGTTAATGGTGAATTTGGGAGTATACGATTCAACACTGTCGGATGAGATATGAACATCTATCTGCAGCCATTACAACACCCCGTACTATTTCTCCGGCATTTTTTTACCGGGGTGGCAACGGGCCAATAAGTAAGAACACCTCGTGATGTGTCGCGCGTTGATCCGCTCCCCCATTTTTTTTCCTTCAACATATCAACCTGCACGCCTCTGGGTTTACTTGCTGGTATGATGAATTGCTAATCGGATAACGAGGGTCAAGAGGATTTGGGAGTAAAGGATAGCAGACTAGATTGAGAGTGTGCGGGGAACATCCGAGTGCAGGACGGGGTATTGCTATGCCGACTCACTAGTTAAAATCTTTTATTGTAATTGTCTCTTTCTTTTGCTCCCAGAATGATTTAAATGCACGTCTCCGTCTTCGGTTATGCAAGGTGTACGTGAACGTAATACGGCATACGCAGTTATAGCTGAACGCAGTTTGGTATAGTTTTTTCTTATATTGAATTATTTAGGTTGATACGTGCTTAATGGAGATTCACGGCCGAAACCGAAACGTATTTTTATAATACATGGAGAGAAAAAGTCACCTGATCATATTGCACCGACTTCAAAGCATCTATTTTACAACTGTCCCGACTTATCCTTATCTCGTCAGTTTGCTATATGCAGTCACTTTTGCAATTTCAATGTAGCAAAAATCTTTTGCTTCTGCAAATAGCCATCGAGTTTGTTCAGGTTCTTGTTGCATTTTCGAGTAGGTGCATTTATAACAATTGTGTTGTCTGATCAACCTTCATTCTTGGTGGATATTTTGCCAAGAAGCCCTATTTGAACGTGTTAGCAATTCGTTGCCAATACACTGTGACTTACAATGCCATATTAGGGGCGCCGTTTTCCCTTCAACTTACGTTCATCCGATGTTAGAAAGTAGTGATTCAATTGGATCACTGAATCATTGATATATTCATCATTGGACGGCATTGGTGTACGTATTGTTTTGCTGGTTGGATTAACAATTCATTCTTTCAGTGAGACACAATTTCACGAATCATACTGAAAATAACCCGTTCATACAAATAAATTTGAATAACACGAAGATGAGCCGTTAGTTTAAGGTGGAGATCTGCTTAAAAGGTTTGAGGTAGCTGTACCAACAGGCCACTGAAACATAGGTCTGTAAGGAAATAAAACATTGCAAAATGGTAACAAACTTCAGTATCTTTATCACTCTACAAGTTCGTCAACCACCTCCACCCCCGCCGTAGGCCTATAGACCAATGGCCTACACAATGCACAGGGGCCGAACTTGAATTTGAAGTTTCCTACCTTTCGGTCTCTTCGAGTCCTCTTTGGCATTCTGGCTCCCTCATTTGCCTGAAACCTAATGCCATGTTTTGACCCCTTACTGACACTTGATTCAATGGCCTGTGCTGTATCGAAAGATACCTGGAGCAAACCCGGGATGAAAGCCTAGTGGGGTGATTGTGGAGTGGTACCTGTGCAAAACCTTACGGCTTTCATCCCAGGTTGTCGTAAGCACGGTCCTAGAGTTTCGAGTCTAGGTCGGTGACGCAAGCGATCATGGCAAAGTGGAAGATAAAAGGAGACCGGTGTGATATCAATCTTAGATGACTGCAGAGATAATCTTTGGAAGATTCTATTGAAGGTCGTTATCTAACGCCTTTATGGCCACTAGCTTCTAGGTTTAGGGCTTTTGAAAAAATCGTGTCCACAGCCCAGTCGACGCGTCGACTGTGCATGCACTACACGTATATTTGTCCTCACTGCACCGCGAAAATTGTAGGGGTTGTATCGCGTGAGTAAATGGGTTTCTGGTTACATGAGATGAGTTGATGAAGAATTAGCTGGAACTTTACAATTTGACATGCTGATTACTCATCTTTCAAACTTTTGTAACAGTTTCCTACATATTGAAAATTTCTTTGAACGGTAAGTACAAGGCGGGCTAAAAAGGGCCACAATAAAAATATCACTGGCACTTTTTATCCAGAAGTTATTCTATCTTTTAGATATTGAATACATGTTATGCTTATTTGGTTCGTTTAGTTTGGGTTGTTTCATTTAGCGCGTTTCAACATTTACATGCACCCCGACCAATGCCTTAAAGATGAGAGATCAGTTTTCCATGATATCCTGGTATATCGAATATAACGTGTCATATAGAAATATGTGTTTGGTCCTGGATAGAGAGGCGACACATTTGGCACAGAAAAAGCGAATCGAGTCGATG
The DNA here is from genome assembly GCF_910592395.1 of Lineus longissimus. NCBI lineage: Eukaryota > Metazoa > Nemertea > Pilidiophora > Heteronemertea > Lineidae > Lineus > Lineus longissimus. The sequence goes on along the minus strand of NC_088310.1, from coordinate 3,725,286 downwards.
GACCCAAAGTACGTCATAGAGAATTCAACGTCCTGTAGACATTCAGTACCTCTATGAAAACAAAGCAACCATTGAAGAAGGCCGAATACGTAAACAGCTGTTACGTGGTGGAGAACAAGGCGGTCTATGCTTCGAAAGAATTAACACACCTGCAATGATCATTGGAAAGGACTTTGGTAATTATACACGCAGAACTCTTATGTTTTATGAGGAGGTTCGGGTAAGAACTATATTTAGCTGAAGGGAAAACAACGACATAGGTAAATGGAAACCACAGCAGATTGGAACTCCGTAAAACCGGATTATTTTTCCTTTTTTTCAAATTTTCCAGGAAAGATGGCAGACAATTTTACGTCTGTGCTGTCTTCTAACGACTTGTCGCCAGCTGTTGTTTTCCTGCAGTTTATCCACTGGATCGCTCTTAACTTCCTGTGGTGGACCGCCACTGTTATCGGCCTCCCCGGAAACATCCTGTCCTTTCTTGTCACGACGAGGAAAGACAACTGGAGAATATCCACCTCAGTTTACATGTCTGCGCTTGCCGTCGTGGATACGATGACATTTCTATCCGGGGATACGATTGCCATTGTGTTCCAGTCGGAGGCGGTCAGAGAATACCTGGGATCTCATGTCGGGATGTTTTTGGTGTAAGTATAAGCCTTGGCGTGCTTTCATATTTTACCATCATAACACAATGCTTTATCCGAAACAAAACAATTCAAGAGCAGAGAGAACCTTTGCTGCGCAATTTCAATTTGTGCAAATTCATGTCCCGAACTGAAGCACGAAAGAGCGAACAAAATTTGGAATTTACCCAATTGACGAAAAGACATGAGAGAAACAGAGAGATGAAAATGTGGAGTTTTGATTTAAGTCTTGTGTATTTCTGTCCTTTGGTCCGTTCGGTCCTATGGTACACTATCATTAATAAGGAACTTCCTGTGAGGCTTCCATTGAGATAAAATTTATTTCCAGAGCTATGTGGTATCTAGATTACTCCTTTGCTATCTCATCTGGGTTGTTTTTGATGGAGATGTCGCTTGATCGTCTGATTGTTGTTCGATTCCCTATGGCAGCAAACAGACTCTGTACCACTACAAGAGCAAAGTGGACCATAGCAATAACTTTAGTCGTAGTATTTGGTCTCAATTCAAACGTCCTCTTTATCTATGGATACAAATATGACCCAGCAACTGGTAAGTTGATTGTCGATTGATAATGTAATCAAAAACTCTTTCCACAAAATAAGATCCTAAAGCAAGATAACGACTAACATATAAATAATCACTTAAATGAGGATCTAGCGAATACATTAATGATGGGTTGGACGCCTTCAACTTATGCGTGGATAATCATAATCAATAAATCATCGTATGATGGACTGAACACAGGAGGTTATCAAAAATTTGCGCATATAGCCCTCGAACGAGGTGCCCAGCCCGCACTATACTTGAAAGCGAGCAAGCTGTACCTTTTTTCATTTTGTCAGGCACGCAGTCGGTTGAGCCAAACGTACCGGATAATCCAGCACTGGAGATGTTTGGGTCAATGTTTCAGTTGTTCTTCGGAACACTCATACCATTTGTAGTGATCCTTGCTGTGAACATCTGGATTATATTCACGGTGAAGCGGGCATCACTGAAACAGAAACAGCTTTCTGGAGGAACTGGTACCCAAAGCGATGACAAACGGAAGCAGGAAACAGGTCATCTGACTCGCCAGCTCATACTCGTCAGCTGCGCGTACGTCGTGTGCTCGTTCCCACTTCGCCTGTACGAAATGGTGATTGACACTCCAGCTCTCAAGGCTATTTATAACTTTGATGACGTATACTGGTTCATGCGTTATAAAGTTGAATACGTCCTTTTGGCGGATCTGTGGGTTCTTAATTTCGGGCTGAATTTCTATCTTTATTGTATCGGCGGGAAGAAGTTTCGGAATGACGCAGTGAATATTTTAAAGCCGTGTTTTCTGTGCCGTGTATAAATGGTAAGAGATCACGAGATGACAAATTATTTTCTCTCAAAATATCAAAGTTCGTGTACTACACCTATAGACATGGCCCATCGATAGAGGGTGAAATCTCAAATAGTCCACGTCTATAGTACGGTACATGTATATGTGTTAAGCGAGAGAAGTCGTTTACCAAAATCCTAAGCATGAGTACTGAGATAGGCCATTCAGTGTCGACGGATTTCAACAGATTGCAGTCGACAGACTTTGCAACTGTTATGTTCTGGGAACCACATACATTAGAACACCATTGGCGATTTGTCTTCTTCTTCTTCTTTCTTCTTCCTTGAACGCAATTGGGTATACCTTTTCTGTGGTGAATAAATTATGGTAGTTAGCAGTAAAAGTTATTTATGTAGAGTTACCAGTTATTTACGGACGCAATCGACACGCATTAATAGACGGAGAATGAAGTTGCCTGATCATATTGCTTGTTACTATGATGTAGAAACAAATCTTCTCCTTCTGCAAATACCCATAGATTCATTCGGGTTCTTGTTGCCTTTCCGAGAAGCTGCATTTATAACTATGGTTTTATCAAGTTGCATTGTGTTCGTTCTATCATCATTCATAGTTTAAGTTGTGGACATTATCCGAAAATCATCAATAAGTCTGCAATTTTGCCGCTCAAGAAGCCCTATTTAGATGTTTTTGGCATTTCGTTGCCAATACATTGTGACACACACGTGCTACAGGATTTACACTGGAATAACCGGTAAGAGCCTGGACCGACTTCAAGATTCTGACAATCGTCTTAAAATGCCTACATGGACAGGCCCCAGCATACCTAGCGGAACTGATACCGACATGCAACCCCACACGTAATCTAAGGTCTACTGAGAAAATCATTCTCTCCATACCCAGGTTTAAGAGCGTGAGACGTTCGAGGGTCGCAGCTCCGCTGCACCATAGCATACATGCAGTATACTCCAGATGCCTGACACTTTGATGGGTAGGTTCCAAAAGGCACAAAAATTGTACCTCATCAGGAGACACTTCACAAATGACTGAGGCGAACTTGGGGGTGCTTTTGAACAATTTTATACTAAGTGGGAACAGCGCCTTACAAACTTAATTGAAGTTGCATTTGTCCTTTTTTTTCAGCAATGATGGCAGACAATTTGACGTCCCCGCGGTCTTCCAATACCATGTCGCCAGCTGTCGCTCTTTTACTGCAGCTCCTCCACGCTTTTGAGAGTCTGTGGTGGACCGCCACTGTTATCGGCCTCCCCGGAAACATCCTGTCCTTTCTTGTCACGACGAGGAAAGACAACTGGAGAATATCCACCTCAGTTTACATGTCTGCGCTTGCCATCGTGGATACGATGACATTTTTATCCGGGGATACCATTGCCATTGTGTTCCAGTCGGAGGCGGCCAGAGAATACCTGGGATCTCATGTTGAGATGTTATTGGAGTAAGATTAGCCGTAATGGCGTGCTGTATATTTCACCATCAGCATACTTAACAAAGCTTTCGGCTATAAAAGAGTAGAAAAAATATTGCGCGACTTCATTTTTTTCAAATTCGTGCCACGAAATTGGAAACGAAAGAGCGAACGAAATTGTGAATTTACGCAATTGACGAAGAGACATGAGAGTTGACAGAGTGGACTTTCGATTCAAGTTATGTGAATATCCATCCCTTGTTTTGCATATTCCTATTCCTATTCATAAGGAACTTCCTGTGAGGCTTCCATTTAAATCAAAGTCATATTATTTCCAGAGCTATGTGGTATCTAGAGTACTCCTTTGCGATCTCATCTGGGTTTTTTTTGATGGAGATGTCGCTTGATCGTCTGATTGTTGTTCGATTCCCTATGGCAGCAAACAGACTCTGCACAACTAAAAGAGCAAAGTGGACTGTCGCCGCAACATTAGTCGTAGTATTTGGTCTCAATTCAAACGTCCTCTTTATCTATGGATACAAATATGACCCAACAACTGGTAAGTTTACCGATTGTCGCAATGATTATCTGCGAACTCAGATGGACATCCTTGCCGTCATATCAGCCGTAGCTGATCCTTGCAGGTTCTGGTAAAACGACCCCCCCCCCCCCTCGGGGGTGCTGAGTAATGGCATCTAGTCGGAGTGTGGTCTAATTTTGGATGAGAGGTTTATGAAGTTTATATAATGTGACGTGCAGTTACCCATGCAGATGCATATATTGTGGAACTGTTAAAAGCATGTGCAACACGCCATACTTGGTCAGCTTTCTATCTTCTATATATGAATTTGCAGAAAGGTTCATGGCGTGACTTTGTTCGTGAGGTCACTGAATTTGAATTGGTGACCACACTAACCCAGTCCCCTGCCGTACAATGCAGCTCAGCATTTTTGGTATAATTTGGGAGGTGCTCGAATTATATTCATGTATTGGTAAGTAATCACTCACTCTGTCTTGGGTGCTCACGACTTTATCGTTTACATGCAAGTGAATCTGGTGCTCACGACTTAATATATTACCTGCAAGTGAATCTATGTCATGTGGTGTTGCCGACCGTTGAAATAGTTCCCCTTGTAAGTGTATGTATAATGTTCTTTCAACAACCGTAATCGGGCAGAGTTCAAAACGTTTGTTTCAAAGAACAACAATTGGCTACATTAGTAATGTGATCAAAAGATCGTTTGACGAAATAAGATGTTTACACTTGGTAACGACGTAAGATAAGTAATCATTTCAAATGAAGATCTTGCCCCTTACCTTGCAGTTACATGATTCGAGCCAAGCCCAATAAAAGGTTTATTGTCTTTAGACAAGGCCCGCTCGCACCTTTGTCTAAATTCCCATTGTTTGATGTCTTATTAAAGGGTTATCATGGCAAATCTTGATAACATCGAACCCCATGAAAGCTTTCACGGGACAAATAAACATAATCGACTCCGACATTTCATGAATGGATAATCAGAATCATGGTTTCTGTCCGACTAAATACGAGCATGCAGTACATTCTACTCTCGTTGCACTTTTTTTCATTTTGCCAGGCGCACAGTCGGTTGAGCCAAACGTACCGGATAATCCAGCCCTGGAGATGTTTGGGTCTATGTTCCAATTGTTCTTCGGAACACTCATACCATTTGTAATCATATTTGCAATGAACATCTGGATTATTTTCACGGTGAAGCGGGCATCACTGAAACAGAAACAGCTTTCTGGAGGAACTGGTACCCAAAGCGATGACAAACGGAAGCAGGAAACGGGTCATCTGACGCGCCAGCTCATACTCGTCAGCTGCGCGTACGTCGTGTGCTCGTTCCCACTTCGCCTGTACGAAATGGTGATTGACACTCCAGCTCTCAAGGCTATTTATAACGTTGATGACGTATACTGGTTCGTGCGTTATAGAGTTGAACAGACCCTTTTGGCGGATCTGTGGGTTCTCAATTTCGGGCTGAATTTTTATCTTTATTGTATTGGCGGGAGGAAGTTTCGGAATGACGCGGTGAATATTTTAAAGCCGTATTTTCTGTGCCTGGTATAAATGGTAAGAGATCACGAGATGACAAATTATTTTCTCTCAAAATATCAAAGTTCGTGTACTACACCTATAGACATGGCCCATCGATAGAGGGTCAAATCTTAAATAGTCCACGTCTATAGTACGGTATATGTCTTCTGCGACAGAAGTCGTTTACCAAAATCCTAAGCATGAGTACTGAGATAGGCCATTCGGTGTCGACGGATTTCAACTGCAGCCGACAGACTTTGCAACGGTTATGTTCTGGGAACCACATACATTAGAACACCATTGGCGATTTGTCTTCTTCTTCTTCTTTCTTCTTTTTGTACGCAATTGGGTATAACTTTTCTCTGGTGAATAAATTATGGCAGTTAGCAGTAAAAGCTATTTATGTTGAGTTACCAGTTATTTACGGACGCAATCGGCACGTATTAATAGATGGAGAATGAAGTTGCCTGATCATATTGCTTGTAATTATGATGTCGAAACAAATCTTTTGCTTCTGCAAATAGCCATCGATTTATTCGGGTTCTTGTTGCATTTCCGAGAAGCTGCATTTATAACTATGGTTTTATCAAGTCGCATTGTGTTCGTTCTATCATCATTCATAGTTTAAGTCGGGGATATTACCCGAAAAATCGTCAATAAGTCTGCAATTTTGCCGCTCAAGAAGCCCTAATAGGGCTTCTTGATTATTTAGATGTTTTTGGCATTTCGTTGCCAATACATTGTGACACACACGTGCTACAGGATTTACACTGGAATAACCGGTAAGAGCCTGGACCGACTTCAAGATTCTGACAATCGTCTTAAAATGCCTACATGGACAGGCCCCATCATACCTAGCGGAACTGATGCCGACATGCAACCCCACACGTAATCTAAGGTCTACTGAGAAAATCATTCTCTCCATACCCAGGTTTAAGAGCGTGGGACGTTCGAGGGTCGCAGCTCCGCTGCACCATAGCATACATGTAGTATACTCCAGATGCCTGACACTTTTATGGGTAAGTTCCAAAAGGCCCAAAAATCGTACCTCATCAGGAGACACTTCACATATATGACTGAGACAAACTTGGGGGTGCTTTTGAGCAATTTTATAGTGGAAACAGCGCCATAACTTAATTTGAGTTGCATTTGTCCTTTTTTTTCAGCAATGATGGCAGACAATTTTACGTCCGCGCGGTCTTCCAACACCATGTCGCCAGCTGCCGCTCTTTTACTGCAGCTCCTCCGCGCTTTTGACATCCTGTGGTGGACCGCCACTGTTATCGGCCTCCCCGGAAACATCCTGTCCTTTCTTGTCACGACGAGGAAAGACAACTGGAGAATATCCACCTCAGTTTACATGTCTGCGCTTGCCGTCGTGGATACGATGACATTTCTATCCGGGGATACGATTGCCATTGTGTTCCAGTCGGAGGCGGCCAGAGAATACCTGGGATCTCATGTTGAGATGTTTTTGGTGTAAGATTAGCCGTAATGGCGTGCTTTATATCTAACCATTAGTATACTTAACAAAGCTTTGCTAAAAAATAGCAGAAAAAATATTGCGCGACTTCATTTTTTGCAAATTCATGCCACGATCTTGAAAACGAAAGAGCGAACGAAATTGTGAATTGACGCAATTGACGAAGAGACATGAGAGTTGACAGAGTGGACTTTCGATTCAGGTTATGTGAATATCCATCCCTTGTTTTGCATATTCCTATTCCTATTCATAAGGAACTTCCTGTGAGGCTTCCATTCAAATCAAAGTCATATTATTTCCAGAGCTATGTGGTATCTAGATTACTCCTTTGCGATCTCATCTGGGTTGTTTTTGATGGAGATGTCGCTTGATCGTCTGATTGTTGTTCGATTCCCTATGGCAGCAAACAGACTCTGCACAACTAAAAGAGCAAAGTGGACTGTCGCCGCAACATTAGTCGTAGTATTTGGTCTCAATTCAAACGTCCTCTTTATCTATGGATACAAATATGACCCAACAACTGGTAAGTTTACCGATTGTCGCAATGATTATCTGCGAGCTCAGATAGACATCCTTGCCGTCATCTCAGCCGTAGCTGATCCTTGCAGGTTCTGGTAAAACGACCCCCCCCCCCCTCGGGGGTGCTGAGTAGTGGCATCTAGTCGGAGTGTTGTCTAGTTTTGGATGAGAGGTTTATGAAGTTTATATAATGTGACGTGCAGTTACCCATGCAGATGCATGTATTGTGGAACTGTTAAAAACATGTGCAACACGCCATACTTGGTCAGTTTTCTATCTTCTATATATGAATTTGCAGAAAGGTTCATGGCGTGACTTTGTTCGTGAGGTCACTGAATTTGAATTGGTGACCACACTAACCCAGTCCCCTGCCGTACAATGCAGCTCAGCATTTTTGGTATAATTTTGGAGGTGCTCGAATTATATTCATGTATTGGTAAGTAATCACTCACTCCGTCATAGGTGCTCACGACTTCATCTTTTGCATGCAAGTGAATCTGGTGCTCACGACTTAATATATTACGTGCAAGTGAATCTATGTCATGTGGTGTTGCCGACCGTTGAAATAGTTCCACTTGTAAGTGTATGTATAATATTCTTTAAACAACCGTAATCGGGCAGAAGTCAAAACGTTTGTTTCAAAGAACAACAATTGGCTACATTAGTAATGTGATCAAAAAGTCGTTTGAAGAAATAAGATGTTTACGCTTGGTAACGACGTAAGATAAGTAATCATTTCAAATGAAGATCTTGCCCCTTACCTTGCAGTTACATAATTCGAGCCAAGCCCAATAAACGGTATATTGTCTTTAGACAAGGCCCGCTCGCACCTTTGTCTAAATTCCCATTGTTTGACTGTCTTATTAAAGGGTTATCATGGCAAATCTTGATAACATCGACCCCATGAAAGCTTTCACGGGACAAATAAACATAATCGACTCCGACATTTCATGAATGGATAATCAGAATCATGGTTTCTGCCCGACTAAATACGAGCATGCAGTACATTCTACTCGTGTTGTACTTTTTTTCATTTTGTCAGGCGCACAGTCGGTTGAGCCAAACGTACCGGATAATCCAGCCCTGGAGATGTTTGGGTCTATGTTCCAATTGTTCTTCGGAACACTCATACCATTTGTAATGATATTTTCTGTGAACATCTGGATTATATTCACGGTGAAGCGGGCATCACTGAAACAGAAACAGCTTTCTGGAGGAACTGGTACCCAAAGCGATGACAAACGGAAGCAGGAAACAGGTCATCTGACGCGCCAGCTCATACTCGTCAGCTGCGCGTACGTCGTGTGCTCGTTCCCACTTCGCCTGTACGAAATGGTGATTGACACTCCAGCTCTCAAGGCTATTTATAACTTCGATGACCTATACTGGTTCTTGCGTTATAAGGCTGAATACGTCTTTTTGGTAGATCTCTGGGTTCTTAATTTCGGGCTGAATTTTTATCTTTATTGTATTGGCGGGAAGAAGTTTCGGAATGACGCGGTGAATATTTTAAAGCCGTATTTTCTGTGCCTGGTATAAATGGTAAGAGATCACGAAATGACAAATTATTTTCTCTCAAAATATCAAAGTTCGTGTACTACACCTATAGACATGGCCCATCGATAGAGGGTCAAATCTTAAATAGTCCACGTCTATAGTACGGTATATGTCTTCTGCGACAGAAGTCGTTTACCAAAATCCTAAGCATGAGTACTGAGATAGGCCATTCGGTGTCGACGGATTTCAACTGCAGCCGACAGACTTTGCAACTGTTATGTTCTGGGAACCACATACATTAGAACACCATTGGCGATTTGTCTTCTTCTTCTTCTTTCTTCTTCTTGAACGCAATTGGGTATAACTTTTCTGTGGTGAATGAATTGTGATAGAAAGCAGTAAAAGTTATTTATGTTGAGTAACCAGTGATTTACCGACGCAATCGACACGTATTAATAGACGGAGAATGAAGTTACCTGATCATATTGAATATTTGTAATTATGATGCAGAAATAAATCTTCTACATGTACTTCTGCAAATAGCCATCGATTTATTCGGGTTCTTGTTGCATTTCCGAGAAGCTGCATTTATAACTATGGTTTTATCAAGTCGCATTGTGTTCGTTCTATCATCATTCATAGTTATAAGTCGTGGATATTATCCGAAAAATCGTCAACAAATCTACAATTTTGCCGGTCAAGAAGCCCTATTTAGATGTTTTTGGCATTTCGTTGCCAATACATTGTGACACACACGTGCTACAGGACTTACATTGGAATAACCGGTAAGAGCCTGGACCGAGTTCAAGATTCTGACAATCGTCTCAAAATGCCCACATGGACAGGCCCCAGCATACCTAGCGGAACTGATACCGACATGCAACCCTACACGTAATCTAAGGTCTACTGAGAAAATCATTCTCTCCATACCCAGGTTTAAGAGCGTGAGACGTTCGAGCGAGGGTCGCAGCTCCGCTGCACCTTAGCATACATGCAGTATACTCCAGATGCCTGACACTTTGATGGGTAAGTTCCAAAAGGCCAAAAAATCGTACCTCATCAGGAGACACTTCACATAAATGATTGAGACGAACTTGGGGGTGCTTTTGAACAATTTTATACTACGAGTAAACAGCGCCATACAAACTTAATTTCAGTTGCATTTGTCCTTTTTTTCAGCGATGATGACAGACAATTTTACGTCCGCGCGGTCTTCCAACACCATGTCGCCAGCTGCCGCTTTTTTACTGCAGCTCCACCGCGCTTTTGAGAGTCTGTGGTGGACCGCCACTGTTATCGGCCTCCCCGGAAACATCCTGTCCTTTCTTGTCACGACGAGGAAAGACAACTGGAGAATATCCACCTCAGTTTACATGTCTGCGCTTGCCGTCGTGGATACGATGACATTTCTATCCGGGGATACGATTGCCATTGTGTTCCAGTCGGAGGCGGCCAGAGAATACCTGGGATCTCATGTTGAGATGTTATTGGAGTAAGATTAGCCGTAATGGCGTGCTGTATATCTCACCATCAGCATACTTAACAAAGCTTTGCTATAAAAGAGTAGAAAAAATATTACGCGACTTCATTTTTTTCAAATTCGTGCCACGAACTTGAAAATGAAAGAGCGAACGAAATTGTGAATTTACGCAATTGACGAAGAGACATGAGAGTTGACAGAGTGGACTTTCGATTCAGGTTATGTGAATATCCATCCCTTGTTTTGCATATTCCTATTCCTATTCATAAGGAACTTCCTGTGAGGCTTCCATTTAAATCAAAGTCATTTTATTTCCAGAGCTATGTGGTATCTAGAGTACTCCTTTGCGATCTCATCTGGGCTTTTTTTGATGGAGATGTCGCTTGATCGTCTGATTGTTGTTCGATTCCCTATGGCAGCAAACAGACTCTGCACGACTAAAAGAGCAAAGTGGACTGCCGCAGCAACATTAGTCGTAGTATTTGGTCTCAATTCAAACGTCCTCTTTATCTATGGATACAAATATGACCCAACAACTGGTAAGTTTACCGATTGTCGCAATGATTATCTGCGAGCTCAGATGGACATCCTTGCCGTCATATCAGCCGTAGCTGATCCTTGCAGGTTCTGGTAAAACGACCCCCCCCCCCTCGGGGGTGCTGAGTAGTGGCATCTAGTCGGAGTGTGGTCTAATTTTGGATGAGAGGTTTATGAAGTTTATATAATGTGACGTGCAGTTACCCATGCAGATGCATGTATTGTGGAACTGTTAAAAACATGTGCAACACGCCATACTTGGTCAGCTTTCTATCTTCTATATATGAATTTGCAGAAAGGTTCATGGCGTGACTTTGTTCGTGAGGTCACTGAATTTGAATTGGTGACCACACGAACCCATTCCCCTGCCGTACAATGCAGCTCAGCATTTTTGGTATAATTTTGGAGGTGCTCGAATTATATTCATGTATTGGTAAGTAATCACTCACTCTGTCTTGGGTGCTCACGACTTTATCTTTTACATGCAAGTGAATCTGGTGCTCACGACTTAATATATTACCTGCAAGTGAATCTATGTCATGTGGTGTTGCCGACCGTTGAAATACATGTAGTTCCACTTGTAAGTGTATGTATAATGTTCTTTCAACAACCGTAATCGGGCAGAAGTCAAAACGTTTGTTTCAAAGAACAACAATTGGCTACATTAGTAATGTGATCAAAAGGTCGTTTGACGAAATAAGATGTTTACACTTGGTAACGACGTAAGATAAGTAATCATACCTTGAAGTTACATAATTCGAGCCAAGCCCAATAAACGGTTTATTGTCTTTAGACAAGGCCCGCTCGCACCTTTGTCTAAATTCCCATTGTTTGATGTCTTATTAAAGGGTTATCATGGCAAATCTTGATAACATCGACCCCCATGAAAGCTTTTACGGGACAAATAAACATAATCGACTCCGACATTTCGTGAATGGATAATCAGAATCATGGTTTCTGTCCGACTAAATACGAGCATGCAGTACATTCTACTCTTGTTGTACTTTTTTTCATTTTGTCAGGGGCACAGTCGGTTGAGCCAAACGTACCGGATAATCCAGCCCTGGAGATGTTTGGGTCTATGTTCCAATTGTTCTTCGGAACACTCATACCATTTGTAATCATATTTGCGATGAACATCTGGATTATATTCACGGTGAAGCGGGCATCACTGAAACAGAAACAGCTTTCTGGAGGAACTGGTACACAAAGCGATGACAAACGGAAGCAGGAAACGGGTCATCTGACGCGCCAGCTCATACTCGTCAGCTGCGCGTACGTCGTGTGCTCGTTCCCACTTCGCCTGTACGAAATGGTGATTGACACTCCAGCTCTCAAGGCTATTTATAACGTTAATGACGGATACTGGTTCGTGCGTTATAGAGTTGAACAGAACCTTTTGGCGGATCTGTGGGTTCTTAATTTCGGGCTGAATTTTTATCTTTATTGTATTGGCGGGAGGAGGTTTCGGAATGACGCGGTGAATATTTTAAAGCCGTATTTTCCGTGCCTGGTATAAATGGTAAGAGATCACGAGATGACAAATTATTTTCTCTCAAAATATCCAAGTTTGTGTACTGCACCTAGAGACATGGCCCATCGATAGATGGTCAAATCTTAAATAGTCCACGTCTATAGTACGGTATATGTCTTCTGCGACAGAAGTCGTTTACCAAAATCCTAAGCATGAGTACTGAGATAGGCCATTCGGTGTCGACGGATTTCAACTGCAGCCGACAGACTTTGCAACTGTTATGTTCTGGGAACCACATACATTAGAACACCATTGGCGATTTGTCTTCTTCTTCTTCTTTCTTCTTCTTGAACGCAATTGGGTATAACTTTTCTGTGGTGAATGAATTGTGATAGTAAGCAGTAAAAGTTATTTATGTTGAGTTACCAGTGATTTACGGACGCAATCGGCACGTATTAATAGACGGAGAATGAAGTTGCCTGATCATATTGCTTGTAACTATGATGTAGAAACAAATCTTCTGCTTCTGCAAATAGCCATCGATTTATTCGGGTTCTTGTTGCATTTCCGAGAAGCTGCATTTATAACTATGGTGTTATCAAGTCGCATTGTGTTCGTTCTATCATCATTCATAGTTTAAGTCGTGGACATTACCCGAAAAATCGTCAATAAGTCTGCAATTTTGCCGCTCAAGAAGCCCTATTTAGATGTTTTTGGCATTTCGTTGCCAATACATTGTGACACACACGTGCTACAGGATTTACATTGGAATAACCGGTAAGAGCCTGGACCGACTTCAAGATTCTGACAATTGTCTTAAAATGCCTACATGGACAGGCCCCAGCATACCTAGCGGAACTGATACCGACATGCAACCCCACACGTAATCTAAGGTCTACTGAGAAAATCATTCTCTCCATACCCAGGTTTAAGAACGTGAGACGTTCGAGGGTCGCAGCTCCGCTGCACCATAGCATACATGCAGTATACTCCAGATGCCTGACACTTTGATGGGTAGGTTCCAAAAGGCACAAAAATTGTACCTCATCAGGAGACACTTCACATAAATGACTGAGATGAACTTTGGGATGCTTTTGAACAATTTTATACCAAGTGGAAACAGCGCCATACAAACTTAATTTGAGTTGCATTTGTCCTTTTTTTTCAGCAATGATGGCAGACAATTTTACGTCCGCGCGGTCTTCCAACACCATGTCGCCAGCTGCCGCTCTTTTACTGCAGCTCCTCCTCGCTTTTGACATCCTGTGGTGGACCGCCACTGTTATCGGCCTCCCCGGAAACATCCTGTCCTTTCTTGTCACGACGAGGAAAGACAACTGGAGAATATCCACCTCAGTTTACATGTCTGCGCTTGCCGTCGTGGATACGATGACATTTCTATCCGGGGATACCACTGCCATTGTGTTCCAGTCGGAGGCGGCCAGAGAATACCTGGGATCTCATGTCGAGATGTTTGTGGTGTAAGAATTAGTCATATTGGTGTGCTGTATATTTCACCATCAGCATACTTAGGTCTCATTAGGGAGTTTTTTTTGTTATTCATGCGCGGCCAAGCCCTAACCGTAATTCCTAAAATCATTGATTTCTCGGTCCTTACAGTATGTCAGCGCTGATTCAGCAGTTGTTTTGGCAAAGACATGATTTTTTGGAGTTTCTGAAACCTAGAGCGCTACTCAATAGGCGACTAACAAGAAACTACGCATTTATACTGTTGTTGCCGACGTATGTGTACACTGAACTTGGGATGTGCGTCGGCCCCGTGTTGAAATGCCGTCCAGTGCCAGTTGGTGCGTTTTTCGCTGATTTGTGCAAAATTCAACATATCTCAAAAGTTCAATGGTTGACCCTCGATTTTTTTGATTTTTGTATAGCGTAAGCAACTGTCTTTCATGGGAGAATGATCTCTGTAAGAATTATTCAGGAAGAAATGTATAATATTTGGGGTTTTTCGTGATTGTCCGGCCCAATTGGCAATATTGCCATTTGGGATGGTGAACAGAGCTAGGAGCAAATGCGACGCTTATGATTTATTTAAAGAAATAAAATGCCCGATTTAACATCCTGCAGAATCAGGGGAATCGGGCGTTTCCAGTGATATACGACACAAATGGGTTGTCCTCATGCATTCACTTTGGAAACGCATTTTAAAATAGATGTTACGTCCTGTTAATGGGACACGTCATCATCGCGTACATTTGGGAAAAACTCCCTAACGAGACCTTAACAAAGCTTTGCTAAAAAAAAGAGCAGAAAAATATTGCGCGACTTCATTTTTTGCAAATTCGTGCCACGATCATGAAAACGAAAGAGCGAACGAAATTGTGAATTTACGCAATTGACGAAGAGAGAGTGGACTTTCGATTCAGGTTATGTGAATATCCATCCCTTGTTTTGCATATTCCTATTCCTATTCATAAGGAACTTCCTGTGAGGCTTCCATTTAAATCAAAGTCATGTTATTTCCAGAGCTGTTTGGTATCTAGATTACTCCTTTGCGATCTCATCTGGGTTTTTTTTGATGGAGATGTCGCTTGATCGTCTGATTGTTGTTCGATTCCCTATGGCAGCAAACAGACTCTGCACAACTAAAAGAGCAAAGTGGACTGTCGCCGCAACATTAGTCGTAGTATTTGGTCTCAATTCAAACGTCCTCTTTATCTATGGATACAAATATGACCCAACAACTGGTAAGTTTACCGATTGTCGCAATGATTATCTGCGAACTCAGATGGACATCCTTGCCGTCATATCAGCCGTAGCTGATCCTTGCAGGTTCTGGTAAAACGACCCCCCCCCCCTCGGGGGTGCTGAGAAGTGGCATCTAGTTGGAGTGTGGTCTAATTTTGGATGAGAGGTTTATGAAGTTTATATAATGTGACGTGCAGTTACCCATGCAGATGCATGTATTGTGGAACTGTTAAAACATGTGCAACACGCCATACTTGGTCAGTTTTCTATCTTCTATATATGAATTTGCAGAAAGGTTCATGGCGTGACTTTGTTCGTGAGGTCACTAAATTTGAATTGGTGACCACACTAACCCATTCCCCTGCCGTACAATGCAGCTCAGCATTTTTGGTATACTTTGGGAGGTGCTCGAATTATATTCATGTATTGGTAAGTAATCACTCACTCTGTCATAGGTGCTCACGACTTCATCTTTTGCATGCAAGTGAATCTGGTGCTCACGACTTAATATATTACCTGCAAGTGAATCTATGTCATGTGGTGTTGCCGACCGTTGAAATAGTTCCACTTGTAAGTGTATGTATAATATTCTTTAAACAACCGTAATCAGGCAGAAGTCAAAACGTTTGTTTCAAAGAACAACAATTGGCTACATTAGTAATGTGATCAAAAAGTCGTTTGAAGAAATAAGATGTTTACGCTTGGTAACGACGTAAGATAAGTAATCATTTCAAATGAAGATCTTGCCCCTTACCTTGCAGTTACATAATTCGAGCCAAGCCCAATAAACGGTATATTGTCTTTAGACAAGGCCCGCTCGCACCTTTGTCTAAATTCCCATTGTTTGACTGTCTTATTAAAGGGTTATCATGGCAAATCTTGATAACATCGACCCCATGAAAGCTTTCACGGGACAAATAAACATAATCGACTCCGACATTTCATGAATGGATAATCAGAATCATGGTTTCTGTCCGACTAAATACGAGCATGCAGTACATTCTACTCGTGTTGTACTTTTTTCATTTTGCCAGGCGCACAGTCGGTTGAGGCAAACGTACCGGATAATCCAGCCCTGGAGATGTTTGGGTCTATGTTCCAATTGTTCTTCGGAGCACTCATACCATTTGTAATCATATTTTCTGTGAACATCTGGATTATATTCACGGTGAAGCGGGCATCACTGAAACAGAAACAGCTTTCTGGAGGAACTGGTACCCAAACCGATGACAAACGGAAGCAGGAAACAGGTCATCTGACGCGCCAGCTCATACTCGTCAGCTGCGCGTACGTCGTGTGCTCGTTCCCACTTCGTCTGTACGAAATGGTGATTGACACTCCAGCTCTCAAGGCTATTTATAACTTCGATGACCTATACTGGTTCTTGCGTCATAAGGTTGAATACGTCTTTTTGGTAGATCTCTGGGTTCTTAATTTCGGGCTGAATTTTTATCTTTATTGTATTGGCGGGAAGAAGTTTCGGAATGACGCGGTGAATATTTTAAAGCCGTGTTTTCTGTGCCGTGTATAAATGGTAAGAGGTCACGAGATGACAAATTATTTTCTCTCAAAATATCAAAGTTCGTGTACTACACCTATAGACATGGCCCATCGATAGAGGGTGAAATCTCAAATAGTCCACGTCTAAAGTACGGTCCATGTGTTATGCGACAGAAGTCGTTTACCAAAATCCTAAGCATGAGTACTGAGATAGGCCATTCGGTGTCGACGGATTTCAACTGCAGCCGACAGACTTTGCAACTGTTATGTTCTGGGAAACACATACATTAGAACACCATTGGCGATTTGTCTTCTTCTTTCTTCTTCTTGAACGCAATTGGGTATAACTTTTCTGTGGTGAATGAATTGTAATAGTTAGCAGTAAAAGTTATTTATATTGAGTTACCAGTGATTTACCTACGCAATCGACACGTATTAATAGATGGAGAATGAAGTTGCCTGATCATATTGCTTGTAATTATGATGTAGAAACAAATCTTCTGCTTCTGCAAATAGCCATCGATTTATTCGGGTTCTTGTTGCCATTCTGAGAAGCTGAATTTATAAATATGGTGTTATCAAGTCGCATTGTGTTCGTTCTATCATCATTCATAGTTTAAGTCGTGGGCATTACCCGAAAAATCGTCAATAAGTCTGCAATTTTGCCGCTCAAGAAGCCCTATTTAGATGTTTTGGGCATTTCGTTGCCAATACATTGTGACACACACGTGCTACAGGAATTACATTGGAATAACCGGTAAGAGCCTGGACCGACTTCAAGATTCTGACAATCGTCTTAAAATGCCTACATGGACAGGCCCCAGCATACCTAGCGGAACTGATACCGACATGCAACCCCACACGTAATCTAAGGTCTACTGAGAAAATCATTCTCTCCATACCCAAGTTTAAGAGCGTGAGACGTTCGAGCGAGGGTCGCAGCTCCGCTGCACCTTAGCATACATGTAGTATACTCCAAATGCCTGACACTTTGATGGGTAAGTTCCAAAAGGCCAAAAAATCGTACTTCATCAGGAGATACTTCACATAAATGACTGAGATGAACTTGGGGGTGCTTTTGAACAATTTTATACCAAGTGGAAACAGCGCCTCACAAACTTAATTTGAGTTGCATTTGTCCTTTTTTTTCAGCAATGATGGCAGACATTTTTATTTCCGCGCGGTCTTCCAACACCATGTCGCCAGCTGCCGCTCTTTTACTGCAGCTCCTCCGCGCTTTTGACATCCTGTGGTGGACCGCCACTGTTATCGGCCTCCCCGGAAACATCCTGTCCTTTCTTGTCACGACGAGGAAAGACAACTGGAGAATATCCACCTCAGTTTACATGTCTGCGCTTGCCGTCGTGGATACGATGACATTTCTATCCGGGGATACCACTGCCATTGTGTTCCAGTCGGAGGCGGCCAGAGAATACCTGGGATCTCATGTCGAGATGTTTGTGGTGTAAGAATTAGTCATATTGGTGTGCTGTATATTTCACCATCAGCATACTTAACAAAGGTTTGCTAAAAAAAGAGCAGAAAATTATTGCGCGACTTCATTTTTTTCAAATTCGTGCCACGATCTTGAAAACGAAAGAGCGAACGAAATTGTGAATTTACGCAATTGACGAAGAAACATGAGAGTTGACAGAGTGGACTTTCGATTCAGTTCATGTGAATATCCATCCCTTGTTTTGCATATTCCTATTCCTATTCATAAGGAACTTCCTGTGAGCCTTCCATTTAAATCAAAGTCATATTATTTCCAGAGCTGTTTGGTATCTAGATTACTCCTTTGCGATCTCATCTGGGTTATTTTTGATGGAGATGTCGCTTGATCGTCTGATTGTTGTTCGATTCCCTATGGCAGCAAACAGACTCTGCACAACTAAAAGAGCAAAGTGGACTGTCGCCGCAACATTAGTCGTAGTATTTGGTCTCAATTCAAACGTCCTCTTTATCTATGAATACAAATATGACCCAAAAACTGGTAAGTTTACCGATTGTCGCAATGAATTGGTAAATAATCACTCACTCTGTCATAGGTGCTCACGACTTTATCTTTTACATGCAAGTGAATCTGGTGCTCACGACTTAATATATTACATGCAAGTGAATCTATGTCATGTGGTGTTGCCGGCTGATGAAATAGTGTCACTTGTAAGTGTATGTATAATGTTCTTTCAACAACCGTAATCGGGCAGAAGTCAAAACGTTTGTTTCAAAGAACAACAATTGGCTACATTAGTAATGTGATCAAAAGGTCGTTTGACGAAATAAGATGTTTACACTTGGTAACGACGTAAGATAAGTAATCATACCTTGCAGTTACATAATTCGAGCCAAGCCCAATAAACGGTTTATTGTCTTTAGACAAGGCCCGCTCGCACCTTTGTCTAAATTCCCATTGTTTGACTGTCTTATTAAAGGGTTATCATGGCAAATCTTGATAACATCGTCCCTCATGAAAGCTTTCACGCGACAAATAAACATAATTGACTCCGACATTTCATGAATGGATAATCAGAATCTTGGTTTCTGTCCGACTAAATACGAGCATGCAGTACATTCTACTCTTGTTGTACTTTTTTTCATTTTGTCAGGGGCACAGTCGGTTGAGGCAAACGTACCGGATAATCCAGCACTGGAAATGTTTGGGTCTATGTTCCAATTGTTCTTCGGAACACTCATACCATTTGTAATCATATTTTCTGTGAACATCTGGATTATATTCACGGTGAAGCGGGCATCACTGAAACAGAAACAGCTTTCTGGAGGAACTGGTACCCAAACCGATGACAAACGGAAGCAGGAAACAGGTCATCTGACTCGCCAGCTCATACTCGTCAGCTGCGCGTACGTCGTGTGCTCGTTCCCACTTCGCCTGTACGAAATGGTGATTGACACTCCAGCTCTCAAGGCTATTTATAACTTCGATGACCTATACTGGTTCTTGCGTTATAAGGCTGAATACGTCTTTTTGGTAGATCTCTGGGTTCTTAATTTCGGGCTGAATTTCTATCTTTATTGTATTGGCGGGAAGAAGTTTCGAAATGACACGGTGAATATTTTAAAGTCGTGTTTACCATGTCGAGTTTAATAGTAGGAGCTCACGAGATGAACAGTTATTGTCTCACATATGTCAAACTCCGAGTATGATACCTGTACGACAAATACTGTTATTTGACCTAAATCGTTTATCCATATCCTATTATGAGTACTTAAATAGACCTGCCGGTGTCGACGGATTTCAACTGCAGCCGACAGACATAGCAATGGTTCTGTTCTGGGAACCAGGACGACGTTAATCAAATGCATTAGAACACTATTGGTGATTCTTCTTCCAAAATCCTATTTCCAACGACAATCTGTTAAGGTCGGCACTCGTAACAAAAGAGGCCACAGCATTGGCTACATGTAGCATTTTCATGCTTTGGGACCTGTCAAACAGAACATCATGGCATTAGTCTAACAAATAATAACGAAACACTTTCAACCTCTTCCGCCGAGTCTTTATAGCTCAAACAGCATCAATTCCGATACTAAAAACGAGTCTCTTTGTGCTAAAAATGTTTCCAGCTCAAATTAAATCACGGAGAACACCATCCTCATCCATGCAGTGGTAGTTCATCAGGTTCGTGCATGTGCTCAATCTGTAACCTTTTTCACCGGCCGTGTCTTTCTCACATCTGCTACTTGCCACAAAAATCCATGATGGTAATTGATCAATTCAGGTTGATCCAACTCCGTCCTATCGCTTCCGATGCCATGTGAATGGTGAACATTGTTATTGATCTGTGTCGTAGTTTTGCACCTCTGTCGTCGGTTGGAATGACACATTTTCTCCAATATCACTTCGCCAATTGCAAGACTGGCAAAAAAAGTACCAATTTAAGGAATAGTTATACATGTAATGTAGATGAAGCTATTTAGCCGGTTTTGGTGCATCTGTTTCCCAAGGCCTATTACACGTAATATAGGCATTTTGTACAGGCGCCTTTCAACCAGCTTAGAGCGTTTACACAGTATATATATCATGAACGGTTGTGGTTACAGATGATAGATGACGAAAGACAAAAGGAACAACCAAAATTCAGACCAGAGATGTTGTAACATGTCAAATGGTTTCCAGTACAAGTGTTCTGTGTTCTCACTCTATTAAAGGCCTGATTCCACTCGGTTGGTTTCCTGCCGCATCAAAAGCTGAGTCTCCAGCGGATATTTGGTAGGAAATGCATCTTTTGTGCATGCGGGCTCATTGGACTTTGTGGAGTTGGGATTTAGCACCGTGCCAGATGGAAGGATACCACTAATTATTACCCTATATTTCGCCATGCTATGACATTTATGAGTCGATGACCATAAGTGTCATTTAATTCACACATCTCAGGGTGGATGACGATGATGATGAAGCCACCAGAAGGAAGAAACTTCATTTCGACGTTGACGGCTGAATCGAATTGTCATGATCAGGAGGAATACGTATGAGCGTGTGATATACATAACAAAGCACGCAATAGAATATGGTATGTTATGGAGATATTGAACCGATCTCGAAAAGAACCTATGTTGAATGCTATAAATGGCTTGCCAGAAGTGACCACTTCTATGGTAAAGGCTAGCTATAATTGCGTGTTAAGAAGCCTGAAGGAAAAACACGACTGTGAAAGAAATCGATCTTGCTGCAGAAGACACAAAAACGTATGCTTCAATTCATCAATGGCTAAGTTGATAACAAAAAATATTATGATTTATACAGGGTGTAAAAAATAGTCTTAGTACTTTCAAAAATTAATGAATTGCTCTGTTAATTTATTATTTTTTTCAAAAACAGCAAAACACAATGAAACATATAGAGGATGAGGTTAAACCCCTGCTAATGAAAATTTTTCAATATGTCATACCAAATATCCAGTTGGCCGCATAAAATTGTGTGCGTAGGACTAGTATGATGAACAATCTCTGCAATACATTTCATCAAAGTAATGCCACTAATTAGTGATCGAGCTTTCCAATATGTCCTCTAAGTGCACTCGGGATATTTTCGTCACCAATCTGATCCTTTAGGGAATAAATAACTAATTCCCTTTGGTACTGCTCAATCCTAAATCGGCGTGTTTGAAAAGAATCGCTGAGAAAACATCATAATGTTTTTGCCCGTACCGGCTAATACCCATTAGTTTATTGGCTTGGATTTTTTTGGTTTCTGTTTTAGGTATCGGTAAAAGGCAACGATCTTACTGATACGAGGTAAACTACGATTTCAACATCTTGTCACTATTAACAGTGTTTTATGCCTAACCTACCACAAATGACATATATTATTTTGAAGTTTTATTTTCAAATTGGTAATATCTTCTCCCCTTGACACTTTCATGATCCTAATTTATACAAAATGAGGAATTTCTCTTGTACCAGACTTGGCGATGTTGGGCTAAGACAAAGAGAAGTGGCTAACGATCCAAAAGGGTTAAACATGTCGACACGATGATAGCACATGAGAGAAATTGAAAGTTATCAGCGATTCAAGCAGAGACCGAGTGAAATCGACAGCTAATTAACATCTTAGGATCCGAATAGGCCTCAAACTCAATGTAACTCCACCCGATTTCCCTTAAGACTTTTCCTCATGTTCAAAAATGCATTGTGTCCGCAATTTAACCACAGTTTTGCCTCAAACTTACATCAGTGTTACAGATACTCTCAGAGAAACAGAAACTGATTCGCCGGGGTGGGTAATATTGACGGCGACCGCACTGTTTACCCTCCAGGTTAAATACGAGTTCATTATCTCATAAACCATTGCCCTGAACCCGAAGTGTCCCCTAGCGACCCTGGTATCGATCAATCAATTAATGCTATTATAGCCTCGCATATGTTGAATGTGTCAACAAGTAACTTGATATTAGTATTAATCTAGCTACAATGATGGAAATAGGATGATGGACGTATGGTTTAGACAATGCCAGTAATTTGGTTGGCTTGTATTAATATCGTTACTTCGTAGGGCTTCATGTACATACAGGGTGTTTGAAAGAATTTAGTCTGGCATTTCTGCGAGCAAGACTAACTACTACCTATTGCGACAAAGCAACCATATAGAACATATATAGCAGACTGTGGATTTCTGTCATTTAACTACTTTTCGTTAAATATTTATATAAAAATATGCCAAGATTTTTTGACATCCCATGCCTAATTTCAAGACAATGGTGCTCAACTGTGCCAGTGCAAGATTGGCAGATAGCTCCTACTTTATGATTCTATTACCATTGTATTGACTCACGTTGTCTATTGGGCAAGAAGTCTTTCACAATTGCTTTTTTGGTGTCACATTTTCGTTTTGATGTCCATGAATTTACTTTTTGTACAAGTTGGACGGAAAATCCTATCATATACATGTATTTAGATAGACCAAATCTGAGTCTATTTTAGATGATAGTCATTAAGATAGGCCCTATCACGTGAAGTACGATGCGCCTTTGCTCTGCTCCTGGTATTATCCGGACACTATATTATGATCACCCTCCATCAGCCGTTGTATCTGTTAGCCTCCGACCAGTTCTAGCAAAGTTATTGTGTTTAGCATAGAGCTCTGTGAATGCAATATCCTTGACCAAATAATGCTGTTTTCTATATCCATTACTATCGTAAACAATGTACTTTTTCTCCATCGTGTTTGCGCCACTTAAACCGAATGATGACCAACCACTCAACGCATGGAGTTGAGAGGAGCCTTAATATCAAGCAAGATTCCACTCCTATTTTTATTGCCCACTAAGAGGTACAGCGACAGTACAATGGTGGTGATTATGCAAAGCCGCAGGAGGCCAAGCTTCCCGAGCTTCAGGGACTCTCACTCGGTAATTAAGACCTCCCTTGGTTTATGCCTTAAGTCAGACCATGGGCTTCCAATGGGATTGCAAAACAAATATTTCGTAACCATGTTTACTGAAATGCCAAAGTCCACTTGGGTCGCAAAATTAGATTTAAGAAAAAACAAACTTTGAAAAAATCGGCCAAGTCATTTTCGCAATGCAGCCCAAAAGTACAGTAACATTGACTGATGCGAAGACTATAGATTGATCTGTCAAGACGGTGTAATGTCATTACTAAAAAGACGCTGATGAGGACCCAAAATTGCTCTCCCTGACATTCCTAATTGATACGTCAACACCTTCGGGCATGACAAATTGACAACGCGGATTTCCGTATTGGCCTTATATCGATCAACAATTTAGACATCTGTCGGGAAGATCGTTTTTGTCAGTAATGGAGACATTCGGCTCAGCGGAATATACCAAGACCTTATTGATTTTCGATAGAAGCTTTCAAGGAAATCTTATATCGCATTTTAAAGAACATGTCCATATGTTTGGCCTTGTTGGGTTTTTTAATAATAAGAGGTGCGGACCTAACCTGCTCTTCCTAAAACCTCTTCTGCGAAAAAAAAAGAACAGAAAAATAAATTTTGGTTTTTACATCATTCTGTTCTTCTTCTTGGCACATTTGTGAGATCCATCAATATTGCTGACCTCAACGTTTCGTCAGTAACAAGCCAATGGCAGCAGTCTCGTGTCCATGCAGTGTACGCATCACGCTCAAAGATAACACAACGTGCGATTGTAGCCTCCTTAGTAATATTTTTCGCAACGCTTTGCTGGGAGAAGACCAGGGGAGACGCACATAGAATAAGAGCCATCGTACCCTTGAAACAGCCAAACGATTTAAAGACCTAACAGCTGGAAAACGTGTCATCAGGATGAAAGGTTTTTTTCCAAAGATTTTTTTATCACAACACGGTGAATGTTTCTTATCCGATTTCTGGTTTACGAACATCATTTTTTAAGACGAATATCCTTTCTAAGCTTTTTCTTCACCAAAGGAAAGAGAAGACATCAGAAAACGGCAAGAATAAAAAGCACGAGGTCACTAGTGGTATGATTGGGGCCCTGCCCTTCCCAGTTTAAAACTGGTTTATTTTTTAAAGTATTTTTCTGAAGAAGATAAAGAGGCAAACGTTAGACTACAAAAATGTTGGCTGGCGTCCAATTCGTCATTTAACATGTATGTCGTTTTTTTCAGACCACCGGAAGCATGTTCGCCATACACCACACACGTGGCATATTAAAGAATGCTATGTACAGCTGCCAATGACAGTCAATACCAGGAAGTCATCATGTTGCAGTTAAGTAAGTTACATGGAACAAAAACCACTTCAAACTTCGTCTGCAACGGAAAGCTTTTTCGCTGAACGATATTCCATTTGGTTAGAGAAAATATGGCCAATAAAAAGACTTTCCAATTGGAAAAAAAGGCAATGCCATGTTCAAAGGCTAGGATTTGGATTTTGTCTTGTCCTGGGAGAAAAACTACTTACAAAGAAACATATGTCTCGCCTGCTTTCTCTGAGAGAATTTCGGATATTGGCTATTGGTACATACATGAGTTGCAAAGACAGATTTTTTTCTAAGATTTCTTATAAGCACGTGTCTTGCACTGTGCGTGCTACAAGAAAGCTGTAGGTCATTTTCTTGGCTTATTTACACGTATTCTCCGTCGCGTTTTTAGCAACTGGCACGTGTCCAGAGAGTCGTGGGGTCCGGACTCCGTGGGACGTGGGACGTTTACTCTCGAAGCTGTTATACAGCTGAAATGCTAGAAAATTACGCCGTTTGCTTTCTAGATTTTTATTCTTTCAACTCTGGTGGGTTTAAACCCCTGCGCTTCCCTCAATGTGATTCTGTTACATTTTCTGGATGGTCGATGGTCGAATTACTCCCTCCCTGCTCATCCTAAAAACCCTCTGAGCAGAAGTTCCGTGCACTTTTGTACTAAACCGTAATAACCTTTTACAATTCCGTTCCTATAAAGGCACGGCAAAACACGAGCACCTGCTTCGTAGAGGATAAATCTAAACACTGGAAACAGTTTAAAGTAAAACTCGTATAGTTTGAATAGCAAGCAGAGTGGGAGAAGTTCAGCCATAAAATATCTGTAGATTAGATTGGTTTCCGGATAGGACTTTGACCACAATTATAGGAAAACGCCGCGCCAGTTTTTGTTTAATGTCTGTCTGGTACCTGGACAGTCAGGTCAGGTTGGCTCGTGTTTGCTGTTTTCACCTTCCTGTTCGTAGAATTTCGAATTAAGAATTAAATCAGCGTAATTTTCATATAAAGCGCTTTATACTGTACAGCAGTATCAAAGCGCTATTTATTCATCACCCTAATCCTGACACGGCTTTCTGTAGAAATCAAGCGTGTACGTACTGCGCTACACTAGGCCATTTCAGGCCAGTTGATCAAGAGTAACTTCCGCCTCCGATGTAATTAACAAATTGACGAAAACCCCAATATTTCAAACGGCATGAGTGATTAAATTAACTGATTGCAGGAGTAAAAAATGGAATGCAATTGGTTCGTCTCATAAAAAGATTTAACAACCTATTTTTATAACCAATTAATTTCCAGCATCAAATTCACACACGTTATTTTCGCCTGATTAAATCCGGTTGTAGCAACAAATTAAACAACGCCGCAAAACATAATTTACAAGGGAGAAAAGTGCTCAATATTGGACGAATTGCAAGCAGCATGGATGGTGTTCTTAACCTTCGATCATTCATGAGTCTAGTCACTACAGACGTGACTGATCCACCTCCGACCGACAATTTTCTCTTGTTTGGAATCTACGGGATTGGGATTGCAAAATATATGTATGGTAAAAACCGAGTCCTCCAATGGGTCCTCCACGAAATCTTGGGTCCTTCACGAAACCGCCATAACGCATGTTTAGCAAAGTTGCTCAAAGATCGGAGACTGCTGTAACTACCAAAAGTGTGAAATTGAGACAACGTACGTGTATATGATTGGCATCTTCAAGAACCGTGTCTTGCTACAGAAGTTATCATTCCCCTAATGGTGCCGGTGAATTTCTATTCAAACCAAAATGCATGCTTCTGAAATGCTCGTCATCAAAGGTAAATTCGACTGGTGCCTCAGAAGAGTGGTATCAGGCGGTGTGACGGTTGACAAAAAGGGCAAATCCCGATTATGTTGGCTCATTAAGCTAGCTCACAGCCAATGTCGATTAGAGCAGCACGGAGGTCAGTGGTCATGATGAAGTTAGCCCCCGCGCTAAAAGCCTTCGGCGCTGATATTGATCTGGAATCACCGCTGTCCCTGATGGCCGGGATTGCGGCGGAGGCGAATTGATTTGATTGCCCCCAAAAGATGGTTAGACTTCTTCAACAACTTGTGACGCTTGGAGTGTAGGCGGAGTGTGGGAGGAGCAACAATAGCTATAACTGAGCGAAATGATCAAACTAATTTCTGGCTTCACTACGTGTTTGCAAACTTTCAGTTTGATTGAGATGTGAAGAAAATGGTGCTCAACTTGCTTAAGGGAATAGACGGCCAGTCCCATACAGAGTGGCCGGTTTGAGATTGATCTGATGCGTTGCACAGGCACCTTCAATATCGGGCATGTTTGGCCTTCACACAACTAATAAATCTCATGGAAACTGTAGGGATTCTAATGATGCATTACAGATTGCAAGATAATGTATAGCATACCAATGATTGAGACGGTAATCTAGTTACGGTGACACTAAAAGCACCATGGAGCTTGTAATTGGTCCGAACCGCCGAGGTCTCAGCTGGCGGTGATGATAGTACTTTTTACACAATAATACATATTTAATGGTAAATTGAACTACCATTTCGCAATTCAATATTGTCTGGTATTTCATTATTGACCAATCTGGAGGTTTTATTTCTAGGACAATAGACAGTATCAAGGAAGGTTGATATCGGCCCCGGCTTCCAAGAACAGACTAGAACGAGGTGGCGCGGACGCAGTTGGTCTTAGAAATCGCGTCGCTCGCCATTTGCAGCTGAGAAATATGATTACCGTTCGACGAGTACGATGGCGCTCCGTTGCGAAGTATTGAGAGATGGGCAATCCCGGTACAGAACCCTGGGAGTCAGGATGTGCCTGTCACCATGATCAATCATTTAAGATGTTGTCAAGACTGCTCGAATCCATTAAGCAAATGACATTGGACACAGTTCGTGCGATTCTAATACATCTGTGACACCCTCAATAGACAGCTTTTGCCTTGTTCTGCGAGTCTCTGAAGAACGATCATGAAGTCCCCCATGATTGTCGGCGTGAGATATACAGTTCTCACAAACTCGAACCTGTTTTATGGATTAGTTATATATCTCGAGTTTGTATGTTCTCTGTATAGAACAGTGGCATACGTAAAACGTGGACAAAATATTAATTTCACAAATTAACTACATGATCCTCCAGTACTTAATTACATCACACCAAGCAACGCAAGTATAAATACCCCTTATAAGGCGTGCCAGCCATGCGAACCATACCATGGAGGTATTATCTTAATAATACCTCCATGACCATACTAAAGGACACTCCATCATGCTCAATATACCATTAAGATTCCTCAAAAATGTTCAATATACATGTATCACTAAGATTCACCAGGACAATCAAATAATGTTCATTATATCACTAAGAATCAACAATGTAATCGATAATTCGATCAAAATTCGGAAAGTCATGTCCATGCATGCAAAATGCAGGCCTCTGGCGTATACACAGGAGCGACCACACAAAACATGTGTTTACAATGCCTGCTAGCCAGCAACTGACATCGAATACATGTATTACGTTTCATTGTATGTATACCCAATACAGGGTGTGAATTGGCCGCTTGCATAAGATGGACCGTGGGTTAACAAAAGCTTTTTACGCCAACATTGGAATACCAACAAAGAGAATGAATTAAAAAAATTTCTTGCTACAACAATAGGACCAAGGAACGAATTAGCAATCTCAGATCGCGGCCCAAAAAGGTCATTAACTGACTAAATAAGTGCCATTGTCCAATGAATTTATACTTTAAATACCTCATTTTCGATCGTGAATTGTAAATTTTAACCAACAAAAATTGTGGTACTCCTCTCTACCTAATTATAACGCAATACGTGCATTGTGACGTCGATACCGATACAATATGCCTTACAAGTTTCTTTGGTAAAATAATTTTGCTATTTCTTAGTTAGTGTTGTAATGCACTCAAAGTTAATTCTTACAAAGATAATTGACTGGCAGTGTTTGGATTTTCTGATAGTATTCTTCAAAGACCACAGTAAAAGCAAAAAAAGATTGGCAAAAATATATTCAAATTTTGTAGATGAACAATCATGGCTCAATTGGGGTATAAAGACTGACGCTAGATTTGCACCTACATGTCATAAGATTTAGCACAATATTGGCTGTGATTAATAACCTGAACATCTTTAAGAAAACCTAAAAATATCCTATAGACATCGCAGCTATTTCAATTAGCCAAGCTGCCAACGATTTCCATCTATGTTTTAAAACCTAATTATGGAATTGAACTTGTGCCAGAAAGATTCCAATCAAGATTTTTTTATGTAAAGAGATTTGCTTCATCCTCTATTCTCACCCTGCATGATTAGTTAGCTATGTTGGCCGCGATTTATATCCTGAACGCGCCTAACGGTTTTCTTCAGACTGTTAATGAACGTTTTCTTAAAATTCCAATAACTAAATCGTCTGATAGAAAATAATGGTCGATAAGATACTTCTGATATTCGTCTTTAATACACTGAACATAACTTATCATCTTCGTTGTACGATATATGCGTCGTTGTGTCGGCTTCGAGAAAACATGCACAGAAATAAATATTTTGGACATAACAGCGATAGGCACTGACTGGCCATACACAAGTTACCGTTAATACAGCTTTGACAATACGTATTTCGGATCCAGTATCTTGCAAAACATTCTTGACCTTAATATGATATTGGCGACAGTGGTACTTAAAGCCGTCAACTAAAAGTAGGGACGTATTCATTAGAGAAATATATAATGTGTACATTGTGTTGCACATGAAGTGAGGAACGAGCTAGGACCCCGGACAGTGACACTGCTGGGTGATTCATTTGTGTCTAAGGAAATTTGAGTTCAGAGTAGATTGTACAATACTCAGTGCACAGTATGGCGAAAGTTAAATGTTAGCGGGTGAAGTTGGGGGGATCTTATTCCAATATTATAGGAACTCTTCCGAAATCTCTCCTCGGAACCATCCATAAATATTCTTGAGTGATTCACGTGAAGGAAACGTTTAGATAATAGATAATGTACTTCTGGAGTGCATGTATATTTAATGAACGTGCAAGGCGCATGCACTATTTTACCATTGTTATGATCCGCACTAGGGTGCAAGCATCCTACAGCTGGCACCAGTGGTCTTCAATATACTCGATATTATTTCGATATTATAAACTATGACGTAGGAGTAAAAAAAGGATGGGGCGCAAGGGAACGATTCTGGAACATCCCCACCGATGATTGTCCAACATATTGATCAAGGTTTGCGGTTGGTCTTGGTCAAAATTAACACTGTAGCCAGACTAGTCTGGTCACTCTAAGTTTTGAACCACTGCAACTGCAGGCCCTGACCCTGCAGTTCATTAGCAGATATACAAGTACCTTTATTCCTCTGAAATAGCCTTCGTTCTCTATTGGGTTTGATTTCTACCTCTATGCACGGCTTTTTGTACCAGCAGTTTCCCTGAGGTCTTTCAAGCCACATTACAACTGAACAAGCCCTGGTAGTCAAGCACACTCTTTTACACTCCTCCAACGATATCCTTCGCCGAGGCCCACCTTCAACATGGGCACCCGCGGAGCATCCGAACACGCCCGGTTTTTCTTCCATATGTAGAATACGGTATGAAACCCTGAATTGACCTGCGGCGGAAATATTGCGCCAAGTTTAGTTTGAGTGAAATTACACCCAGAACGCTTTTATGATCAGCCGACTCAGTGTTAACTCTGAAATTTCCTAACTCCGCCCAAAAGCTGTGAATATACATATTTGTTTTTTCGGGGGGGGGGTCAGAAATGTACGCGAGTCGCTAAAACGAAAGACGAGAAATTCTGCGGTTTACAGTATAGGACCTTTCTTGGTCGCCTTAGGCCTTCGGGGATTTTTAAATCACTTCTATACATGAAGAAGTGTTCTTCATAGAGAACCATGCTAAAAGCTTGTTGGCGAAGTTTACCTTTCCCTATCGTTTTCAAGAAGATCCTCACGTCTGATTTGCTCTGATAATTCTCCTTCAAACGACACGAAGACCTCATGTTGCAATACCCCAGATCATCAGTTATCCAAAAATGGATGCTCCCACATTGAACGTGGCGGATACAAGTTTGAAGACATAACTCAACTGTAGTTTTCTGGAGGTCACCCAGATTTTTCTCACCCGCCCGATATAAAGTACATTGTCCATGATATTGAAATGTGAATCCGTTCTTTCGGGCAAATCCATCAAACTGATCTGGCAAAACTTCTGTTGAAACGATACTGAAGAATGGAATGATAGCCTGCAGCACATCCATTAAACGTGCTGGAAACATTGCAACTGCTTGAACTCAGCCGAAAACGCCGCGGTATCCGCCCACATACAGGGGTCACACCTAACACGAGAAACGCTGGGGTGGTGCATTGGAAGGGCAAATAAAGCCATCTTTTTCATCCGTTCCAATGCATTTTCCTATAACTTTCCATGCGTCTTTCTTAAGACCGGTTCTCCAATGTGGAAAGAACAGCAGCCATGATGTTTGTTCGGAATAAATGCACACATTAGTTGCAAAATCTCGTCGACAATGATAATGTTGAAAGAGGAAAAAAACATGAAATAAAATAAAATAAAATAAAATTGATATCATTGATACCGATTTTATCAACTATTATTCTATCAACAATTTCGATTAAAAAAGAAGAGCTCATAGACAATGCAAATCAATAAAAACATGAATAGTCTCTATTGATTGTCATATATATGTAATAGCGGATATGAACGTTAGGCCCCTATGTATGCTGCATCCTCTGAACTCAGCAGGAGATGTAGAAGGAACATAAAAAAAGAACCAAGAACAGTAATCGGCGCACACTTTCGGTTTTTAAAACCTGTATATAAATCTTCCATCTACATTTAGACAACATTCGTCTGCAAAGACACACATGTATGTTAAACGTATCAAGAAATATAGACAAGTTGTTGATCAGAATAATATAGCCAATCAGCTTCTGATCAATTCTGCGCATGTTCATTACGTTCATGGTTGTCTTGTTGAACATGCCTAATATTTTTCTTAATACTTCTAGAAATTAGGTGGCTATGCAAAGAGATACCTGTCGACTGTATTCACAAGTTGCCCACAGAAATGACGGAGACAATAGACCTCCGACCCAAGCTGTTTGCTTACTCCCGTTCGATATCAGCCGCCGATGATACACGCCAACTAATGTGATAGTTATTACCTTCGTGTCTCGTCCGACACTTACCTCAACCCAGATACAATCAAGACAGTCACAAGTGGCCGGAAAAGATGGGAGATGTTTCCCTACGGATAATGATGAGGATGTTGATAGTGGAAAGCAGCGTCAATGCGACGAACGGTCACACGGACGGGGAAATCCTGCGAATGTTCTTTTTATAGCTACTCGGGATGTTATTTACTACTGAGGGTGACTTGTTTTATTCAATTAAGGTTGATTGACTCATTGGGTTCCAAATATCATTGGGGTAAAAATCACACACCCTTCAATCAGCTGTAATCATTAACATGGTATAAATTAAGCCATATGATATTCGTGAAAAGGAGTCAATTTCTATTTGATTGACATATGGAGGGATCGATTCCAATGCATGAATATAAGTCACCTCCCAAATATCACCTCCCAAATATCACCTCAAATGCTGAACTGTCCAGCGATGATAACGCGGATGTATATAACGAAAAGAAATTCAGAATCCGGCGTATGTCGATGGTCATAATCATAAAAGTTTCGCAATCGACGTAGTACGAAAATCTGTGGTGTCATCAAGTCATGAGCTGATTCATTTCCACGACGCTCGTAAATCATTATATACTGTACGTACATGTACATACTTATTAGCTATAGGGGAAATCGGGGAAATCGTTTAATTTTTCATTCCTGTGAATAACCACTTATACCTATGTATTTGTCTTGATTCAGTTATGTTTGAAGAAGATACGACCTGACTTGGTAACTACTCTAAGTTAAAGTTGTCTAGACCAATAAAAGAGATTTGTCTCAGGGAAGATAAGCCGCCAGCTAACGTTAGTCTCTCTTGCATTGCTGAAAGGATGGATCTACATATAACCTTGTAAACGTGTTTTGTTAAAGGAATATATATACCATGTTTGCGAAAAAGATTACTTAGCACAAATGACGTTGTAAGTGTTCAGGGGCCTTATTCACAAAAGCCTCGCAAACGCTTCGCAATCGCAAACACCTCGCCTAGCAAAATTTTCTAATCACAAAAGCCTCGCTACGCAATCGCTTCGCCAGGTCGTCGGTAATTTAGCGAATTCACAGTGTCTTCACAAACTCCTCGCACGCATTGCGGGTGATTTCATGAAGACATCGCTCACGCTTCGCAATCGCAGTGTGGTCGCTCAACCCCCGTTAACTCCATAATTTTAGCGAGAGCTTTTGGGCTCTCGCAAAGCATTCACACGAAGAAAACATGGCGCTCCTTTTTGCAATAGAAGAGGAAAATCAACGACATTTTCGCCGAAATAGGATATTTAGAGACCGGGTAAATCCGCTGGACATTTACGATGACGTAGACTTGATGAAGAGGTTTCGTATGCCACGTCACGTTATTCTGGAAGTTGTGGATTTGATCAAAGAAGATGTAGAACATCCAACACAACGATCTCATGCTTTACCGGCAAGTTTACAGGTGATGTGCGCCCTCCGTTATTATGCAACGGGAGATCTGCAGTTTGTAAGTGGGGACCTCAATGGCATTAGTCAAGCATCTGTGTCACGAATTGTTTATAGAGTTTCCACATCACTGGAAAGGAAGGCGTCGCACGTTATAACATTTCCACGAGATCACCATCTCCAACAAGAAGTAAAAGAGGGTTTCTATAATCAAGAGCGCCGCCGCATACCAAATGTACTTGGCTGTGTAGATGGAAGCTTGGTTGGAATAAAGGCTCCCTCGGTCCAAGAAGAAGCCTACGTCAGCCGAAAACATTCCCACGCAATCAACGTGCAAGGCATATGTGACCATACCTTGAAGTTTACCAATTTGGTGGCAAAATGGCCAGGTAGTACTCATGATGCCTTTATCTGGAACAACTGTAGATTAAATCGTAAATTTCAGAACGATGGGCTCCCAAATGGCTTTTTATTGGGTGATAGTGCCTACCCATTGCTTCCTTGGTTGATCACTCCCTACGTCACCCACGAGATGCGGCGGAGGACGAATTCAATGCCCACCACAGAAGAATTCGGCAGAAGATCGAGAACGCATTCGGACGATGGAAAATGAGATGGCTTTGCCTCCACAAATATGGTAAGCTGACACATTATTCAAATGGTCGACTTAATCATCGAATGTGGCCGTCAGGAGGCTGGACTCGTATTCATTAAGTCCCTACCATGACTGAAAGCAATTCTTTTGTTGAAACTTTGAAGTACCGGTATATAATAGTTCCATGGGATTCCCCCAGACTAAGACCTCCTAAAACATACTTTGCACGAGAACAATATAATGTACTAGTAATGGGCCTTTCAGTTTTTCCAGGCGGGGTTCTAACCCTTTCCCCAGAAAGGTGTGTTAAGGCTTCCCGGTCAATGCATACACGCATCGGTATGAGTCATTCGGACATTGTTAATGGATCACGTAATCAGTAATCGCGCTTGCGGAACTTTAGCGAATTCGCTAGCAGAGAGGGACAGCGAAGACATAGCGAAATATTGCGAAGGCCTTTGTGAAACGCTCGCTTCGCTAAGTTAGCGATTGCGCATGGGTCTCGCAAACGCTTCGCTTCGCAAATACTTAGCGAGACTTTTGTGAATAAGGCCCCAGGCTTCCAATGTACTTTGTAAGTTAGAAATGGCCACGTTATTGTTCACCATTTCATAAAAAATAGTAATCTGATCTTACTACATGCCCCCAAGTTACGTTGTCAAGAAAAATCAGATTGGTCTCTCGTTTAGAAGATGGGCTGTAAGCTTAGGATAGTCGTTCTTGCATTGCTCAAATGGTTATCTGAAATTGTACATTGCCTTTGATACAGGAACTGACCGGGGGTGTAATATACATTCTATGTAAGAACTGACGCTGTAATTGCGAACCATTTTGATAAATACTAGTAACCCGACTAGATAAATGCCGCAAGTTAACATGGTTAAGTTGTCTATACACTTAACAATAATCAGAAACTGTGGTCACTATCTGGGAAGATGAATCGCCAGCTCAAGTTTGCTTTTCTTGCATTGCTCAAAGGGTTGATCTCAATTTTGCAAGTGTTTTATTACAAGAATATACCAGGCTCGTGATGCACATTCTATGCTAGAAATGATTCTGTAGCATTTGATAAATAACCTGAGTTAGTAGTAATCCAATTAGTTTGTCCAGCCAGATACGACAGATGGCCAATTATTTAGAAGAATCGGCAATCTGCTCTGTTTAACCTTTCTTGCAATGCCTTTCTTGCATTACTCAAAGGATGGATCTAAAACTGTATAGTATTTATACGTGTTATAGACTAAGTTGAGTGTTTGGTACACGTGAGAACACAGTCCAATCGACCGTGTGCGTCGGTTTTCCTCCATGTGGACTTTTAAAATCTGATACTTAAGGATTGGCACCCAACGACGATATTCCGGTATGAAGCAACCTAAATTCCAAAACGTCAGTTATGTTAAACTGAATCTCTGATTGAGCCTCAGAGTTAAAGTCAAAGTCGGAGTCGTATACGGTCCGCATCAATCATTCTGAGATACTTGATATATATATATATATACGGATATTTAGCTTTTTGCCATTGCAAAGCAAACAAAAACGTATTTTTGTAGTGTTGCTTGCTCGGAAATAATCAATCAGAATAACGAAAAAGCTCAACATCCATAGGCCTACTGGCACGATCTACATATGAGAGAGATATTTCGTCTGTATTGTCGCTTGTCTATATGCCTTTTTCTCAGCATTCGCAAAAAGATGTACCAACAGCGAGAGATCGATACCAATCTGTTAATTGAGAGCAAAAAAATTAGAAAGCTTTGATGAACTAGTAATAGTTGATAATTACAACGACAAATAAGTGCCAATTTTAAAAGTAACCCACAGAAATATTGCAAGTAACTGAAATGAAAAGGTTTCAGGCCGTCACTTTTTAGAACAAACGCCGTGCACGTAAAACAAGGACACCTATGTTTTGTGTTTCTAACTAGCCGACTCACAAAATAACTGTCGGCCATGTCTGAAGGAACCACTATTAGACGACAGCCAAATTCAAAATAGTGTGCGGAGGTTTCCTTTTTATCGGTTCGGGTCAACTCAAAACTCAAACCTTGAGAAATTTCGACAAACATATACATGTAATTCCCAAAATGACAATATGTCAAGAAGGGATTAATATAATATACGTCGTTCCACAGATATCTAAAGATATGAACTAAACACTTCAAAATACGGATTATAGTTTTCTGTCATTATATAGCTATCAAGAATAACCTCAGTATGGCTATCAATGATGCCATTGTGACACCTGTCAATAAATATAAACACATACATTGTCATTGTGCCTTAAAGGGGGAATATATGCTAGTCCCTATAGATTTCCACGTAATTGGGCCATCCGCATGGTACATTCAGTTTTAGCATGCATTTATGCCACCATCGTCTGGGTACTCAACAACTTTCCTAATTGCAGTCCTAGACTGCAAGCAGGGAGCTAATGATAATAAAGCCCCGCAATTCTGGTCCTATTTTCTCCTTTTGAAGCAGTAAAAATAGCGCCTACCTTTTTTCTGGCTGTCCGTAGCTTCAACGAAAATGAATTATTTTTGGAGAATGTTTAGTGCTGTGAACTGTCCGTTTTTTGCCTTGAGCCAACAGTTTGCTTTAGCGCGATAACTTCGTTATTCCGATGTCAGGTAAACTTTCTCGAGTACTTGTAGTCGGCCATCGACATATCAAAAGCACGTGGTAGTCTTCTTGCACTGCCGCCTAATGATGAATATCGTTATCAAATAGACGTTGGTTGATATAGCCTATTTGATAAGGTCAAATTTCCTGAAGTGCCTAATGAAAGTTATCCCAACCCGTTTGGCCGTGGTTGGTAGCCTACACACCCCACTCTCCATCCTGTCTTGCACGAAATCGTGGAGGCGGACAGTACTATATTTACCCAATGCCGAACTGTGTCGACCTGCCAACGGTCGATGATATTTTGCCGAACTGTCCAAGTGGGATGTCACAAGCGCTTCTGCAGTATGACGGCGCAGTGACGGCACAGTGATAGTACAGTAGCGGGGAAGCCCAGAATATTGTTTTGGAGAGTGGCAGTATACGGGAGTTAATGCTTATTTAAAAGGCGTTGCCTTGCACGATGTAGCCTAATACCGTTAAGCCCCGCGTGGTGGCGCTCGTCATTGAAAAAAATCACCATGTCCTTTCCCAGCCACCGTACATATGAGTACTCTGTTTCAGTCATAAATTACACAAAATGGATTGTCAGTGTGGACTAGCAGATTCAATTCAATAAAATAGTCCATGATAAATAATCGACGACCGACCTCTGTTAATATACGTTGTCTCTACGTATTAGCTACCGCCAGGTGGCCAATTACGGGCAACTCTCTGTAATGTAATCAAGAGAGTGGTTGAGTCACTCTATGCATGATGCTAAAAATATGATTTGCATGACTCGCATCCCTCGCACACTGCCCGATGTGTAAATAAATTCGATTCTTCTCTACATAAAGTGCACTTATTCTAGTTGTAACTCTTGTTATTTAGATTTGAAAATCATTGAAAGCACTTCAGTGTATACTGACAGCTCATTGTACGGACGCAAGAAATGTATGGTTTAACGCCAGGTTACACTATTTCTGAGGATACACGAAATCGCCCATGCCGTGAACAAGAAAAGCCTTCCCTCTATTCAGCTCGCATACTGGTATATTCAGCAACGAGAGAGAGATACACTTAAAGTCGTTGGTGTACTTTATAGCCCATGAGAAGGGCTCAACGAAAATCATCTGTGAAATTATTTCAGATATCCGATTTTATCACCAGTATGTGACGCCATTTGTGAGGAATTAGATTGGATAACTTCATTTAAAAAGGTAGCTAGTCATTGTTTTATTACAAATTTATTGTTTTGATATATAAATTTCAGACGAGAGTAGGCCTATCTGCTCCTTCCTACCAAACCCCGGATCGTATTAAAAAAAACTAAAATTCCAGAAGAAAAACGTTGTATCTGGTGATCGGTATTCAAACCATCATACGGATTTCTCTATCAGCCGATCTTTTTATGATGGACAGCCTATGCATTTGCTGTGCACAGTATCAAAAATGTACAGTGGGAGTAGAGCCTTCGTCTGAAAACACGCATATAAACAGCGTACTACAAGTCCTTTGACGGGTTATCCATGGATGGTGTTAAATGCACACGTCTGGTTTTCAAACATTTTTGACTAATATATGGTCTAGCTGGTTTGAAGTATAAGCAAACAGAAATGGGGTTACAGTGAGGGCAATCCTGTGGGTGGTGAATTTGATGGCTTATCATAAAGCGCGAGATCGCGAGATGCCAACCTCGGTGAGAAAACCATGCGCCACAGAATGTATTGCAAGCATGGAACCTTAAAAGAGGCGAACAGTCATGAGACCGAGGCTGTAGTAGGGAGCTATCCTTGTTTTGATTGGCCCATTGAAATAGACTCCGCTGGACGATGTGTGGAATTTAACTAGTCAGACTATCCTTGTTTTGATTGGCCCATTGAAATAGACTCCGCTGTGCGATGTGTTGAATTTAGTAGAGTCAGACTATCCCAGCGCTTTTTTTAGGGATCACCAGGTGCATACCCTGTGTCATCGGTCAATCACTGTGTTTATGGTGATTTGTGACGCGAGGCGTAACGTGAATATAATTCTTGCGATACGGTTGTTTGATAATAATGTTTGAACATGCAGCATCATTAACCTCATGGTATTATACTTCGTTTAAACATAGCCGGAGTATATCGTGATAAGATGGATATGCAGTTGCATGTAGCCTTTGTATTGTCGTCGGCCCTACTATGATTGAATGGGAAAATTGTCAGCAGCACCAGAAATGGTGATTGTCATGGTCCAGGGAAGTAGAAAATCTTGTGCCAGAAAATAATGATTACTCATCTCGCGATTTCGCGATTTCTCATCTCGCGGTCTGACACCTGGTATTGTTGAGTCCTACATACAACTTCAAAGTATCTGCCTACTCTCACGCCAACTGGCATGGCGCTGACATTTTTGAAGAGCAACTTAACAATTGAAGATACCTATACACTTCAGAGTATGCGAAACATCAGAACAGTAGTCTTGTTTTGTATCAGATGATCGAATGGCTACCGATGGAGAAATTTGCAGTTATTGTCACTATCCTTGCCATGATGCAAGTTATAGAACTGGGAAG
Organism: Lineus longissimus; assembly: GCF_910592395.1. Classification (NCBI taxonomy): domain Eukaryota; kingdom Metazoa; phylum Nemertea; class Pilidiophora; order Heteronemertea; family Lineidae; genus Lineus; species Lineus longissimus. Next base: position 3,686,043 of record NC_088310.1, on the reverse strand, counting down.
CGCTGGCATCAAGGTCAAAGTTGGTAAGCCAATTATTTTCTTGTGTCCTCTTCTTCTCATCCCTTTATCTCCTTTTCTTCATTTTCCTACCATCGTTTTCTTCTCGTCTTTCTCGTTTCTATTAATCATGCGTCACAACAATGACACCGGGTTGACCTATATTTCAAAGACACAGAGGTCAAACATATTTCGAGGGGTGGATTCTATGGCCTGGGGCCGTTTCATTATTAGCAATAGCTATTGTAAACCAAGTGCCCGTTGATAATGAACAATTATTATTCGACATGAGGTCTCTTCTTCCAGCCTTGGTATCAACAAGCCGATTAAATTCCAATCTCTTACACCATCACGCTCGAAAATACTTCTCGGCGGTAATAAAAAACTTAGGACTGCCACAGGATGTGGTTCTCGATCCTACTCCGATCGAAGTGCACTGGCTCAACGACACGGGCTGGAGGAAAATCAGCAAGAAACGTACGTATATCGAATACGCTACATCCATATTGGAGAGGTTCAGGTGATATACGCTGACCTATAAGACGTCGATGCCCCAGTAACATCATTATATGTAAGAGGTCATTGGTTATGTTTATGATTTGCGTAAACGTCAACGGCCTGATCATTGGCCATTTGAAGTACCGATACCAGTATATTCATCAGAACATTGATGTCAAGCGCTTTGAGACGGTCAAAGCGCTCTGTTAAAGCACCTACATTAGAAAAGATCGGCTGAGGGTACATGTGATAATGTCCATTCGCTGTCAAATTGACCTCATTCTAGCAAGATGACAGTTGGACATCAGTAGCTTCTCCCTCTCTCATTTTCTTATTGCAGCGGTCAATATAAATCATGTAGTCATTTTGACACTTGTTTAACACCAGCTTCCCTGGTTATGATTCGACACCAACTTACCAATGACTCAAAATACAACAATCATCAGGCATTCGACACACTTTCCACCGCTTTATTCATCTTTTCTGTTGACATCAATTGAAAGAATATGAACTTGACACATTTTTACATGACTTTTAAATTTTGTGTTCGTGCTATTCATCTATGTCCGAGGACCATGCACCAAAGAAATGTTCTGATGCCACTCACGACAGCCGACCCGTCGGCGAACGTAGGGAAATCAGGCAGTTTTCACTGGCGTTGGAATATTTTATCTGTGCAGGTTATATAATAGCTCGTTAATTAACTGACCACGAAGTATGTGCAACGCCAAACTATATTTTGAAACTTTCCTTTCAGTCACACCAGCCAACTTTGTGGCGGTGATCGGGTCATACAGCAAGTCTATCGAGAGTAAGGTCTCGACACAAAAAAATTATATCCCGTACTTCCTTGTTGATGACATCTTCTTGGATACCAAGTCCGTGAACCCAGCTGGGACTTTGAATATTGGTCCCGACAGTAAGCATTGTCAGCAGCGTGAAAGAGGGAAGTTTGCTATTAGTTTCCTCCCTCCGGTCAACTATCTCATCACCCCACTGCAGCAGTATCTCTTTATGGAACATGAGAAAACGGGGACCATTTTCAGTTCAGAAAAGGCACAAAGATTCGTTCTTATATTACAAGACATTGGTAAGCGGGTTTAAAAAAATACGTTTCTGATTGAATCTTTCATACAGTAGCACTTCTCTATTAAGGACACTCTGATCTTGGGACTGACAAATATTGTCCTTTAGAGAGGGGTCCTGATTGCAGAGGTCCAATTGAATAGACACAAACAATTTGGGACCAAAATCAACATCTTTTATAGAGAGGGAGTACTGCTAACAGTGGAGTCCGCTAAGTCAACTGTTCTTGGTCATAAGCCGAAGAACGTTAGTTCGAATCTCGATAGAACCACAAACTGATTCGGTGTTCTTGAGCAATATGGTTCGAATCCCGATAGAACCACAAACTGATTCGGTGTTCTTGAGCAATATACATGTACTTTTACCACGCACATTCTCTCTATGCTAGGTTCTTAATTCGCGTTCCTTTTCATGATGCATCCCGGATCGGCCTTTTTGGTTGAGTCACGATAAACTAAAAATACATTTTGAACTAATTGGAGTTCCTTTTGCAGACGATCATACATGTACTTGGATAGCAGTTTGTCTCTTTCAGAATCTTTCATACAGTTCCGACGTGCTATGAAACACAGTACAAAGAAGTTACATTTGATCCCTATCTTCATTGCGACGATGTTAAGCGCAGAGGACAAAAGGGCTCGACTGGCATCGATCAGGAAACTTGGGACAAAAGACATTGTCCTCCACAGTTTTAAAGGAGAGTACATCATGAAGATTATGCAGCAGGTAGAATATTGCTAAAATCGAAAATATTTAGGGTCAATTCTATTCAATTCGTTAAGACTTTTCAGTTCCGAGCTGCTGTAGTGTATTAGGACATGTTGTCGTGTTCCTTTTCATTTCTTCTGTCCAGACAGTCGTGACTTTTTATCAGCGCCCGCTTGAGAGTTGTGACGATATTGTAGAATATTCAAATATCGCTGATGACTTACATATAATAGTCACTAAGCAGACTCGCCACCATCTTCATTCTAACAACACAACTATGAACATGTTAGTCACGGCAGTGTCGAAAGCTCGACTCAATGACATTAAAATCAAAGAAATAAATGGTGTCTTGTTACTCCATCCATTCAGTCTTATTAACTCCAACTTTTCAGGCCGGGAGCATGGACCTCCTGACGAAGTTTTACCGCTGGTACATCACATATCCGGTAAGGTAACACATTTTACTGATCTGATACAGCCACGTTCCCGTCCTCGCGCCGTACGCATTTCATTGGGAGTAACTCCGTTTGCTGAACAGAGCATTTGACCAAAAATATGTCATCTTTCAAGAAATTTTGAGATGAACCCTTACCGCAGACGTTCGTCTTGTACTCTGCTTTCTGACACATATTTGTAATTAGCTGTCCTCTCTAGAAAATTAATCATTCTCGTGCGTTTTTGCTTTTACTGGCGGTAATCAAATGATCAGATATTTCATACTCCAGTCTTCAAATAATGATATTCCATTTCAGGATATAGATGCATTTTACCTAAATGAAGAAGAGCAAATCAAGAAAGATAATTTCTGGGGCAAGAATTTCACTCAAACTTACAATTTCACACAACAAAACCATTTCACTCTTAATAACAATATCACTCGAAATGATACGATCGGGAATAATGCTACACGCAGTAGCCCAAACAGTACAAATAGATACTTTCAAGATGACTATCTCTCGCCGAAGCTCGCCACGTACGGTGCGAATGTGTTGGGATTCCAAATGCTTGACCGTAGCATATTTACCAAATACAAGCTCAAGAAACCAGGAGAACCGAGTAGTAGTGTCCAATTGGCCACCTTGCTAGATGCTATGATCCCATTAGCTGAGGCAGTTGCCGGGTCTTTGAAGACTGTCAGTGGTGGACAGAAGGCCATCACGGCCAAACTTGTGGGGGATTATATGTACACAAAATTCCAGGTTTGTGCAGCGTGTTATTTATTTAATGAGTACAATTTAGTTTGATGATAGAAAATGCATATAAATTATTGGGGACCTATGCCAGCAATAGATTAAGGAGACTATCAGCAACATGTTGCCATGTGGAAAGATGTTGGCCGATTTTCAGATTGTCGACTATAAGTGATATTTAGCCCCCCTGACCAAAAGCTTGCCAATATATCATATGTGTATTTACTCTTGTTTTAGCCGAAATACGACAATGAAGGTTCTCTCGGTAGATATGGGGAATTCAAATCAACCTTGGAGACTACTGGTCAGGAACCACGATCATGGCATTTTTGCCGTACTAACGTTGACATCACCTGGAAACGTTTCTACCTAGGATGGTTCGGTGAGGTGAGTATAAAGAGCATCAGTTGAGGAACGAGAAAGTAAGTGTAGGTTTCCACGAAGTGCAAGAACGCACGGATAATGACTTTGTTATTTCATTCTTCATCACGGTACACAAAGCGAACCAACCAAATTTTTTGCTTTGTAATGTCGCAGCGACGCCGTTCGATTGAAACAAACGCCCGACTATATCTAAACCCACCGACATAAACCGACAAATGACGCCTTTTTCACAATCTGAAATATATAATGTGTTATGAATGAATGTGCATGTATCTAATGAACTATTGAAATTTTTTCCAAGGTTCTGAGATTTTTTGTACGTGCCGGCGACGATGCGCTCTATCTCCGTCAAGATAAAACTCCTGACTGGCGAGCAATAAGTTACGCGGTGCAACCAAACGATCCCCCGAAGGCAAATTTTACAGGGCTTGGCCTGTTCAGTAATCTACCAGTTAAGGTTTCGGTACAAAGGGTAAGAACCGGTATTCTACATTCACTTTTATAAGGTTAGTTGTTATTTACAGCCACAAAGATGGTCTATGATAGATCAGAATGCTGATCGTGGCGCACTCGATGTCTATGATATTCATTGTAAAATCTCAAATTTATGTGGTATGTACCTTTTTCGCTCGGATTCAGGTGAAAATTAATTAACTGCCTAAATAACCTTTTGTTCTCACCCAGGATGTCTATCCATTGGTAAATTGTTCATTGGAAGAGACAAGATGCTGGAAAGAAGGGTGCATGAGGAAAAAATCTAAAAACTGCAGAGGTATTCTGATCCAAATATTTGATGCAATAGCGAAGGAAATGGGAAACTTTTCGTATATTTTCGAAGATTTGCCGGGCCATATCGGTGAGTTCCGCGGGAGCGATTGGGCGGGCCATGTCGGTGTGTTCCGGGAGAGCTGGGGTGGAATTATGGGAGACATAAAGAGAGGGGTAAGTACGACTGGGTGATAGCTCAGTAATAAGCATTTTAACTTGGGTCGCGATCTTTGGATTAAAGAACTTGAGGTATTTATTGCCTCACCAAACGCCGAAGGGTTGAGCTAAAATGTACGCCAAAACCGAGGCGGGCAGCCGAGGTTTGGGGCGAAATGACTCAGGTGCTCCACTGACCTGTAATGTCACCTCGTGATTACTTCTTGTAATCCTTGCATTACAGGAAACTACATTTGGTCTTGGAGGTTTTGGAGTGACAAGTATAAGACTGAAGTACGTGCAATTTTCGGAGACAATTCTCCCCGTGACCATCAGCATGCTGTACAAACCAACAAAGCCCAAACTAAACATGTGGCAGTTCCTGCAGCCGCTTAGCTGGAGAGTGTGGCTAAGCATCTTTATAGTCTTCATCACAGTCAGTTTGACCTTGTTCGTACAAGATGTTCTGGACTGGACAGACGCCAGCTTCCCGATTAGAGACAGCTTTTACTACACTGCGGGCATCTTACTCAGCGGCGGCACAGATGCCGCGCCGGCCACCATTCCCAACCGAGTCCTGTGCGCCTGTTTTATGTTCTTCTGTCTCGTGATGTTCCAGTCCTACACAGCCAATATGACGGCTTTTCTTACGACCAGAGGTGGATTAAGTAACATAGCAAGCGTGCGAAAATTGTCCACACAATCTATAATGGAGTATGGAGTAGTGAGTGACACGGCCACAGAGTGGATGCTGAAGCATTCAAAGAAAGACCCCTACCTGACATTGTGGAATGCTATTGTAAGCAATCGGACAAACAGAATTTTTTTGAGCCACGAAACAGCTTTGGAGAGAGTAAAGCAGGGCAAGTTTGTTCTGATCACGGAAACCCCGTATGCGTCTTATTACAAGCGCACGAACTGTGGTTTAACTCAGATAGAAGATGATACCAGTATTCTGAGGTACTCCCTCGCAATGCCGCTGGGCGCCTCCTACCTGACCGACGTTAATAAAGCCATCCGCAAGATCAGGGCAAAGGGATTGGATAAATTCATGAAGTAAGTTTTCGGCAAAATAGCTTTCCACGTGCTTATTTGACGCCTGGACATGTGGCTCATCAGCAGAGCAAAGCTTTCCAGCCTATCTCGTGTAGCAATGATTTGTAAATGGTCATAACCTCGCTTTTGCGGCAGTGGTCTTTGATTTATAATTCAACATGATTGGATAATTAAGTCACTTTAAATCTTAAACAATTAATGTCTCTACCTTCTTACAGCAACCATGTAACGAAATGCACGAAGGAAGAGATGTCAGAAGACGGCACCAAGCAGCCTCTGACCTGGTCGGAAATGACTGGAATCTTCGTTATGTTGGTCATAGGTGTTGCTGTGGCTTTGATGGTGGGCATCACAGGCCAGGTAATGCAAAGGATGGGTATAATTGATTTACACCGCGCTTGGAGGACTCGGACGAGGCGGGAAGGAGAAGAAGACACGGTGGATGGGGACCAATTGGAACTGCCTCCAACAAATCAACGGTCCTAGCAGGATCGACAGAACTCTTAACTTTGGCAAGGCTTGTTATTCAGTTAGTAAAGGCCTAGCCTAATACCACTGGGACGTTTCGACACGAGAAAATACAGAAATGCACGAAACATTTGAATGGGATCCAGAAAACACTTGATGTGTCATTCCCAATATCAGGCACGAGCTCTCAACCCTCTTTTCGTCAGAGCGACAATTTTTCAGGTATCTTTCCCCCAAGCAGAAAATAACTGCTTCGAAGTTAAGTCATTCTTCAAAAACAGTACATGTGGCTGGTTGCTCTTCCAACACCTAATATACCTAGTCAGAACTTCTTTACATGATACCTTTATTTGATAGCCATACCTAGCCATGTATGGTACTTATGGCGTTTTTTTATATCCACATAAGTATCATCCCTAGCTTAGTATGATACTACTAGTTACGTTTATACAGGGTGGTCCAGAAAAAACGCATCCGGACACTTCCACTACCAGGGGGTTAAAACCATTGATATCAGTGGATGGGGAAGCTCTCTAGGAGAGGAATGATACCAAGATTGCTAGATTTGGTTCAGTAGTTTTAAATTTTAGAGCCTATTTTGTGAAGCACAGACAGGCTTAGGAAAAAATTGAACGGTGCCGGTAAATTGAACTTAGTAAGTGGGTGGATTAAATGTCCGATAATTATACTGACTGTCGACAAGGTTCCTAATGACTGTGTAAAGGTCGTGTTAGCATGGCCAGGCCTCAGCACACCACCGAGGTGTTTGTAACCTACAACAGAAGCGTTCTGTTTTTCTGCATTGAACCTGGCCTAGGGAGGCCATCCTTGCTTAACAAAAACGACTCTACAACAAAAACTGCTGAACGGAATCGGTCGATCTTGGTATCATTCCTCTTCTAGAAAGATTCCCCATCCACTGGTATCCCTAGTGGAAGTATTTCGTTGCGTTTTTTCTGGACCACCCTGTATAGAAGGAAACTGAGTCTCTCCCTCTGCATGTAACTGAGAAAATAAGAATATCTAGTATGAGCATCAAATATGGTCGTCGGCTCTGTCCCCACTTTTCGGCTGGTCTCTTTGCCTTGCGCGTCTTACTCCACTACTTAAGCACCTCATTTGTGATGTTCTCCTGAACGGTTTCAGGAGAGGTTGGGGTTTGTAAAAGTGTACAGAGGGATGACAACCTCCACAATTACCCGACCTAATAAAACTAGCGATTATCGTCATCGCGTCGCATGCGATTTATATCGCAGTCGTTGCAATTTAAATTGCTCGTTTGGGGGGTGCTGTAGATTGGAATCACTGTAAGATAGGAGAGGCCCCTGTCGGCGACGTTGTGTAGCTTAATCTGACCAACCTACCTCCTGCCTATGGTCTCGCATTACAAGGTCAAAAATTTATTGAATTTTATTTCCAAGGTATAGCTAGGTTTTAAGTTAACAACTGGTGATGGAATTGCGTTCGGAGGGTTGGGAGTCCGGTCGATCAATCCTGCTACTCTGTAGGTTTACTCCGCAATCATCAGAGAGCTGGAATCATTCGGACAGAAACCCGTCGGAAAACGCTTTGAAGGCGGAGAAGAATATAAAGTATGTCAGCCAATCGGCAGCAAAACCCTTGACATCACTGAGAAAAATCTCCCATAAAAATCCAGATCAGATTCAGAGTCGAGATACTTTTAAACCAAGAATTTCTTCACACGAAATTCTTGTATATCGACGTTCGATCGCACACCAGTATGCAACCGGAAATCGGTAATTGCTATATATACTAGTATTTCACCACAAAGCAATAGCGTCTGCAACCTCTTGCAAACAGGGCCTACAACATGACTCCTCCTTATACGCATGTTTCCATTAGGAAGTAAGTATGTATCGAGTGAAATGGCCTGATATTGTCAGTATGAGACGTCTTCAACGTAGAAGCTATAGCTATAGCAACATGAACCCGTACAAAATCGTTGTAATTTTACGAAATACGAAATACAACATCTTTTTAACACTCTCCAGCCGAGATTGTGCCGAGCTAGGGCCGCCACCAACTTCCGGTAAATACTACATGGCGGGATATATGTACCATACAACAGCTACAATGAGCCCCCCCCCCCCCCCCCCCCCCCCCACCACCACCACCACCACCCAACCACCACACACACACACACACCTGCACCTGATATTGCATTCTATTAGTGATCACAATACTTCTGTTTTTGTGTGTTGTTTTTCTTGGTTTTCTTTAAAGTCATTTACTATATTTCTGTAAACTTTGCATACTGCTAAGTTTCCACATTTTGTACTGGTTTAAGCTTTTGCTTTTTGTCTACACGATAGCCATTTTCCATATGTGTATCATTCTATTAACTGAATAAATCACCCCTTTTAAAAAAAACCTGGCCGGAAGTCCTTCATAGCGCACCTGAATCAGAAATGGTTAAAAATTATGTTTAATGGTTAACCCTTTCTGCTTCGTCGTGAGCACGACCAGACGCGTGTTCTTCAGAGCTTCAGGTCACTATGGACGAAACACAAATTCACGATGCCCGAAACAAACAGCGTTAACTTGGTAGTTATATGAAGTAGATGTAGATGCAAGTATCGGTAAACAATTTGATGGAGCAAAGATCTTCGGCTGATGATTTTACAAAACGCGTTGCATTTCCACTAGTCAGAACTACAGGCAAACATATTTCTTAACGTCATCATGAACCTCCGCCCCGTCGCGCAGTAGATAAAGAAATTAACAGCACTGTTAAGCTTGCTAAAAAAATATGTAATGTTAAGAGCTACGTGAAATACGGATATGTCAACATATTCACGGACGTCCGTAAATGTTACTAAAGCACCTAATATCTGCATAAGCGCACCTGGTGTCTCCAATATGAAAAAGACCACAACGACCGCCATTACTCTTTTCGTCCCCGATTTGATGTCTTTGTGGCGTTGTACTGTGTTTTTGCCCGAGAGGTGCGCCTTTGTCGCTTTCCTTAGGCTGGTAATGATGGAGTAAGTAACAAAGCTTAGAATGACAAAAGGTAACAGCGAGGTTATGATGATGTGGAGGCTTACCACGTAAATCGCAACATAATAGTAGTTCAACATAAGATCCGAACGTAACGTTTTGGGAACTCTTCTTCCCAAACAAGGATCAAACGGATGGGCAACCTTGGCTTGGAGAACATCTGGACTAGCATAAACAAGGCTCCCAACAAATACAGAAATACACGCGGTGCAAGCGTTCCTTTTGGTACAAATGGCTGCCGCTCGAAGCGGTTTGCAGACAGCAATAAAACGCTCCAGTGAGACGTAGACGATAATATAGACGGATGCTGTCTTTGCAGCTGTCAACAGGGTTCTTAGGTAACGGTATGATAGCTCCTTGAACTCGTAAAACGTTATAAAAAGACCGGTATACTCGATTAAAGCAGGCAGGGAGGCGGTGACCATCGACACAAGTAAAACCATGCTATCTGCAACAGAAAGAGCTTGCAGAAGCACAGACGTCGACGTGTAGGGTCTCTCGTACGCCAGTACGATACAGATTAGAATATTCAAAGGCAAGCCGAATGAAGATACAATAGAGGATAAAAGCCCATCGCCGAGAAAATAAATCCAATCCCTTAAGGTTTCTAGATCATATGTTTTGTACACGCACTCTAACTTGCCTTCGTCAGTATACAAGTCCGCAATATTTGTGACGCTCTCCATGACTGCTGAAATCGTGTTCTAAGGCCTTCTTTGAGACTAATAGCTCTGTAGGTCTTCTCGTAAAAGGTGGTATTTGTCACAGTGAATCTTACATCCGATAGGTCATGTATAACGTGGTAAAATATCAAGTTGCAACACCAAACATGTATGTACAGTGAAAAGGATCATTCGACAGGATACAATTAAAACATGGTTACGAGTACGGACAGTAATACGGATGCGGCTTACTGCATGATTCGTGCTATCCTTATGGTAGAAAACTGACTTTCTATGAGTGTCCATCAATTAAACGGAGGTTGGTTCTAACTCTGCTCTAATATATTGTGATCGTGTCGAAACTTCCTCCTAAGTGTTGGCGAACAGGCTTTGAAAATCGACGTTGGTGGTCGGTGTATCTATCCAATGATGATGAGAAACCTGCGTTCAAAAATCAACCTACGTGTACTGGTATTGTCCAATTCATAAGTGGTTGGCAGAGGGCATCTAAAATGGCGAGGAAAATGCGAGTTGCCTCTTGCAAATCACTCGATGTTCTTCATACGTGGTCCAATTGTGAAAGGAAAGTTTTTAGATATTTCAGTCTGAAAGAATGCACCTTGTTCAAACGCTGTGTTTTTCGTGTGAACACACCAACATTTGGAGCGTCGTTTTCTGTCTAGTGAAGTGGACTATGAGGGCTTTGTTTGTGCGATGGTGAATAAATAAGTTTTGTGTGGAATCGTTATGCAGCTGGATAAAAACTTGATGACACAAACTGCCGCTGGCTAATTATGTACATTTGTAATTTGAACTGCTATCATAGTGAGTCCTGGTTAGTTATCACTGAGAGAAAAAATGCGACGAATATAAATATCATAAACAATCCCTTCGGTGGAACTCGATGGTGGTCTGAGAAGACTCTACTTAGTTCAAAGATGAACTCATAGGCCCATAGTGTATGCCTTCAAAAACAATAAGGACGTTTTTTCGGCACCAAAAAAACTGCATAAGCGCACCTGGTGTCTCCAATATGAAAAAGACCACAACGACCGCCATTACTCTTTTCGTCCCCGATTTGATGTCTTTGTGGCGTTGTACTGTGTTTTTGCCCGAGAGGTGCGCCTTTGTCGCTTTCCTTAGGCTGGTAATGATGGAGTAAGTAACAAAGCTTAGAATGACAAAAGGTAACAGCGAGGTTATGATGATGTGGAGGCTCACCACGTAAATCGCAACATAATAGTAGTTCAACATAAGATCCGAACGTGTCATTTTGGGAACTTTTCTTCCCAAACAAGGATCAAACGGATAGATCATCTCGGCTTGGAGAACATCTGGACTAGCATAAACAAGGGTCACAGCGAATACAGAAATACACGCGATGCAAGCGTCATTTACTATATTTCTGTAAGTTTGCATACTGCTAAGTTTCCACATTTTGTACTGGTTGAAGCCTTTTGCTTTTGTCAACAAGATAGCCATTTTCCATATGTGTATCATTCTATTAACTGAATAAATCACCCCTTTTAAAAAAAACCTGGCCGGAAGTCCTTCATTGCGCACCTGAATCAGAAATGGTTAAAAATTATGTTTTATGGTTAACCCCTTCTGCTTCATCGTGAGCACGACCAGACGCGTGTTCTTCAGAGCTTCAGGTCACTATGGACGAAACACAAATTCACGATGCCCGAAATAAACAGCGTTAACTTGGTAGTTATATGAGTAGATGTAGATGCAAGTATCGGTAAACAATTTGATGGAGCAAAGATCTTCGGCTGATGATTTTACAAAACGCGTTGCATTTCCACTAGTCAGAACTACAGGCAAACATATGTCTTAACGTCATCATGAACCTCCGCCCCGTCGCGCAGTAGATAAAGAAATTAACAGCACTGTTAAGCTTGCTAAGAAAATATGTAATGTTAAGAGCTATGTAATATACGGGTATGGCAATATATTCACGGACGTCCGTAAATGTTACTAAAGCACCTAATATCTGCATAAGCGCACCTGGTGTCTCCAATATGAAAAAGACCACAACGACCGCCATTACTCTTTTCGTCCCCGATTTGATGTCTTTGTGGCGTCGTACTGTGTTTTTGCCCGAGAGGTGCGCCTTTGTCGCTTTCCTTAGGCTGGTAATGATGGAGTAAGTAACAAAGCTTAGAATGACAAAAGGTAACAGCGAGGTTATGATGATGTGGAGGCTCACCACGTAAATCAAAACATAATAGTAGTTCAACATAAGATCCGAACGTGTCATTTTGGGAACTTTTCTTCCCAAACAAGGATCAAACGGATAGATCATCTCGGCTTGGAGAACATCTGGACTAGCATAAACAAGGGTCACAGCGAATACAGAAATACACGCGATGCAAGCGTTCCTTTTGGTACAAATGGCTGCCGCTCGAAGCGGTTTGCAGACAGCAATAAAACGCTCCAGTGAGACGCAGACGATAATACAGACGGATGCTGTCTTTGAAGCTGTTAACAGGGTTCTTAGGTAACGGTATGATAGCTCCTTGAACTCGTAAAACGTTATATAAAGACTGGTATACTCTATTAAAGAAGGCAGGGAGGAGGTGACCATTGACATAAGTAAAACCATGCTATCTACAACAGCAAGAGCCTGCAGAAGCACAGACGTCGACGTGTAGGGTCTCTCGTACGCCAGTACGATACAGATTAGAATATTCAAAGGCAAGCCGAATGAAGATACAATAGTGGATAAAACTCCATCGCCGAGAAAATAAACCCAATCCCTTAAGGTTTCTAGATCATATGTTTTGTACACGCACTCTAACTTGCCTTCGTCAGTATACAAGTCCGCAATATTTGTGACGCTCTCCATGACTGCTGAAATCGTGTTCTAAGGCCTTCTTTGAGACTAATACTAGTAATAGCTCTGTAGGTCTTCTCGTAAAAGGTGGTATTTGTCACAGTGAATCTTACATCCGATAGGTCATGTATAACGTGGTAAAATATCAAGTTGCAACACCAAACATGTATGTACAGTGAAAAGGATCATTCGACAGGATACAATTAAAACATGGTTACGAGTACGGACAGTAATACGGATGCGGCTTACTGCATGATTCGTGCAATCCTTATGGTAGAAAAATGACTTTCTTATATGAGTGTCCATCAATTAAACGGAGGTTGGTTCTAACTCTGCTCTAATATATTATGATCGTGTCGAAACTTCCTCCTAAGTGTTGGCGAACAGGCTTTGAAAATCGTCGTTGGTGGTCGGTGTATCTATCCAATGATGATGAGAAACATGCGTTCAAAAATCAACCTACATGTACCGTAATTGTCCAATTCATAAGTGGTTGGCAGAGGGCATCTAAAATGGCGAGGAAAATGCGAGTTGCCTCTTGCAAATCACTCGATGTTCTTCATACGTGGTCCAATTGTGAAAGGAAAGTTTTTAGATATTTCAGTCTGAAAGAATGCACCTTGTTCAAACGCTGTGTTTTTCGTGTGAACACACCAACATTTGGAGCGTCGTTTTCTGTCTAGTGAAGTGGACTATGAGGGCTTTGTTTGTGCGATGGTGAATAAATAAGTTTTGTGTGGAATCGTTATGCAGCTGGATAAAAACTTGATGACACAAACTGCCGCTGGCTAATTATGTACATTTGTAATTTGAACTGCTATCATAGTGAGTCCTGGTTAGTTATCACTGAGAGAAAAAATGCGACGAATATAAATATCATAAACAATCCCTTCGGTGGAACTCGATGGTGGTCTGAGAAGACTCTACTTAGTTCAAAGATGAACTCATAGGCCCATAGTCTATGCCTTCAAAAACAATAAGGACGTTTTTTCGGCACCAAAAAAAAACAGATAAACTGTGACAATGGGGAGTGAGGGAGATCGAATATCAACCAAAGTATTATTAATATGATAACCTATAGGTGACAAAAGTACTCTGTTGAAGCAAGAATTAATAAGGACTGGTCTTTATTAATTCTAGGTAGAAGTGATGATATAAATAAATGAAGGGGAATATACTTATGGCTATATGAGGGGTGCTTTTTTCAAGAAAAAAACAAAATTGTGAGATGACATTAGGCTATATTTCTTTCCCAAACGACAAAGCCATTGCAATTGTTATTCGTAGTTCCTATAGCTCTTCTATTATATAGAGGATGTGAATATGTCGTTTGGGAAAAAATATTCGCTGGCGGGTAAAGGATTTTTTATATACTGCAAACGATTTTGCCAAACTACTTCATTTATCGGGTGCCGCGTACCGAATCTGTTATTCATGATTACTGCATGCTCATACATAGAAAAATTGGCCCCTTTGTGTGCGAAATATCATGATACATCATACGCTTTCAAAATACATGCACATGTAACATGAAAAATCAAATCAATGAGATCTTGACTTTCATAGTGGAAAAATTATCATACTCCTGTCAATTCTACAGCGACTTATATGCCCAATTTGGAGACTTTCCAGTATCCGGATATTCATATCTTAGTTTGCTTCAGACTGCCCGGGAAAGAGTTCTTACTGAGTTATGAGCTAAACGGGGACTTCTCTTGTGGCATCTGATTTTCTCAGGGTAACGCTCACTAGACCGGCCTGGCCACGACCAACTATATACATGAGGTACTACAGCGGATCGGGCAAACGCTCACTTATATCTATCCCGTAGATATATCCGGCACTTCGATGCGACGGACCCGAATCGCTGGTTTGCTTCAAGATCGCACCGCCTTCCAGACCCAACCATGCACCGCATACACTGAGCCGGTGTGCTTTCTGCCACCGCCGGACAATATTTTGAATTCGGAAAGAAACTGCCACAAGGGTAGTACCAAGTACGGTTTCCTTCAGCTCTTGTGCAGTTTGAATATCTAATATCGATAAACTTTGAACTCCCTGTGACGTCATATGTAGCGTTACTCACGGCATGAGGCGTTTCGAACAGAAGTCCGTGTGGTGCTTTTGTATCATACATTCTAAACGGCGCCTCGAAAATGTATTTTTTATTCTTCCATATGGTAGCCTCTATTTGCACTATACTTCTGTATCTGTGTTGTTTTTCTTGGTTTTCTTTAAAGTCATTTACTATATTTCTGTAAGTTTGCATACTGCTAAGTTTCCACATTTTGTACTGGTTGAAGCCTTTTGCTTTTGTCAACAAGATAGTCATTTTCCATATGTGTATCATTCTATTAACTGAATAAATCACCCCTTTTAAAAAAAACCTGGCCGGAAGTCCTTCATAGCGCACCTGAATCAGAAATGGTTAAAAATTATGTTTTATGGTTAACCCTTTCTGCTTCATCGTGAGCACGAGCAGACGCGTGTTCTTCAGAGCTTCAGGTCACTATGGACGAAACACAAATTCACGATGCCCGAAACAAACAGCGTTAACTTGGTAGTTATATGAAGTAGATGTAGATGCAAGTATCGGTAATTAATGTGATGGAGCAAAGATCTTCGGCTGATGATTTTACAAAACGCGTTGCATTTCCACTAGTCAGAACTACAGGCAAACATATGTCTTAACGTCATCATGAACCTCCGCCCCGTCGCGCAGTATATAAAGAAATTAACAGCACTGTTAAGCTTGCTAAAAAAATATGTAATGTTAAGAGCTATGTAATATACGGGTATGGTAATATATTCACGGACGTCCGTAAATGTTACTAAAGCACCTAATATCTGCATAAGCGCACCTGGTGTCTCCAATATGAAAAAGACCACAACGACCGCCATTACTCTTTTCGTCCCCGATTTGATGTCTTTGTGGCGTTGTACTGTGTTTTTGCCCGAGAGGTGCGCCTTTGTCGCTTTCCTTAGGCTGGTAATGATGGAGTAAGTAACAAAGCTTAGAATGACAAAAGGTAACAGCGAGGTTATGATGATGTGGAGGCTCACCACGTAAATCAAGACATAATAATAGTTCAACATAAGATCCGAACGTGTCATTTTGGGAACTTTTCTCCCCAAACAAGGATCAAACGGATAGATCATCTCGGCTTGGAGAACATCTGGACTAGCATAAACAAGGGTCACAGCGAATACAGAAATACACGCGATGCAAGCGTTCCTTTTGGTACAAATGGCTGCCGCTCGAAGCGGTTTGCAGACAGCAATAAAACGCTCCAGTGAGACGCAGACGATAATACAGACGGATGCTGTCTTTGAAGCTGTTAACAGGGTTCTTAGGTAACGGTATGATAGCTCCTTGAACTCGTAAAACGTTATATAAAGACTGGTATACTCTATTAAAGAAGGCAGGGAGGAGGTGACCATCGACATAAGTAAAACCATGCTATCTACAACAGCAAGAGCCTGCAGAAGCACAGACGTCGACGTGTAGGGTCTCTCGTACGCCAGTACGATACAGATTAGAATATTCAAAGGCAAGCCGAATGAAGATACAATAGTGGATAAAACTCCATCGCCGAGAAAATAAACCCAATCCCTTAAGGTTTCTAGATCATATGTTTTGTACACGCACTCTAACTTGCCTTCGTCAGTATACAAGTCCGCAATATTTGTGACGCTCTCCATGACTGCTGAAATCGTGTTCTAAGGCCTTCTTTGAGACTAATAGCTCTGTAGGTCTTCTCGTAAAAGGTGGTATTTGTCACAGTGAATCTTACATCCGATAGGTCATGTATAACGTGGTAAAATATCAAGTTGCAACACCAAACATGTATGTACAGTGAAAAGGATCATTCGACAGGATACAATTAAAACATGGTTACGAGTACGGACAGTAATACGGATGCGGCTTACTGCATGATTCGTGCAATCCTTATGGTAGAAAAATGACTTTCTTATATGAGTGTCCATCAATTAAACGGAGGTTGGTTCTAACTCTGCTCTAATATATTATGATCGTGTCGAAACTTCCTCCTAAGTGTTGGCGAACAGGCTTTGAAAATCGTCGTTGGTGGTCGGTGTATCTATCCAATGATGATGAGAAACATGCGTTCAAAAATCAACCTACATGTACCGTAATTGTCCAATTCATAAGTGGTTGGCAGAGGGCATCTAAAATGGCGAGGAAAATGCGAGTTGCCTCTTGCAAATCACTCGATGTTCTTCATACGTGGTCCAATTGTGAAAGGAAAGTTTTTAGATATTTCAGTCTGAAAGAATGCACCTTGTTCAAACGCTGTGTTTTTCGTGTGAACACACCAACATTTGGAGCGTCGTTTTCTGTCTAGTGAAGTGGACTATGAGGGCTTTGTTTGTGTGATGGTGAATAAATAAGTTTTGTGTGGAATCATTATGCAGTTGGATAAAAACTTGATGACACAAACTGCCGCTGGCTAATCATGTAATTTGAACTGCCATCATAGTGAGTCCAGGTTAGTTATCACTGAGAGAAAAAATGCGACGAATATAAATATCATATACAAGCCCTTCGGTGGAACTTGATGGTGGTCTGAGAAGACTCTACTTAGTTCAAAGATGAACTCATAGGCCCATAGTGTATGCCTTCAAAAACAATAAGGACGTTTTTTCGGCACCAAAAAAACCCAGATAAACTGTGACAATGGGGAGAGAGGGAGATCGAATATTAACCAAAGTATTATTAATATGATAACCTATAGGTGACAAAAGTACTCTGTTGAAGCAAGAATTAATAAGGACTGGGCCCGGTTTCATAAGGAATCTTAAGTGCGTTTTGATGACTTAAGTCTAAGAATTTCCTAAGTTTTTGCTTTAGTCGATTCACAAAGAATCTCAATTCACCTAGCGCACTTAAGTATGGCAAAAACTTAAGTAGGGTAGCTACCCTACTTAAGTGAGAAAAAAACAAAATGGCGCTCCGCAGACGACACAATCGAGCTGCAGAACGATATCTTAGAGAGCGCGGTCCCGAGAGAATTGTTATAGATCGCTTGAACCCTTTAGAGAAATATTCACCCAAAGTTGTAAAGGACCGATTTCGGTTCGGACACCATTATGGCCTTTGCCACCCTGTTTGGCCCGGTCTTGGAGCGGAGAGCAAAGAGGAGAAGTTAGCTGCTCATTGGGAAGCATGTTTGATTGATTGTCAAATTCAGTTGGTTTCCAATTTTGACATTTTTGCCTTCCAATAGGCAGTTTTCAAATTGACCAACTCAATTTGACGATAATAACATAATATCCTGATCTGTTTTACAGTATGACTTGTCTCAGTGAAACTGACTAGTATAGCTCCTGACTGATTTACAGTAACCTTTCAACAGGGCTTCAGTGGTGCCGCCATCTTGGATCAACGAAAGTTGGTCTGAGAGAGGGCCAACTATCCCGTCCACAAAGTCAAAGGCCACTTCGAAAACCTTCAAAAAAGCCCGTCCACTCATTGATCAGAATCACCCATCAAAATTTTTTTTTTCTTCTTTTTTTCTTTCGCTGACCCATTAAAAAGATTATAATGCATAATATACTGCAATTTCTTTCTAAATATATTGAAAGACAAAGAAATGCCAGCCCACCAAACTTAGAGGGCCGCTGTCCACACTTTCATCCACACTTTCGTCCACAGTTAACACCTACCCAAAGGAAATCTCTCCCCAGGTAAATTGCTGTGCATTGACGTTTACGATTCGCGTGCAAAAATTTCACCCGGGGGCGGAGGTTTTCTGGTTCCGGGTCGAATTTTTTTCGTTGACGGTATACACACACTCTCTAACCATATTGCTCGCTCAAGAGCTCCCTAATAATGAGGAAGGCTCAGGCCTTAATAGGGAGCTCTTCGTTAATAGGGCTGGTGAGCGAGAAGACTCGGGTGGTGGTGGGGGGTATATAGGGGGGTATATAGTTAGGATGATGCCATCATGGCAGTTGACCGAAGAAGCAGTTGGCTAGCACACAATGTCAATGATGGCGAGTAGTTGGTGGTTGGGAGAGGGGGGGATATAGTTAGGATGATGCCATCATGGCAGTTGACCCAATAGACGCTGTCGCAGTATAGAAAATAGGTGGGGAGAATGTGGGAAACTAAACACAACAGGAGAAGGTAGATATTTTTTCCCGGAGATATTAGCATAATGATCCCAAGACCCAAGTGTAAGATTTGAATTCAAAAAGACATTAGCTGACCCCCTGTCCTGAATAGTTTGAGGTCTCACTAGCCAGTGGTGAGCAGGTGTTAATCTTGAAGTTAAGTGAAAGGCGTGGAGGTGACATTTTTCAAATTTGCGTTATACAGGGTGTCTCATGCATTGTGCTACATCAGTCTATGCATGACTGTATGTCTAGACGACGTTGAAACTTGATCAGATGTATTCTACAAGAGACAAGCTATTCAGAAATGTATAGGTTTGTGTGAGAGTAAGGTACTGCAAAGTCTACAGCCGCTGGAACAGGGGTATGCATGAAATGACGTCGCGTCATTTTTGAAGGCAGGTAGGCCTGGCCTCCGCACCGGCTAATGAGACCTGAGGGTAGCACGCGCGTTTGAGTTAGTGCGCATGCGCTTTCTACGGAAAATTAAAATGGCCAGTGTTGTGGACGAGTGGTTTCAGGTTTCACGGTAGGATTTTGACATGGAAACGGGGAAATAGACATTGAGACCAATGTACTTTCAAGATTATTGCATTATAAATGGGACCAGACCGTCGACATCTTACCACACCCCATGATATTGACGAAATCGTCGTCGAAACGGGCAGCCCCGGACCGATCATGTTGGTGCGCATGCGTACTACGGAAAAGTTAGCAGACGGAAAATCTTTTGCGGAATTTTGCCAGTTCAAAGCACGATTTCTTCGCGGAAAGAGAAACATAATCTCTGGCAGCGATGCAGATTGTTGTTAAATGCATTGTGATTCGCTCCAGGGTGTCGTCGCACTTTGATTCGGCCCTGTTTTGACGAAATCTCCAACCGAACAGCGGCTACTCTGCGTAAACATCATCGCGTTCCGCTGAATTGTTTTGGAAAAAGAAAATTTCTCCCCAGGTAAATTGCTGTGCATTGGCGTATACGATTCGCGTGCAAAAATGTCACCTGGGCGTGGAGGTTTTCTGGTTCCGGGTCAAGTTTTTTTCGTTGATGGTATACACGCACTCTCTAACCATTAAGCTCGCTCAAGAGCTCCCTAACACTAAACAAGTAGGGAAATAATGTAAACATACTCTTCTGTATGTCATGTATGTTGTTAGTCGACTGTAGGCCTACTGTAGTCACATTCATACTTCACTGTACTAACTAGGGGTGCTTTGCAGTGTTTGTGTATGTGACCCATCATCATCAGACATCAGGTTCATGTTGTCCTAACCTTGGCCAGAGCACATAAAGCTGTAGTGTAAGAGCTAGGCCCAAGCACCCTCGGAAGGTGGTACGCTCGCAGCACAGCCAGAGCCTCGGCCTGCACCAGGACTAAACGGGTCACAAGTGTGGTTATTAAATGGTAATCTTAGAAAATTGTCCATCTCTGCTTTTAGGCTTAGGAGCCCAAAAATATACATTGTACCAGTGCAGAGGTCCCAAGAGACAATGGAGAAAAAACACACGAGACGTTCTGATAAATCCACGTGCGTGACTTCTAAAGGTGGTACATTATTGTCATGTGAGACTGCCTCAACAATGACATCAGCGGTCAAAGAAGCTGAGGACAATGCCTCCAAGATGTTCATCCGATCGGCGGTGCCACTCCCACAATGTGAAATTTGCTTCTACTTCATTGTTTGGGGCATCATGGCAGGCTTGATGGTCATTTATTGTGTAGTTTTTAGTTGGGGTAAGTCGAATGTTGTTTAGTATCTCTTTGGGCTCAAAATTGCTGAAGGTACTGTAAACCTTCCTTGGCTTATTCACCTGTCCAACTGTAATTTAAAACTTGTCGCATCTCGGAGCTTCTATTAAACTACTTTTATTAATCACTTTTCAATACCGGCACACGCTTTTCGTCTCTCTCGACAACCACCCCTAATTTCCGGCACCAGTTCCACCCCGGCCGTGGGTGAACCGTACTGCCGAAGACAGGATGGGGAACTGCCCTGGCCAACGTCGCCCCATCACTGCTTACCGGGGGAACATAAGCCAGGTCACTACAGTACTGCAAGTTCAGTTGAGAAAAGGGCACTTTTGCAAATTTTGTGAAAAAGGATCATACATAAAATGTAAAAGGCTGCCTGAGCAAAGGCTGTGCCATTGACAGAACCATTTCACTATGTTAGAGTAGACTGATATCCAGTCTGACCTGTGATGACGAATGCTGCAGTAGCCTGAATTACCAGTCTGATGTACAAATTTTGCATTAAACATAATGCATGACGTTACATCATTGAGCTCACAATTTTCATGATTGAAGAAAGATTGTGCCTTCGATTTTGTGCCTTCTGGTTTTGTGCCTGAAACATCAAGGAAGGTTAAATCTCAAATATTTTTTATTCTTCTTTCAGAGTATCAATGGGAAATGTGGCCTAAATCCATTTTCCGCCGCAGTGACTTTGCCCATGGCTGGGTGGATGGACAACTCCAGGTTTGTTAGGCGAGATCTGTTCATGTTTATGATTGTTTAAATGTTGGCTATGTGGTCCTCAGGGAAATAAGGAATAAGGTTGGCCGTAGTGCAAAAATTTCACAAGCCACTGTGATGAAACTTGGCATGACTTATATTTTATGTCAGAGTACACATCACTTAATTTTTCAGGATGTGTCAGAGTTTGAGTGGAATTTCTGGTTTAGGCTTTGGTCACCATGTCTGATTCTCTGGGTTGTCGGCCATTCTGTGATCTCTGCAATAGCAAGCAAGTTTCTTACAAAGGTAAGTGTAATTTTTCATGTTCTTTGGATTATAAGGAATCCAAGGATAGGGACCTATGGGCTATGACCTATAACCTGTGTTATAGACAAATCCCACATTGATAAATTTTAACACCCAAGTGCACTTTTTTGCCAATTTTGCACAGTCAGCATGTAAAGTAGCTAAGATAGGTTCACCTGAGGAAATTATCTCTTATCTCATTGAGAAATTGGCCTCTTTTATGCATTGCATCGCTTGTCTAAAATATACTGCATTTTAACCAACAGAAGACAAATCTTGCTTATTTTTCAGTACAAATTGCATATCTGGACTATTTACGCCATGAGTGCTGTGACGTATGTACTTGGGTTCAAATCAATGCTTATCCTCCTGCTCCACTGTATCATCGCCTACTTTTCCTCCATAACAGGGTTACCAGCAGTAGTCTGGGCAACCATCGTGCTACTTATATCAACGCTCAATATGAACACAACTACAGAACATTTTGTAAGTACTCGTTTCACTCTCTTCATCCATCCTTGCTACCACTGAAATAAAAATATAATCCATGCTTGCTCTTTCAGAAATGAAGATGAAATCCATGCTTTCTCTTTCTGAAATTAAGATGAAATCCATGCTTGCTATCACTAAAATAAAGATGTATTCCACATTTGCTCTTACTGAAATAATGACGTAATCAGGTTGTACTGATTTTTGTGGATAGATTACCATCCATAAACAATTCACAAAATTACATTCTACTTTAATTTTTGTATTTCACTTAATTTCAGAAAACATTCTTCCCCGATGATGCCCGCTCAGGTAACGCATCATTTGTCCGCTTTCATCTTCTGTTGTTCTCAACGGCCATGTTCGATATGAGGCTAGCAAGTTTCTGTCTCGAGCGCTGCAACAAGAAAGATGGAGATTCTGGCTATAGCTTTATAGATATGTTAGCCTATGTATTTTACCTTCCACTGATGTACACTGGACCAATCCTCACGTATGAAAAATTCAGAATGCAGGTGAGTTTAAAGGGGTATGCCATTCATATTTCATGGTGGCTCAAGAAAATAAAAATGCAGCTATATCTTAGGGGCAAAAAAAATCAGAGTGAGTTGAGAATATGTCTGCTCTAGACATGGTGTGACTGCGAGCTGATGTCAGCAGGATCTGTTCACTGCATTGGTTTGTTGTGGATAGAGTTGGGACAGTCTGTTAGGGATGTGACGTCTCAGCATGATGTGACGTGGTTGTGCCGTCATTAGGATGTGACGTGTCTTCCCGCCAATCTGTGTAGATAATACAGTACCTCTGGTTGTTTGTAGGTGCTGCACATGGTCGCTGAATATAGTCTATTTATGCATTAACGGAGGCCTTGGTCACGAAACTTTGTGACTGATTCAAAATTATTCATAGAACTTATAAAACTCATGACAACTCTCAATCAAGTTTTTCCAATTTCAATTCCAGGTGTCATCCTTTCGACCATGGACAAAAGAAGATGTCATCAACATCACCAAGAAATTCATCCAACAGGTCGTCTACATCGTCCTTATCGAGTATCACCTTCACTACTTCTACTATAGTTCCATGTCGCATAACTTCGCCTTCCTACAGAAAATAAGCAGCGGTGAAACAGTGGTGCTGCTTTATTGTAAAGTCATGTTCTTCTACCTGAAGTACCTACCATTATTTGGCGTGCCGTCATTGTTTGCGAGTTTGGATCAGATCCAGACCCCAAAGGGACCAGCTTGTGTATCCAGAATCAGTAACTTCTCAGAAGTATGGAAGTGAGTAATATTTGAATTTATTAGAGCCCCTGACTAACAAAGCGTTCTGCACTTGTGACATAGCAGTTGCAGGTTAAATAAATCTCGGACCAAATATTATATGTGCCAGAGACTTGGCATCAATTCTGTCTGAGTTCTGACTTCATTTTCACCATCGTGACATACAATGTAGTTACTGTACTGTTTTTTGCTTGAGTGGATGTAAAATAGCGTTTGTGATAGTCGTCATGGATTCTAGATGTATCATCTTTTCAGAACCTTTGATCGTGGTTTCTATAGTTTCATCACGCAACACATCTACATTCCCTTGGGTGGATCGAGGATGGGAACTGGGAAACAGCTGCTTGCAGTGTCAGCATGTTTTGGATACATCTATATATGGCACGGGACGGAGTATCATCTTTTTATTTGGGCGGTAGTGAATTATGCAGGAGTGCTACTGGAGATCATGGGGAGGAGTGTCTCTAATTTTCAAAGCATCAGAAAAATTGAGGTGAGTGATTTTTCTTTTTCAACATTCTCTCTGCACTTGGTACAGTCATTCTCAAAGGAGTTTTTCCTACATGTATAGTGCGGAATGTGCATTTCTGTGTGCTACTATTTACCTGTTGACTCCCGACTTCACCATCATGCTAAGGCCAGAGGAAGAATCCTTTCTAATGACTTGAAATACATGTATAAATTCTAATTCACCTTCTCTTCTGATTTAAGGCCCGATATCTTTCCAATCAGATGTCGCGGCGGCTGATGAGCCTTGCTTGTATACCTTCATTATGTATGTCTCTCCTGGGCGTCATATACTTCTTCGATGGTGAGGTCATTGGGAACGTATTCTTCAGAAAAATTGTCAAAGAAGGTGGGTGCAGAAAGTGTACAGTTTTGCTTAAAATGACATTTTATTAAACTCACAAAAAAAAACATTTCATAGGACATACATGTACATTTTTCAGTTCCCTGGATTAAAGAGAGATGTGTCTTGATAAGAGTGATCAAAATGCCGAGAAATGACCAAACACTCTGTCCTTGTAGAGAAGGTGTCCTCCTTTAAAACAGAGGTGTCCGCTAGGGAGGGTCCACTCTGTCTGTAACCTGTGTAAACTTGTCCTGCTGCCCATAATGTTTGCCAAAAAATGAA
This sequence comes from Lineus longissimus, assembly GCF_910592395.1. Lineage (NCBI taxonomy): Eukaryota > Metazoa > Nemertea > Pilidiophora > Heteronemertea > Lineidae > Lineus > Lineus longissimus. The sequence goes on along the minus strand of NC_088310.1, from coordinate 3,661,403 downwards.
CAATGCTTACCTCATACCTCATTCCCTTTTGCAGGACCATGGATGATGTATCTGACAATATTATTGACGCTCTACTGTGGATGTAACGCGTCATTCGAAGCATGGAACTGGGATATGGAAAAGGCAAAAAAGAAACAATCATAATTCAACTTTAATGTGGACGTGGATGTGCTCTTGTGATCAAGCATGTGAACTGACATTGTTGGTAAAGTGAAGATATTGCATGTTTGCAGAGTTTTAGAATAGAAATTGATACCTCACTGTGGGTTTTGAGAAATTGATACCTCACTGTATTGGTTGTCTCAAATTCTGCTCGGATGAAGTGGTCACTTCCTCCTAACCCTTGGCTATTAAGCTCCTTTAGATTAGCCTATATTTTAGCTCTACTCTCCCGGTGTTTGGTAAGACAACCAATAGGTCAAGTTTCATATCAGTTCCTTAAATCTTTGTCACTCTATGAGAAATCAAACATTATCAAATTGGTGCCACGAGTGTAAACCACGCAAATTCAGGAAATAGACAATTCCTTCTGACAGAGACCTTGTCAATCTACAATATACATTGAGGCCGAATGACTTTATTATCTTCATGCTACATAATGTATAGACAAAGGCATGAATGCTTAAGACTGTCAAGTTTTGCTCCTGATATTCTATATACATGTGCTATGTAGTTACTTCAACTTTGCATATCATCAATCTGTGAGGAATAATCTCTTTTAAGCTCTGTTATACAATCAACTTGTACAAGTATGTGCTCCTTTGTTGTGCAATTTTTAGATATAAAATGGTTTGATAAAAAATCGTCTTCATACCTATTGAATGTCTGTCAGGACTCCAGCTCTATCTAATACAAAATAATGTCTTGGTGGAGCCTCCTCCTATTCGGAGGAGACTCTTCCCATCTCATGCTGAGACAACTATTGTCTTTGAGGAGGCTTCTCTCTTTTAGAGGAAACTTCCCATATCAACCAGAGACAACTGTCTACAAGGAGTCTTCTTCCAGTCAGAGAAGACTCTTCCCATATCGACCTGAGACAACTGTCTACAAGGAGTCTTCTCCCAGTCAGAGGAGACTCTTTCCACATCGACCTGAGACAACTGTCTACAAGGAGTCTTCTCCCAGTCAGAGGAGACTCCCCACATCGACCTGAGACAACTGTCTACAAGGAGTCTTCTCCCAGTCAGAGGAGACTCTCCCCACATCGACCTGAGACAACTGTCTACAAGGAGTCTTCTCCCAGTCAGAGGAGACTCTCCCCACATCGACCTGAGACAACTGTCTACAAGGAGTCTTCTCCCAGTCAGAGGAGACTCTCCCCACATCGACCTGAGACAACTGTCTACAAGGAGTCTTCTCCCAGTCAGAGGAGACTCTTCCCACATCGACCTGAGATAACTGTCTACAAGGAGTATTCTCCCAGTCCGAGGAGACTCTTCCCACATCGACCTGAAACAACTGTCTTCAAGGAGTCTTCTCCCAGTCAGAGGAGAATCTTCCCACATCGACCTGAGACAACTGTTTTCAAGGAGTCAACTTGTGGCTGGTGTAACAGTAGGAATAGTCCCTTAGCTGTCTTTAATAACTTGAGACTGGTGCACAATGCATCAGGAGGTATCTCCGATTCGGGTAGCAGGAGGAATAGTCCCCTGTCTTTAACAACCTCACAACCTTGTGAAGGCAGAGGTTTCGCCCCTGTCCTATATATAACAGGAGGTACTGTATACAGTCCGCTGTCTTTCACAACCAGTCGCTGATGTAGCTGGAGGAATAGCTCCCTGTCTTTCACTACCCATGGCTTATATAGAAGGAAACTTATTCCCCTGTCTCCAGCAACCTGCGGCTGGTGACCGGGCGGAGAAGTCCCCTGTCTTTCACAACTTGTGGCTGGTGTAGACGGAGGAATAGTTCACAGTTGTTTAAAGCTCAATCGACTGTTCTTCACAACCTACAGCTGGTGAAGCCAGAGCTCTTTCATAACTTGCGGCTGGTAAAACAGGAGGAATCGTCTCCTGCCCCTCGCAACTCGTGGCTAATGTAGATTGAGAAGTATACCACTGTCTTCCACAGGCTGCGGCTGCTTGCGTAGGCGGATAATTCCTCTGTCTTTCACATTTTGCAGCTGGTGTAGCAGTAAGAGCAGTCCCCTGGCTGTCATTCATAACTTGCGGCTGGCGTACAATGATGCAGGTGGTATATAGACCCCTATCTTTCACTGTCTGCAGTAAGTGTAGCAGGACGAATAGTCCCTTGTCTTTCACAAATCAGTCGCCTGTCTCACGTACACCTGGTAAGGTCGGAGGTCTAGGCCCTGTCTTTCTTAGCTTACGGCTGGTGAAGCAGGAGGTATACAGCCCACTGTCTTTCACAACCAATTTCTTATTGAGCATGAGGTACATAGTCCTGAGCGTTCCACAACTCGTGGCTGATGAAGCAGGGTAGATATTCCTCAGTCTTCAGCAAACTTTGGCTGTTGGCGTAGGCGGAGAGGTCCTCTGTCTTTCATAAATCGTGGCTGGTGTAGAATGAGGAATGGTCCCTCGCTGTCTTTCACAACTTGTGGCTGGTGTCTTTCACCTGTATCTCACCATTTACGGCTGGTGACTCCAGAGGTCTATCTTAACTTGTGGCAGTTGTAGCTGAAGGTATATGTTCCACTGTCTTTCACAACCAGTTGCTGATTAAGCAGGAGGTATAGTCAGTTCCCTTTTATTCACCACTTGTGGCTGGTGTAGCGGGTGAAGTAGTCCCTGTCTTTCACAACATAGTGGCATGTCTCTCACAACCTACAAGTGGAAAATTTAGAGGTCTCCATAACTTGTGGTTTGTGTATCAGAAGGTACTTCGTCCATAGTCATTCACGACCAGTTGCTGATGTAGCAGGAGGTATAGTCCCCTGTCTTTAATGACTTGTGGCTGGTGTACAATGTAGCAGGAGGTATATAGACCCCTATCTTTCACAGTCTCCGATTCGTGTGGCAGGAGGAATAGTCCCCTGTCTTTTACGACTTAGTCTCCTGTTTCTCACAACCTTGTGAAGCCAGAGCCTTTATAGCTTGCGGCTGGTATAACAGGAGGTACTGTATACAGTCCGCTGTCTTTCACAACCAGTCGCTCATGTAGTTGGAGGAATAGCCCCCTGTCTTTCACCACTCATGGCTTATGTAGAAGGAGACTTATTCCGCTGTCTCCAGCAACCTGCGGCTGATGACCGGGCGAAGAAGTCCCCTGTCCTCCACAACTTGTGGCTAGTGCAGAAGGGGAAACAGTTCACAGTTATTCAAAGCTCAGTCGCCTGTTCTTCACAACCACAGGTGGTGAAGCCAGAGGTCGTTCTTAACTTGCGGCTGGTGCCTTTCCTTGTCTTTAACACCAGGAGAGTAGCGACTCTGGCATGTGCCTTGCTCCTCTCCCCTCTAGCTTCTCAAGTAGATTTTGCATGATCCTTTGGGTGACCTGGCCCATCAGAAGTTGTTCTTGGTCTTCCATTGCTGGGCCCAGAGGTGCGACTTCTGCTACCTTCGCCCCACGCAATTTCTCTATCTAAAAGTCTCTGCTTTGCCCATGACGGTGGCTCCTCCACTTGCAAGGACCAGCTCTCCTCCGCAATGGTCCGCACCTCGTCTGCAGGAGCTTTTACGAGGTCGCCGAGAGGTACCGCTCCCCCAGCCAACTTGTCCGCCCGCTCATTGAGTTTGATACCAGCGTGTCCTGCTGGGATGTACGCTATTTCAATCCTGGCCGGGATCTGCAGGATGATGGGGATCCATGTGCTCATTACCATCATATTCTGCAACCTGCAACCAAGCTCAGTGAGTCAGTAAGGATCAGTGAATGGTCCTGTTCATTGGTGTTCTGGGACACCCATTCCAGGGCATCCTGTAGCGCCTCTCCTGTAGCGGCTGGTACAACAGGAGGAATCGTCTCTTGCCTCTTACACCTCGTGGCTAATGCAGATTGAGAAGTATTCCACTGTCTTCCACAGGCTGCGGCTGCTTACGTAGGCGGGGAAGTCCTCTGTCTTTCACATTTTGCAGCTGGTGTAGCAGTAAGAACAATCCCCAGGCTGTCATTCATAACTTGCGACTGGCGTACAATGTAGCAGGTGGTATATAGACCCTTATCTTTCACTGTCTGCGGTTAGTCTAGCAGGAGGAATAGTCCCCTGTCTTTTACAAATTAGTCGTCCGTCTCACGTACACCTGGTAGTGTCGGAGGTCTAGGCCCTGTCTTTCTTAGCTTACGAAAGGTGAGCAGGAGGTATATAGACCACTGTCTTTCACAACCAGTTACTCAAGGAGCATGAGGTATAGTCCCGAGTCTTCCACAACTCGTGGTTGATGAAGCAGATCAGGTATTCCTCAGTCTTCAGCAACCTTTGGCTGTTGGCGTAGGCGGAGAAGTTATCTGTCTTTCACAACTTGTGGCTGGTGTAGAAGGAAGAATGGTCCCTCGCTGTCTTTCAAAACCTGTGGCTGGTGTCTTTCACCTGTCTCTCACCATATACGGCTGGTGACTCCAGAGGTCTATCATAACTTGTGGCAGTTGTAGCTAAAGGCATATTGTCCGCTGTCTTTTACAACCAGTTACTGATTACAGGAGCACTGTCATTCACCACTTGTGGCTGGTGTAGCAGGAGGAATAGCCCCTGTCTTTCACAACATACAGGCATGTCTCTCACAACCTACAGAAGGAAAATGTAGAGGTCTTCATAACTTGCGACTGGTGTATCAGGAGGTATTTCGTCTACAGTCTTTCACAACCAGTAACTGATGTAGCAGGAGGTATAGTCCCGTCTTTCAGAACTTGTGGCTGGTGTAGCAGGAAGAATAGTCCCCTGTCTTCACATTGCGGTCCCATGTCTTATGCTGCTAAGTCGCCTGCCCCTTCTTCGCTTTCCTTGAGGCTTGACAATGTGACGATGTAGCATTGGCAACTCAAGACCAGAAGTGACCATCTTTTTTTCAATGGGCCCTGTATCTGGGCGTGGCAGTGTCCTTTATAGTAGTTGCTGACATGTAGTTGTGACAATGTCTTTATCAGTGGTCGTGTATGTGACCACGAATGGGTCAGGTGGCGAGATTGTATGCATGTACATGTACCTATGACAGCAACAGGGTCTCCTTCAAATCAGCTGGTTGTGACAATGTCTCTATCGGTACATCCGGTAATAAAGGCTTTCGTTTTGTCTTCAAAATCAGTACGCCTTTGTAGGACACTCTATTTGTATCTGATCGAACAATGAAGCAATACGCTAGGTAGAGGCAAGCTTACCATCAATACCTGGTGGTGGCAATGGCTTTCTCGTAGTGAACATGTTCTGTATCTGCTGGTAGTGATAGGTATTGATCAGACAGCCTGTTGGTGACCATGGCTTCACATTGCATTCCACCATTGTCTTTATTAGTACAAATGGTTCTAGCACTTGGATGTAAAAGGCTTTATCAAACCAACCCATGTACAGTCGGTTACATAGAAGTATAAACATGAACACTGAAGCATCATTTTAACCATGTCACTGTGTATTTATTTGGCAATATACCAAGTAGTGTCTGGCAGTAACCATAGAAACAAGATTCTGCACAGTCCATGAACTTTCAAGTCACCTTTGATAACTTCCAAGCCTGGTGTCCAGGCTTTTTCGAGTTTGCCTTTTATACATTTCATACAGAGCGAGCTAATCCTGGAGGCCAGGAAGGAAAGACTCTCTTCCAGGACTTATACACCTATAGAAATATCTCATCAAATTTGAGAGATACCTGAATTGAAGGTGTGTTTCAAACATGATGACATCAACAGAAAGGCCATGCTTAGCACATTCACAAATCACAGAAAATGCTATTTACAGCTAGCTAACTACATGGTTGGTCAATAGGGGAGAGGAAATGTGCTTAAAAATGAAGCTCTCAATAACAATCTGTTTCACAGCACATCCTTATGCTGCAAAAGTTTATATGTACCTTTCCTTCATGAAATTATACTCCTCATCCTCAATTTAGTAGGCCTAAATATAGAACTGAACACAAGGAGTCATGAAATTTGAGTAGCATGCCTTCTCCAATATACATGTATGTAGGCCAGGCCTGAAAGAAATTCAAAATAAAGTTTGCCATTTACATTTGTTTACAAGCAGCCCATAGTCAAGGAATCGCAACAAGAACTCAATCAAAAGGTGCAAGAGTGGAAACTGCAATTGAAAAAGCACTGCCCCTACTGGCCAACAGACTAAATTAATTATTTTAATTGAATACATAAAATATTGACTATATGATATGATACACAATACTGATTTCTGAAAACTCACTTCATCACAGACAGTAACTTATAATTTAACAAGGCTAAGAAATAACAGGTGCAGTTGAGCCGAGGGTGGATGCAAACGGAGGTCTGACCTCATCTTTTTTCAAAATATTTTTCTTCAGAATATGTTTTTCTGCATTCAAATGAGTGTCAATATATTTTTATGACATTGAGCTTCTCAGGGTTCCTTTAACTTTCAACCGGGAGATATTTACATCGATGGGCCAAACAGTTCTGCAACCACTACTGAGCTTTAAATAAATAATCAACGATTGCTCAGAAAATCTTCTATTCTGCAATAATTGACCGATTTTAACGCACAATGCCATGATGAAGCAGCAAATGTAAGAATAACATGCAAACGCATACCTCTTCAAAAAGTGAAGATGACAAACACAAACCTTTCTCGCTACCAGAAAATTGGGTCTGGAAGAACATCACCGACCCTCGCTGATGAACTACATGATTTCCCCACCACTGTTTTCATGCATCCCCTTCCCCAGAATGAGCAATGACTTTCCAGTAGAACTAAATGCACATATCTTTAAAATGCACTTACATGTATCTTTGAAACGGATTTCTTTCTCGTCCCAAAATCATTCGGTAAGAAGCAGTACATGTATAATAGGAAACCAAGTGCTAATAAGAAGCAGAATATCAATATACATTAGTATCAATAGACACAAAATGCACTTTCAAATATGTCATCGGATTCTTTTCCAATATGTCATTGAGCCAACTTTTACCTACATACACCACCAGTCTAAAAAAGATAAAAAGTTCATCAAGTCACTGAGACAACGCAATGTACATGTACACAACAACAGAACACTCAGCAAAGTACATGTATTAAAATACGACAAAATATATACATAAGCTATTCAAATTGTGAGAATAATCAGATGAACTTAAGTAAAGAAACCATGACCTGACGACTCGAAAATGACCATAATTGATGAAGTTTTGTTATTTTTGACAAACACTGATGCTGAAATGCACATTGCTGCAACAGAAATATTCCGATGATCTGCAGCTAAGGCAGACGAAGATGATCTGCACATGTTCTCAAATCAGTGAACTCTGAAATCGACTAAGTCATACTCATAATGAAATGGCCAGGGCCATTGTGCTCACCTCATGTGGAGGAAAGATGGATAAAGAGCATGGTATTGTGTCATGTAGTGTTAGGTTTGATGTAGGTCCAAGCAATTACAATTTCCCCAAAATGGCCAATTTACAGTACATTCGACCTCTGTGACCTTGAAAAGTAGGTCAAATCAAAGAAGACCCGGGTGACACATTGAATGGTTGTTAGAATTAGATGTACCTATGATATAAAATTGGTGCCAATCGGGCAAGTCATTACTAGGAATAATGGCATTTTGATGAATTTAGGATTTGGCCCCCTCCCTGGAGGCCAAACGGCAAATCAGATCGCACCAAATTTCGGTACCTGAGATCACCTGACCAAGGGGTACATGTGTACTTAATTTGTGATCAATAGTCATTGCAGTTAAGAAACGTGCCATAGTTACGGCCTGACAGCGAATTTACACCATTTGACCTCTGTGACCTTGACAAGAAGGTCAAATTGAAAACCTGTGTGACATGTACTGTATGGTGGTTAGATGTACCCATGATATCAAATTGGTGGCAATCAGGCAAGAAGTTAAGGAATAATCACATTTTTAAGGTTTTTGGATTTTGCCCCCTGGTGGTCAAGTGGTGAATCATATTGGACCAAACTTCGGTCCCTGAGATCACCTGACTAAGGGGTAAATGTGTACCAAATTTGGTATCAATAGTCATTGCAGTTTAGAAACGTGCCATCGTTACATCCTAACAGCCAATTTACACCATTTGACCTCTGTGACCTTGAAAAGGAGGTCAAATCAAAAACCCGGAGGATATATGATGCACCTTTGCTAGAAGTACCTACCATATTTTTTTCAAAATTTCCCGACTACTATTAAGGGAGATATTGCATATTTTCACTTTTAACGTTTGGCCCCCTGGTGGCCAAACCATGAAACGAATCGGACCGAAACTTGGTCTCCAAGGTGTCATTACATAAGGGTAAATGTCTACTAAGTTTCAACTCAATAGCTCTAACAGTTACGAAACGTGCCCTGCTAACGGACGACGGACGACGACGACGACGACGACGACGACGACGACGACGACGACGACGACGACGACGACGACGACGGACGACGGACGCCACGGTATGGGATAAGCTCACCTCTGCTAAGAGGTGAGCTAACAACACTAGGGTTATCGTTGACAAAACACAGTGCTGAAATGCACATCGCGGAGATAAATCAACACAGCTACGTACATGTACATGTCCTTGAGTCTTCATTGAACGGAATTCCAGCTTGAATTTGGCCGACTTGACAAAATTATCCATGCATTGATTTGCAGTTAGCACACAAAATGTACAGCTCAATCTCACCAACTAAGTGCGACACTGATCATGTTGAAGCAGTCATTTACATCAAAAAGAAAACATTAGATGGATATGCCATGTACATGTATATCAAGTGCCCATTTAATGGATAGCTTCAATCTCATCAATTAGTGCAAAATTATTTACAATTTGATCAAGTAGTGCAAAATTATTTACATCATGACCAGGTTGTGCAAAATTATTTACAATTTGTTACAGAATACATTGGATCATTGTTGGTACAGTCGGTATAACATTTGTACATCTGACATCACATCACAGGCAAGTCACAAAAATGTCGATTTCAGATCGCTATGATACATTTGAAATATTGATAAAAGTCCCTCGGGACTGGATTATATAGCAAGAATATTGCGTTTATTGGGCAGTACTGTCAATAGAAATCTGAACTTCCACCATCTACCACACCAAAATAACCGTTCTCATATTACGCCAGCACTGCCGATATTGCCCATGATGTCACCAGTATAACCAGAAACAACCGTAAAGATCTCAAGAAGAGTCCAAACATTTACCCAATCATTCAAGAAAATTTTCATCGTTCATTGATAAGTTCAACTCATGATAAAATTATGGACAGTTTGAGTTTCATGCTGAATATTCAATATATTAATAAGTGTATATCTGTAAGTATTTTAAAGGCTACTACAAGTATATACAAGTTCTAATGAAAGGTTCGCTAGAGTATTCAAATTGCTTACACAAGAGAAACAGCACCTATATGAACAACTTCACCATCCATTCTGCCTGAGAAATCTGTCAATACGATTTCTTCCGCTGTTTTGATGCAGTCACCAAAAAATTCAAAAAAGTTTTCATTCCGATAAATTTTATCATCTTTGCAAGACACTCAGATTCGAGTCCCGCATGTGTCAATCATGTAGACTTGCTTCCAATAACGTGCACTGTATGACTCAGTGCAAGTCATGACCTCTAATCTGAAGTGAGCCTGAACTCCACTGCACGAATTATCGAAAACATATACATCAACCCCCGTAACTGAAGCACTGAATGGCCAAGTTGAACAGCAATGAATAAAATCAAAGTGACTAGCAAAGTTATTGCGTTCATCCGGTAAAGTTACTAAAGCTTGTCTTCAATGTGATAGTCGGCTTGACAGGTTGCTGTGACGCTTGTTTTGATGCCGTTAACTCCTTTTGAATTTGTGCTTGTTCCTGACTCAATCGATTCTGTTTGACAGCCGACTCCAGCCTCATTCTGAGATCAGCTGACATGGACATGACGGCACGGAACTGTTCGGGGTACTGCGGGCCGAATTTCGTGAGTCTCTGTAGAGCGTGGTCATGAAGAGCTTCTGATGATATGTTAGCAGATTGTAGGGAGGTTGGGTCCAGCAGGAACGATATGAGAATAGGAACAAATATTGCAACTAATGTAATTCCTGCAAGGCAAAGGGGAACAGATTAGAGAAATGATTCGGGTTAATCTCAAAGCCATTCTAAATGAAATATTTAGTTTCGAGGCATTACACCCAGATGAATAAAATACCACTTGCCACATATTGTGCATGTACTGTATAACGTAACTTCTACAAGGCAGTGAAAAAATTCATTGATGTGAAGTTCCACAATTTTTTAAAGGTTTTTTCTTCCTCAACTTGTTAAAGGGTTAATTTCTACAGCCAATCAATGACTTACTTCCATCTTCCTGCGCCATGGAAACCAGTGTCTCAACCACTCGGATCGCCTCAAGCACCAGTGTCAAATCCAACTCATTATCTGGTCGATTTGCGCTCACCGAGTAAAGATAATCAATGATTTTAGGAGCAAGGGCGTGGATGAATGGCGTAGCAATGACTCGATCAGGGTGCTGGAATATGGAGCCAAGCGTCTGCAGGGTTTTCAGACGTTCCTAGAGAAAATGAAAACACACTGTTATTATTTCATCCATCAGTTTGAGTTATCGATTAAACCCTTTAGGAACTTAAAACACTGTGACTATTAAAATTACACTCTTTTTTTCTGCTTTTTTATTCCGTGACTGTAATATTTGGCATCCAATTGGGGTCATTGGCCTCGTAATCTGCCAGAAATAGGCCTCTACTCATGTCCATCGATTGGATGGATTATGTTGCTTGCCATGGGATAGTCGATATTTCTATCTCACCTGTGTGCTTTCCACAGCCCATGCCTCCTTGAACAGTTCAATACACGGATCCCTGATGTTAGCCACATTGGTCACCTCCGACGGACTAGACATGATGAACACAGCCAAGGTTAACATCAACGTGGTTTGATCCAGGCCTGCATGACCTTGTTCTGTATCTGGAAGTAGATAAAAAGAAATTGATTGTTTGAAACACGAACACGAACCAGACGACTTACGGTCATTCCATTTACTCTATCTACATCCCAATACTCATTTGCCTTCATTTCTTTGAACTCCCACCATTGCAAGAAGATCCATTTACCTGGTTTAGCATACTCCAGTACAGTCACAACAGCACTCTGCAGCAACCTGACCCAATCGTCTGAGCAGATCAGATCTCTCGCCAGAGGGTTCGTACACAGACTCTTGAGGGATTGTAATACTGCCGCCGTGCACATGGAGGGCTGGTCTGTTATGGACTTGGAACCGACATCACGGAGGACGCCGGTGATGAGATACAGGATAGATGGCAGGATGGACACGCTACCTGCAATCACAATGAACAGATTGGTTAAAGGAAGGCTATAGGCAGGAGGCAGGTGGGCCAGATCAAGTCAGACTGAGGGAATGATTGGTGTCTCCACTATCTTGAATTGATTAAGACTATTCATGCCTGTACCTGGGATATCATCACTAAAGTCAAACCAGACAAAGTTCCCCGACAGTGCATATTAGCCAGCTGGAGACCACCAAGTGGACCTCAAACTGCTGGCTCTACGTAGTCACACTTAAGGGCCGCTCAATTCTTAGAAAATATCTTTGACCTTACCTATGGGTGTACAAAGTGCTGGTAACTCTGTCATAATGTTCATGGCACACGCAACAAGCTTACTCGACTCCTCGGTTTGCGTTGTGTGTTTCGGCGTCTGAAATCCTGTACTGCTCGGCGCCGCCGGATTCATACTCGGAATCTGCCGCACGATGATGCAAAGACAAACCTCCATCGTCGCAAACACCAACGACTTGCCGGGTGTGATCTCACCGTTATCGCCACCCTCACCGCACTGCTCCAATACGTTCATCACACTCACATCTAACGAGTCCATACTCATTGCCATCGTATCTCGACTAGCCAACGTGTCCGTGCTTGTCGCCATGGCATCGGTACCTCTGCTACTTATTGTACAGGTGGACATCGACATGGCTTCCGAACTCCTGATGGTATCCGTACTCATAGCCATTACATCACTACTGCGTACGGTATCCGTACTCCTTGCCATTAGCTCAGCACCATGCCTTATGCCCTCTGAAGACACAAATTACAAAATGATAAACAGTCAAACGAGATACCGAGGATTCATAGAGATTCTGAATCGGAATATTTTACTTCAAGTGTAACAAGTGCAAGCTTTTACATACCTTCCTCCTGCCTATCTTTCTCCAAGGCCAGTGCCTCCTGTGCCGTTTTTACAACCTGTCGCACCACATCCATCACCAGCAAATGAGTATTGGCCGTTTCTCTCGTCAACAACATCCGATGCATGACATTTAACAGTTCCACGGCTAGTGCCTGTTCGTTGCCTAGCTTGCTCCTCGGCCATGCTGTATCCAGTAGGGTGGAGAGGGCCTTCAGACACATAGTGACCGCTTCTAGGGGCTGGGTGGACATCGGACTGCACAACGCCTCAACACAGATACCTGGAGAAAATAATCACAAATAGATTCACAACCGAATCAATCGCGACACTTCAATACCAGCAGAAATGTCTGATCATCGTCAAGTCATCTGACTAATTTCAACTAACACATACTAGGTTTTTTTCAAGGCTCACACTTATCACTCTGGCAAATCCATTTTCTCCCATAGGAAAAAACTGAGAAGGGGAATGCAACAACGGAATACATGCTTGCTCTATTGATACCACAGGCATAATGTTTAAATGAAATGTCAAGATGAACCCTACCTAATATTAAGTAGAACCTATTGGAGTTGACCTCCTCTGGGTTCATGTTAGCAGGTACATTTGATGTCACGTTCGACCCCATTAATGCAGCACCAATACTATCGCTGTCTGCCTTGTAGTTGGTGGTGAAGCCTGTCTCGTTCAGCCACAGAGTGGATGCATACAGGACAGGTGGCCAGGTCTTCTTGTAGTGGGGTCGCGCTGTATCCATGCCCTCAGGGTTATAGAAAGCACCACCGTCAGCAGGGAGCTGGCTGTTTAATTCTGGAAACGATCAAATGACCAAATTACATCAAGCCGCATGGATGCAACCAAATCTTGCAACTTAAAATTCTTTTTCAGGGTCTGTTGCCTGCCACTGGCGTTGGGTTCGAATTCTGGGTGCTGGCCTTCGAAGGCAGGTTTAGCTAGTTAGGGAGCTTCATCAAAAGTTACTAACACTTCCACTTTGACTTGTTTGCCTAGGCATAGGCACAGTCACATCAAGGACACATAAGGTCACATACATGTAGTAGTCCCACACCAGTATCCAACTACTGGTAACGGTAAACATATCAAACTTACCAGGCGGCAGTGAAAGTAGTGCATAATCCTTGAGCACGTCGAGCCAATGCTTGCTGAGGGAGACTAACTCTGGCTGCACAAGACTTAATAAACTCTCGCCAGTGTAACACTCCACAAACTCATCACCATCCATGTCTCGGTCGGGAGACTGAATCTTGGGCGAGACTTTCTTTTCTTGTTCTCGTTGCATGGCAATGATGTACACCTGAAAAAAGGGGCTTCACACTTTTAAACAGAGATCGGTGGAAATTGCCTTAAGCACTTTTTGACAGCCATGGATATCTTCAGAAAGTAATACTGATGATATCCAACAGTGAAATTAGGTACAATTCACAATTCATCCCGATCAGTTTTTTCAGGCAGAGTTTCCCAGAGAGTGATGAAGAGAACGGGCAGAGAAAGTAAAACATCAAAAAAATGTATCTAAAATTGTCTTACCTCAGCCCAAGCTTTCAACACAGCCAGTTTCTCCATTGTTGAAGCACTCTCACTGAAGAGCGGAGACTGGTTCTTACCACCAGTCTTTAGTTTAGCTAATGATGAAACCAACAGATGATGGACCCGGCGAAGATCGTTCAAATCCCTCGCAACCCCGCTCCCAATCCACGAGCTGCACACCTCACAGGCTGCAGCTGTGACATCTGGGGCAGTGTCGGGCGAGAAGGCAGGGCGGAGAGCAGCACCAACCTGAAGCATAAGAACAATATGAAAGGAATTGGAGATATTTTTCATCTGAAAAATCTCCTTTATCACAAGGTGTAGGAGAATTCAAAAGTACATGCAGATCAATTGTACTCCAAGATGTACAATTAGTGCATCATCTCAGCTGGCATCAGTACTTGTCTGACGTCGAATTCAAACTCTTAAAAGGTTTGATGAAAATACATGGTAAAAGGAAAACTGGCAAATATTACAAAAAATTTTGCACCAAAATCTTACCTGGGCTTGGTATTGTTCCAGAATAACATGTCCCGGGAATTCCGGTTCTGGGACTTTGGCAAATCGACTGATGAGATCCTGAAGTGCAGCAAGACCAGCGAGACGTAATTTGTCGCTATCAGACGTGGCGGCGATGAATGCAACACGTACAAGTTCAGAGAGATGCAGCACAAGATAGTCACCTGAAGGAGAAACGTTTGACTTTTTTAATAACTGAAATCGAGTAGCACAGAAAGGATTTGACAGACACAGATGCATCATTAGCTGTCTAAAAACCATCTAGAATCAAATTCTCTCTCAGTAAGTTTTGCGAAAATACGAAGCAAAGTAGTTATGAGGAAATATAGACCACATGGCTATTTCATCTACACTTTTTTTTCTTACCTTTGCCCTTCTTGCTCTGCTGCAACTCCCGCGCTTTGATCAGATCGAAGTGCGTCTCATCCACCTCGCACACCTGGTGGATCTTCCGCAAGCAATCCATCGCAAACACCCTCGTCGGCCATCTTGGTGCCACAGAAGGATGCGTCGTCTCGACTTCGTTTGCTTTGAACTTGGCATCGTCATTGACTTCCTTCTCATCTTCGTCTTCATCTTTGTCCTCTTCTACAACTTGAGCATTCTCCTGGAGGCCAGAGTTACCGTCTGCAACAAAGGTCAAGGTCAAGAGTTCATGAAGGTCAAAGCAGTGGAAAAATTCAAGGTCAATGTGAGAAGCTTTTAAATACGGAGAGAGAATCACATATTTCTTTTAAGAATGAGGAGGGCTCTACCCCTTGTGTCTTCTCAGATTCGTGGAAATTTTCCAATTCACAGATTTTCTGTGATGCTAAATGTTATGACAACGCACCTGATGCTGATAAGACCTCCTGCAGTAATATCAACCACCTCTTGAGATCACCCGACGCCAGCGACTGTAACATACTGATCAGAGTGTCACGCGCATCAGAGCACAACTGCTTGTCCACCTCCTTGTCAAGCAAGCCAAATAATTTCCCTTCCAAGCCAGACTCTGATATTCCCAAGTTCTCATTTTCCACTTTATTGCTTCCGCTGTCCTTCTGTTCCGTTGCGAGAGCCAGGGCATGTTCGCTGACCTCGCGCGCCTCACGCTGCGACAGCTGCCGAAGACAGGAGACTGCAGCTCTCCGGAGAAGGAGGTGAGAACTATCCAAGGTCTCCTATGAAAAAAGAAATCAGAGTCAAAATTGCCCGACATGGAGATCATTTTCCTCTGCATTCAACTGGTTAAAGCAATGCCAAGGAAAGAAAAAGATACAGTGGAATGTCTCTCAGAGGACACCTCTGTAAGTAGGACATCCTTTCTATCAGGAATGTTCATTCTGGTCCAAAATGGATTGTTTCTATACAATTTGACTCTGTAATCAGCACTTGTCAGACCCAAGGATGCCCTTTTTAAAAAGAGCGTTTCTTCAATACAATTATCTCATACTCACACAGAGATGTGGCACGAGAGTCGACAGGTTGACATGTCTCGGGGCGAACATGTGAAGCTGCTGAAGGCACGATATAGCCTCAGCTTGTACCAGCGAGTCCGAGTGATCTTGCATGATGGCGCAACACACCAGGCACGAGAGGCGGGCCGTGGCTATTGATGCGGTGTTGCCTGAAAAACAACCAACAGTTTACATGTAGTCCACAATTATCATTAAACAAAATCATCAAGAACATCAACTGGACCATCGCCACTATACTCAATTTCACGATCAAAATTGTCTTTAATGATTGAAAACTCTCTCTTACCTTGCATTTCTGGTCCTATAGTTGTGATCAATGCACCGAGACATTTGCCGAGGCATTGATGCACATCAACATTCGATGGTGGAACAGACAGGAGTAGAGATAGTACCAAGGACAGCGTCGGTTCAACGTAGCTGCGGAACATCGGGCCACCGGAGTCTGCGATCAGTGCGAGGGCATGCAGGGCCCAAACCTGAAGAGGTACAATGCCAGATCATGAACTTTAGGGTGATTTGTTCAACAAAGAGTTCTGAAATACCTTGCTCTAGATCCTGCCCAAACCCAAATCTCTAAGTTCAAGTGATATTGGAAACTGATGGTAAACCAGAGAAGAAAATCCAGCATATTCTCATCCTTCAATGTCTACCTACCTGAACTACAGGTGAAGTCCTGTCCTGTGCAAGCGCCAACAGAATGCTAACACTCGTATTCAGATGCTGTCCTGATCCCATCCCACCAACATAACGATGCAGGCAACCCAGGGCCAGCGAATGACCTGTCCTTGTTACGACGTCTCGCGCAGACTTCAACCGGTCAAAACTATACTGGGCCATTTCTGCGATGAATTTGCCCTCGCCGATGACTTGTGACATCCTGCCGAGGGCCTCTCCTGCAGCACAACGGAGGATTGGGTTAGTGCTTCCAACAGCTCCCTGCAAACAGAAAGAACAAAGGTTTTTACACTTCAGTTTTGTGCATAGCGCTTTTCCATCAAATTCTTGCTGATACTGATTTTGCATACAAGACTTCTTGGGGTATATCAAGGCGAAGTAACCAGCTGACCTAAACTTCTCTCAGTTATCCAAATATCACACAATAGTGTGACATTTGCAAAGCCAATGAATCAAGAAATGAACCTACCAACACAAGTGCTATAGCAGCTTTCCTGACATCGTTCTGTCCAAAATGTGTCTTCGCTTCCGCCAATCCTTTCAGCGCACATAAAACTGCTGTGAATATGTTGATCTGAACTGCTTGTTGTCGAGCTGACTTTGCTTGTTTGATACACTCGCCAAAATGTTCCAACATCTGTACGCGATGCTTGTGGGGAACTCGAGGGAAGACAGCACCATACAGCTTGACGGAGGCATCGATGACAGCCACACCAAGAGGCAAGGGACCTGGTACTGGGTCATCCTAGAAAAGTTAAAATTGTATTATAGTTGCATGGACATTTTGGGGGCAATGAATTCATCCGCTTCAGGGCAAAGATTTTCCATTAAATGATTTGATCCAAGTTTGCTTAAATTACCAGTTAAATGTACTTGGTTGTGCATCCAGTCTTTTCTTGGCTATCCCACAATGGCCACGTGGAATTTCACAACAATCAAGGTTGTGGCTCACGATTGTTTGCCATTGGCTTGCTAGCTGAGAACTTTCAAAAGAACCTCAAGACAACTATGATGTTAAAGTTTTCTCACCGTGTATGCCTTGATGTAAACTGAGGCAGCATCGTGTTCCAGAGCACCTGATCCTGATGCACTGTTTGGTTGTAACTGGAACGACATAACACAATAACTCTACATGCAAAGGATGCAACTGAATGGAATATTAACTCGACCAAATTAAAAATATTGGATACATGTAGAAACATGCTAAACAGCGGGACCAAATGGAAAGATATAATTCTGAATACCAAATTAGCAATCTGATCTGTAGAAATGTAAGTAAATGATAATTGTGATCGACCCCTTCAAAGCAGCTGTTCATGTTTCGTCAATGTCAAATGTGTCCTACCTGGTCCTCAATGGCCTTGTGATCGGTCTCCTGTAGCCAGGATCCAAGGATGACACTATCGTCGACGTGGCACATTGATCGCAGGAGCGATGTGGTTGTGTTGGCGGGGTTGTCGGTCAGGGTGAACTCAGCAACGAGTTCTCGGAGGAGTGCATTATAGGCAGCTGAAAAACAAATTTTGAATTACTCTAATTGCTTTAATTGCTTGGGTAGAACTACTACAACCAGTATTAATTTGGAGTTTGTTAACTAATTAGGAGAAATGGGCATGGCATCCTCGTCATCGTTTCCATATCAACCCACATTGACTTTGAGAGGTATAGTTTGTATAAACAGACCTATGGTGCAGTTTGTTCTTGCATTGAAGACTCTGAGACAATGGATGATACGAATAAAGACTAGCAAATGCTTTTATCTGAAACTCCATGTACATTTACACTAGGCCTTTCTGTACAAAATTGAAGTAAAAGCATTTGCTAGTCTTTATTCATATCACCCATTGACCAAACCTCAACGCTAAAGCAAATGTCGACACAAGAAAAGCGTATCGCCTTACTTTCAAAAGTGTCAGGTGGGAGAAGCAGCAATACATCATACAGCCGCAGTCTGACCATGGCTGCACTCGCCTTCAGGTGGGTGCCGTAGATCTTGATGATGCTGTTCATACTGGAACAAGAAAGAGCCATGTCATACATGCATGCTGACATCATGGAGGCACACATGAGGTTGTTTATAAAGAGCTCCCCTACTTCTGGCACAGTGATAGCTCCTGCCAAGTAGAAAAGCTCAGCAGGCTACATTTAGGGCTACTAATCGATTTTAAACATCAGCACATAAAATACTAAATAGGGACATCACATGAGACGAGACTGACTGATTTTCTGTTTCGTTTAACTTCTAAAAATTCACTGACGGAATTCTCCAACTCTGCCCAGACAACATCCATGATTAAATACATGAAATGTAAATAAATACTAAATCCACTTACTGTCCCATCATGGCAAGAGCCCGCTCTATCGGTGGCATCAGACGTCTAATCACATCCTCTGTGACCAACTCATGGCAGTGGGCAATGAAACTCTGCATGGCTGAAATAAGGAAAAGGCAAATTTATTTATTTATAAATGGGAGAAAGGCACATCAGAGGATTGCGAGCAAAACACATATCACCACTCCTCCATCCTTGACTGCATACCTGCAGAAGAACTGGAGCATCTTAATTTTCAAAATAGACAAGAAATGCTGCCTACCACATAGCGCTCCAGCTCTACCCTCAAGGGTGACCTGCCACGTAAACGCATCACCTCGACTCTTCTCCGCCTCCAGTTCCTTGGTGGAGCGAGGGAAAGCGTTCCTCCAGAGTAACAACATCCGTGGAAGGTGGCTGCGGATGACAGGGCCGCCTGAAGAGAAAGAGGAAAGGAATTTATTGAAACGTTTTCATTCCTATCAAACTGATAGCAACAACTATTGAGATAAGAACATTGTTCATACATGTAGACATAAAGAATTTGTTAAACCTATAAAGATACATTTGGCTTTATATTTGATTTCATTTACGTCTTTGAAATAGCGTTATTTACCTAGTGTCATCATAGCCCCCAGCAGTAACCATCCAGACTGGGTTCGTTGGAGAGACAGACGACTGTTCTGTGTGGCTGTGCGCAATAATTCCTCAGCTATCGCAAATATTTG
Organism: Lineus longissimus; assembly: GCF_910592395.1. NCBI lineage: Eukaryota > Metazoa > Nemertea > Pilidiophora > Heteronemertea > Lineidae > Lineus > Lineus longissimus. The sequence goes on along the minus strand of NC_088310.1, from coordinate 3,641,864 downwards.
CTGCAAAATAAAGAAAAGAGATTATGAGGTTTCGTCAGGTGGAATTAGAATGAAGCAAATGCAACTTGCAAAACTAGTTGGACTTATGGCTTCAATGAGCAGTTACAACACATAAAATCGATTCATAGATTGACTTACCTTTCCTTTTGAATGTGGTACTCCAAGACTGCAATGCTGTACCCCACCGAGCAGAGCAGCGATAGCAAAGCTGTATCCTGACACAGCCTCTGGTGATGCCTTCAGCTGCTGCATCTGGGTCATGCAGCGGTCAAGCAGGGGGGTCATCAGGGATGGTAATGCCACAGCGATGCTTCTGAGGCACCAGGCAGCAGAGAGGCGGGCCGAGGCACTCGGGTGGATTAGTACAGAGATGACTGGCTCAATGATACCTGCAACAACACACCGAATACCAGGTATTTAACAACAGGAACGACAAACAAAATGACACAAATATCTCATCTAAGTTACTAATTTTGATGTGACAGTCTGAAAGTCACATCAATCAATCAATTGAAACAGGGTGTAAAAAGTACCTCAATATGTGCCTGGATGTTGTGTGGTGTCCCAAAAGTAACACATACAGACCCATGAGTTACACCTCACAACAGTCAGATCAGTCCCAATCAAGTTAAATAGGTTAGTCAAACCCTGTCCAGAGTTTGAAAGATTTGTGATGGCCATAGCCAAGATAGAGATGGTGAAAGTCTACATTATTAGTCAAATACCATTTTCAAGACCATGGTAAGCAGTAATTGAAACTGTTTAGGAAGTAAAAAACAAGGACAAGATCCTAACCTGTGGCCGGCTCCTGAACTAACTGACTTGAAGACGTCCCAAGATTCTGTACAATCCTCCCAAGTTCATGCAGGGCACAAACTATGACATGCTGGGTCGCCGCACTTTCCGAACTACTCTGCGGCTTTCCTTCAGACACGCTCTCGAACACCGCTTCACCTAAAGTAAGACAACCAGCTATTAGACTTTTCAAAGATGTCAATATAGAATGTCGATATTTGCCTAAAGTCGACTACAATGGTCTTGGTTAGAATTATTCTTGACACCGATTTCAAACATCCGGGTGCAAGTGAGCACTGGAAAACACAAGAACATTTAGTCTAAAACACAACTTGCGTCATGAGGCTAATCAATTTTTTGTTATGGGATCTTGGAAACAAACATCCTTTATCCCAAGTCCTGAAAAATTTAAAAGAACGTGGAACTTACTGGATGCATTCATGTTCCTGATGATCACATGGCATATCTCCTTTGCGGCAGCAGTCTGAGCCTTCTCACCAAGGAGACTGCCTATCGTAGCTCTAAGGATGAACAGCACACATTTCCTGGCGTAGACGGCATCGACGTGGGTCGGTGTGGCCTTGGGGTTTGCGACCAGACCGAGCACATGGTTGAGGAAGTCAGCTATGTTTCTCTCCAACCAGAGACCTCCCATGCACTTGGCAAACTCAACACAGGCCTGTAACGCGAGAATTGGAACAAAGCTTATAGATGATGCATTTTGATACCAGAGGCTATTCACATAAACCTACATCAGGTAGATGCTCATATCATTGTAGTTTCTAGAAGACAACCATGCCTTAAGGCTAGCACAGACAGCATCAAAGTGGGTTGAGGTTTGACAGCCACCAGTTTATAACTTACATGTGTGACTCCTACTCTGACTTCTCTGTTGATGTTGGGTCCTCCCTTCATAATCTCACCGGCAGACGTGCCCTTCAGGAACCCCATGCCACCTCGCCAGAACCCATTTGACAAGATACCAAATACTTCTTCCTGCTTCAGCTTCTTAATTTTGGAGCCTGCAAGATGAAATTGATAACAATAACTTCTTCTAAATATCACATTTTGAACCTCTATGTAACTGCTGTCTCATGTCAATGTCTTTTCATCATTCTCAAAATACCATGTGGCCAGCTTCTTGATGATTGCTTTACCTTGACATAAGCCATTCCATCCAGAAACAGCAGTATTGACTAACATACTAGGACATGCTGTTGCTGGTCTAACACAAACTGAAATCAACACAACTCACCTGGTGGCAGCCTGGTCAACAAGGCTGTAGAGAAAAGGTGACCCATCAACTTCCCCACGGCGCACCGCACATCGTAGTTTGACCCATCGAGAGATCGGAACACCAGTGACGAGACATTCTCTAGTTCTGTTGTGTACACAAAGGGGGCATGGTTCACCAACTCGAACATGCACTAAAGTGAGAAATGATAGTTTAGATAAATTTGGTTAAATTTTTCCATGTGGGAAAATGGCTAAGGGCATGCCTGTTTCCTCAGAGTTGAGGGGTTGATTCCAAATCATGCAGCTTCTGCAAGTATTAGACTTAGAGATAGTGACTCCAAAGCCAAGGCTTTTCTTTAATGCTCCAGTTGCCTCCTCAACCCTCTAAATCATTTTGTACTACTACCCATCTCAGTATCCAAATAACTCTGATCCCACAGCAACCCAAAAATCAAAATTGCGCGGCCTTAATGAGGGCACCTCATTTCCACGGACAGATAGATCATAGAAAGCTAATAATAGTGACGATAGAAAATAATCATCAAGTGCCCAGCAGGCATCCAGAGGATCAATAACTGATTTGAGAATCTGCCGCCCTGACTTACCTTAGCCGCGGCACACCTGACCGTCATCGATCGATCTGTCATGCAGTTCTTGACGGCCTTGTAGATATCCTTGTGGCAGTTGCTGCCAGCTGTGCCCAGACCGAGCAGGACTTTCTGTAGAGTGAGCATAATCTCTGTGCGACCCTGAGACTGAAAAAGGAAATGAATATTGATCTATTACATGGGGGTCTCAGCGTGTAATACCTTAAAGCCATCTACAGGGTCTTGTGTTTTTTGTTGCAGCAATGTGAGATTTGCTAGCTGGCGAGCAAAATTGCTAGCAATCAAATCATTTATACAGAATAAAGTCAACTTGTTTCAGATCATGAAATTGATGCAGCAACCTCAATAATTAGAATCGATCGCTTCTTACCTCTGCATTTTTGAGTGCCTTGATAAGTAACTGAACTGTCTCTTCATATGATCTGCCAACCATACGTCCCAGCCTCTCATACATAGCACCAATACAGGCAATCGCTGCCCTAAAATGATAAAAGCGTTCAAATCTATTAGAATTTTACTTCAAACATGTCAAAAGAGTTAAATGACTTATTAGTCTAAAGATGTGACACTGGAAAAGCTGAAGGACATAGCAAGTGAACCAAGTGATAATCTGAAAGGAGATTGATTTCTATCTAAATTATACATTTCAAGTGATTCAAGCATAGCGAATTGGAGAAGGGTTTGCTTGGCTAGATATTGCAAGATTCTGTTGCAATTATTGACAAGGAGATCATCTTCTGGATGGGATGCTGGTCCATCACGGGCCAACTTCTTGGTGAAATTTGGCCAACATTTCTTTCAGCCAATGGCTAAGACAACTACAAGACATCCGAGCCTGGGAAGCCTCAGCTGTTTTGAAATCAATCAATGGTGCTTCATCTGAGTCTGTATCAAATGTACTCATAGTGTAGATGCTGAGGGTTCAGGCGATGGCTCAAGACTCAGCTGAAGGAGCTCAGACGAGGTTTGGTAACCGCAGAAGGCAGTGGTATCAATCTGCGACATACGGTATTGAAAACAAGGTCACTAAGGAGATCTCATCAAACAGAAGTATCTCAGTGTTTCTACTTTTTATGTCATCAACACTGGAAAACATTGAGATCTGTCATAGTCTGTAATTCACTACAACAAGCTAGGCTATCAACCACCAGGTCCTATTGTACACGACTATACGTAGCAAACATCCACAGGGACCATAATTATGCTAATGCCAAATGTTTTTATTTCCCCCCCTGCCACATAGCTACTTCATGATTGCACAACCTCTCCATAGCTGACTGGCATTTCCAACGATCGAATAACATTTCCGTCAATAAAATAATCTTCCAAATGCCATCGCGCCTTAGTCAGCATCCGGAAGATAAAAATGATAACCACATCGTTTTCATGTTAGATAGCCTGACGTACATCCCACTTCAATGTATTGTAACCATATTATCACAATCGCAGGCAAACAATCGATCGTTACAGCGCTATTGATGCACAAGATGAATTGCGTACATCGGAATGTAGACTGATCATCAACCAATTGAATTCAATGGCGAACAACCCAGTTCACGTCAATATTCCTGATCACGAAACGGTAAAAATATCTAATCAATAGAAATCGATTGTTTTATAAATAGAGGAGTCCCGACATTTGTTTGGGAATCTGAGACATTTCATTTATATTACGTTGAAGGCTGCTGAAAATAGGACCAAGTACGTGAACTGAGTTATCTTTGGGATAGGGCCATAGTATTTGAGGTATAAAAAGAAAAATTCAATAAGAAATTATGCGTAAATCTATTGACTGCATGTTGATAAAATACATTCACATGCAGTGGTGGGAGTTTTTTGTTTTAAGATAATACGTTGTTACTTCTGTCATAGAAATTGACAATGTTTGATTGGCCAATCTTGCAACTCTGGATATGAATCCTATCTCCACTTTATAACTCAACGTAACATTGGCAGCCGGAAGCTAGCAGACGGTGTTATATCCAGGATGAGGGCAGACACCACTGATAGGTTGAATGATAGGTTGAACGATAAGACAGATACATAAAGCCTGCGGAGAATACCTAGGATTTTTATTATTACACCTACACATGCTAAATATTTAACTTTTGAAAATGTCTGCAGTTCCTTTACACTTTGCAAATGCAAGAGATGATACAATGGATTGCAAGGTATCAATATTTTACATGGATCAATAACGTTTTACCCTCCAGCAACAGTTTCATAGATCTTCAGGTCAATGATAGGTCGAAATACATATGCATACAAATGTATGACTAAAGTGCTTATGTAGGATTTATATACGCCCACTGTCTGTCTGGGATGCACAGAAAGGCCCTCAGCCAGCACAAGTGTTTCATTGTTGCAGTGCCACTACAGTTTCAGTAACCCCATCTTTGCCAGGAGATAAACATGTAAACATCTCCCTCCATGTACACGTATGAATCTGCATTTCTACTGATTGCTTTCTGAGCTTGAAATTGAAAATTATTGTGACAGTCACTGTGTTGCCTGAAGTAATATTCAAGCGTATTTCATGGCCAGCGATTACTGATAATGGAAAGATTAGAAGGAAGTCTCCTGGAAAATTATCAATATTGTACCAAATAATTCATACCATCCCTAAAGATTGCAGCTGGTGGAAAATCTTTATTAAATATTGATTGGATTGAGTGGCATTGTGCTATCAAGCGTCTCTCCGATACGCCTATGCCTAATAAGGCAATTTATCAATGATGAAGCACTAACAGCCAGCAAAGACAGTTCACCTACATGAAAGTTGCATGTATTGTAATTTTTAACTTAACATTGTCATTGTGTACAGAATCAGCAAAAAATCTTTTGAAATTGATCCAAAGTTGAGGATGGCTGTATCCGACAAGGATTCAACAGGCAACCTTTTGATGTTGAACCTTATACCACTGCAGTCAGTGAGCAAAGCTCAAACTGATGCTCAGAGATGCTACATTTAGGTTCTCGTGTCGATTTCAAAGCTATACCTCAAGTGAGAAAACCTGTTTGTACCATCCTACACTGCCAATTCCTACCAATCTCTGATGAAATCAAAACGCCAATATTCCAGCAGGGAGCATCATTTGGAGATGCAAGATTCTGGTGTCAGTTTAAAGAAGCTATCTGTAACAGAATATTCTGCAAATTCGCACCAACATCTGATGAAGCAGCTTACACACCAATCTACTGGTTCAACCTATCACATACAGCCAATCAAATGATGAAATGAAAGCTGCCATGAACGGATCAGTGCAGGGATCTGCGTCATTCATCCATCTTCTTGCAGTAATAATGGTGGTTGTCAATATGGGCGCTCAGTTTGGGTATTTGGGAATGGGTCTGGCAATAATAGCTGCTGTGGTATCATACCAGCGCATGAGGAGACTATCAAAGCTCCATCCAATGTGGACTTGTAACACACAGGACTGCCTCTTGATGAGACGACAGCACTTTTGGCCAGAGCCATCACAGAAGACAAAGCAGTGGGGAACCACCATTCCACCAAGGACTGGCACCAACACCGATTTTGTCACAACGCACTGGACCTCAGGATGATGGATGAACACAGAATCAAAAGATGTTCACAAACTTAACCAAGGAAGATTGAATTAATACATGTATGATGTTCTACTTTTGCCAAGTACTCAGCAACATTAGAAAACAGACATCACAAGGGAATGATAAGGTCAAACATTTTTAGATCATGAGGAACCTTTGAAAGCCTTGGTGTGGGCAGTAGGACAAGGAGATGCACTTCACCATAAACGTCAAGTCATGGAGGATCAAAGCACCACACAACTAAAATAAAACTCTGTTGACTGTACAGTTCAAAGACGTTTGGTGAAAGCGATTTAGAAGAACATAACCATGACAAAGATTGATACAATGTTGGTTTCTGTACAACAGTACGTCACTCAACTCTGCACAGATCTTGAGAACGTGCGACAACTGACCCTCAGCGCTGAGGAACGCTCCGCTCCGCTGGTATTGCACAAGAATTGACGAAACAATTTGGTCAAAAATGTTGCTTTTCAACATCACATCAATATTAATCAAGGCACATCTTGACCAGCAAGGTTTCTACTCTACAACTCATCAATTTCCGAAGGAACTGATATAATACAGACCATGGTGAATCAGGACTGTTGTAAAGGCAATGTTGACAGTACTATGATGAAGCCAGTTTCCTTTGTGCTTCGTCGTTGTCCGTTGACAAATGAAATAATAATACATTGTATGAAACTTAGAGAGAGATTGAAATAATTATCGTAATAATTTCAATTATTCACAAGTTTTAAAAAAAAGCGAAGTAATTGTGGGAAAACTCATCATCCATTCAATCAACAACTGCAGATCCCTGGAGTAATCAAGATAATGGTGTTGATTAATGACACCCTACTCTGCTGATTGAAATGGTGTTGATCATTTCATAACACTATGCAGAAACTAATGAAATAAACCTGCATTTATAAGAGATAGACTGAAATATCATTCAATTCCTTTTACATACAATCTAAAAATGGGGATGAAGTTGAATGTCAATTGCCTTTCAAAAATAGGATTCAAGTTCTGGCTTATAAATGTACATTTGTGTCATTGATCATGCAAAAGTACCCGGCAACCCGAGATGTCATTCCAAATTGACACTGAGCTCAAAAGACACATCACATGACAGTTATTATTTTCATGAGACAGACCCATACAGTCATATATGGTATAGAATCCTGAAACAACTCGTCGTTACCATGACAAATAATATCGATCGAAACCTCAGCGGACCAGAATGTCACATTTTATCGGAGACTGTTGCTACGTGCGTCATTAGCTTCGGGTTAAGAGAGCAAAGCTGGATATGTTAATTGATATTGGGAATTAATTACATCGTGTCAAATTCAATTAAGGTTCAATCCGATGATTTCTCAATGGTTCAATCAGCCAAGTGTATCATAACGTCTAACTCTAACTCTGAGTAGTGGAAAGAACTGCAATGTACATGTTATTCTTAGTGGCTTGAAAGGCATTATATCTATAAATTACCACTTTCATTGCATGGGTGCTTTAAAAAGGGACACAACTCGCTACGCCATCAACAGAGACTCATCAAAGTCTACTTCCTCAATGTGGTCACTGTCCCAGTAACATTATGATTTCAAGTCACATTCAAAGTCAGAGCAAATTTTCATCTAGATGCCTTTGCAAACATGTAAAGCCCACCATGAAGACCAATATAGTTTATAGTATCACAAACCGAATGGATACCTCCGGAAATATCTGTGATCAACGCAGATGTATTGATCTCCTACTCGAGCGAGCTCCAGATCATGAGATCACACAGGTAGTCGAAACAAGCTTGAAGGCATGCTATTGATCACGATCGTATAGCCTTAGCTGAACTAAATAGCACAGAGCAAGCCTCACCTCCTAAAAGCAAATTATCTGGCATACCTCAACATAAAACTTGCTAGCAACTAACGAGGCACAGATGTTAATTGTTACCCATTAATTTTTTATGCTGAAGGTTGTTTTTGGGAGCAGTTTTTTAATCAACTACAAAAGGTAGCAGCAGCAAAAAACTAAATTGTTGTTTTAGGTGTTCAACATATATTTTCGGAATAGTATGAATTCTTCAGTTCAATAATACAAGATGAGTAATGTAGTCTTTACAATATGGGAGCTAATGCTGGCAGAGAAAGTGAGCCGGAATATTTCGTCTGCGTTTAGAATGTTGGAACTCATTTCTCATTAGAGGCCACCACAGCTTTCCAATGAAAGCAGGTAGCCACAGCTTGTTCATGTCTAGCTACTGGATGTCAGCCAGGTAGAACAGCCACTTAGACATTCCTTTTCATATCTCACGGCACAAATCTCGCAACTCCTTGCAGATGAAAGAAAACTTGCATTTAACAGGTCTTTCAATGACTTTTATCTTTTTACACCATCATGAACACCCCTGCACCCATATTAAAGGGTGGTGTACGTCCTAAAGTATTAAAAAATTTAAGGTAAATGACCCCCTAAGTGTTTTTGGCACAAAAAACAAACAATAACACAAGGAATAATATCATGTACATTGTACGGTGTACTTACAATTTGGTTGGTAAATAACTCGGCGAATCATCTTTATTTCGGATGAGGTTGTTGCAAACGTTAATAGTGGCGAAGAGGTCAAATGTATCCCCGACACTAAAGATCGTTGCCAGACATCGAGCAAGAAGTTTCCGCGTCGGTGGACCAGGAGATTCTGTGAGCTGATTGGTCAACTGGGCAACAAGAGTTTTCTGACTTTCACGAATGTCGGACTGAAAATAAGAGGAACCCAATTTCAACTTGCTGCTAAATACCCAGGCCTGTTGGCTCCGACTGGAGCAGTAGGTCATCCATTGTCTTCCTTCACATTCTACCGTCTTGTGCTGAGCTGCCTTTGTGTATCTTCCTCACAACATGTAGGCCACTGAAACGCCTGACATGCCCAACTTGATTCCCCAACTTTTCACTGAGATGTTCTGTGGTCTCACTATAGTATAGTTTACTTTTATCCTGTAGAAGTATGCCTACACATGTATTAGAACTGAAAGAGTGAACCTTATTACTTAATCATCAGGTTTCCAGAAAAAAAGTACATCAGCGCATTAGTAATTGAGAGTGCCATCAAATGGAGCAGAACAGCTACATTTGCTTTCTATTAGGATAGAAATACCTGGCACAAGCGAGTTGCCATGGTGACCAATGACAAGCTGAGAGAGGAGAAAGTCCTGATAATGCCATGAGGTGTTAGAACAAGAATTGGATAATGCTCATGAGGAAAGGAGTAATGCATTGTATGCTGCATGTATCGTGTTTATGGCAAATTGAACCAAGTGGTGAATTTCACTCAGTACATATTTCTTTGGCATAAAACAACAGGTATCAACAGTTAACAGATATTCGCAGTAAAATAGGGAGGTGTCCAGTATTTCAAGAGGGTTCTAACATCTCTGTTTTCTGACTGATTACGTATATTTCGACCCATTTTTTATGATTTTCTTAAAGACAGAAGACCTCGGCAGGCATCCCTCATGACGGACTTGCACTCGCAGAGAGACAATCTGACTACATGATGTATCATGTAATTCATTTGCTTGACACAAGACTTGCTTTATGTAAAGCTTACCTTCTGTGCAGCCACAAGGACTTTATCGAGGAATCTGAGCCATTCAAAGACAAACACCGGTCGTTTGTTTTCAGATATTCTCTTCAGGGCTTCTTCATTTAGAAGGAGGCTGTGGGCTAACTCCATACTCATTGAATTGTTGAGGTTGGAATTTCTGGAATGAGAACACATCTGAACCTATAAACTTGAGAAAAAGATTGTTTTGACTTTTGGGTTTGAAAGTTTGGCCACTCCCACCGTGACCCACCGCCAGGTTAGGATAGGTAATGCAGGTGCGCCACAATCAACTGGAAAGAAGAAGAGGCCAACAAAAAAAAACAGTCAACAAACTACGCCTACGGCACTTGATGTTGACGGTCTTTGTCTTTAGACTTAGAGCGGCCTACAAAGCTACACTTGATTTATGATTATTGATTTGATGTGATTTCAGTCACAATCCTGAAATTGTAATTTAGAAACAGCTCCTTTTTAAAAGCAATCAAACAGAAACTCTCTAACCAAGTGTCAAAAAACAGTGTACATGTATTGAGTAGTGTATTATATACTGTATCATTTATCATGTATTGTGTTTAAAAGAAAAAAGAGGCAAATCTGAAAATCCTCGGGGAAAAACGCTGCAAAATCATATTCAAAAAGTAAAAATTACTTAAGACTTACCTTGAAGAGTCGGTGAAAGTTATTATCTACCGTTTGAAGTTATCTAGATTAAAATTATCCAGCTGAATTCGACAAAATGTTAACATTTTATACGATCATAATAATCCAGACATCAACATTTTCACCAATGGCGGAAGTATGTTTACTGCGCATCGTTCTGCGCAGCATTACGTCAACAAAATGGCTGCCCCCATGTTTTAGAAAAAAATGTAAACATTGGCTATTTTTGCCCGTAAAGATCAATTCTACAGCTCAAGTTACCTTCTATATTTGTTCAATGGCATCTAAAGATGATGATGATGAATGTGACTATATGTCAGATGCTTTCCTTGAACAGTGGTGGGTTGAAATTGTTCTTGCATTTCGATTTTCGTTTTTGGCCTAGTGAACTTGAAGTTTCATATTTTCACGTTGGTGGCGCTGTGTGTCATGTGGAGCCAGAATACTGTTTTGGACCCTCCATGGGACAAAATAAGGATGAAGATAGATGATTTCAGTTACTGTGATCAAATAGAACAAGGGTGCAACCAATGACGTTGGCCTAGGCCTAATCTGAAATGAAAGATTTAGGCCTACGTCCGACTACGACCATACAACACTTCAGAACTTTGGTCCCCGATAGGACGATGGCACAGTTTGCGCACAACCAGAGAACTGACCAATTAGCTAACAGAGCTAGCAAATGACGTAAAATTGAATCATCTGATTATGCATTTTGGGTCTGTGCCTACTTGAACACTATATAGCCCAATACCATGGCTTTTAGGACTAAACAATGATTGCAACTTTTTCATTATTTTAAAACAGTGCCAGTGTAAGACCAGGCCTCGTTCCTGACAGGCTTGCAAAGAAGTTAGAAAGAGACAAGAAGGAAAAAGAAGCCAACATCAAAAGTAAAACCAAGCCTCTCAAAGTGATAGAACACGAGAAAAGAGAAGAGGGATTGGGCAATGCTCTTGGAACAGAGAACAAGGGATTTGCCCTGCTGCAGAAGATGGGATATAAGGAAGGGATGAGCTTAGGCAAGGAAGGTATGTAGATAAATACACACTGTATCCATTACCATTCACAAGTTTTATTCTATCCCAAACGTTGTTACTGCAAAGGGTTTTCAGGGATGTGGTTAGGAGATATAGATACTTCACGCTGGGATCTTGAATTATGAGTTCAATGTCAAAACTGTAAAATTTGTCACTTACCTTGCATTGACCTGCAAGAACATTGATGGACAGTGGTGACTTGACCTAATTCTAAAGACATATCTATTGCCTGTAATTGTTTACATTATTTATTTCAGGTAAGGGCAGAAAAGAACCAGTCCCAGTTGAACTCAAGCTAGGTCGAGGCGGGCTGGGACGAGATGCTGAGATGAAAAGAAAACATATACAGATACAATCATATCGGGAAGTGGTAAGTTTGATTTGTATACATGTACATATTAGTTAAATCTCCATCAGAAAAATAAATAACCTCCCATCATCTTGATGGTCGAATCTCAATCAGTGGTTGCCAATTTCGTTTCTATATCTCTCAATTTTTAGCCACTCATGCTTTCTTTCTTTAGATGAAGGCCAAGCGTGCAAAATATGCTGTTCAGCAACAAAAAGATTTTCGGCAGCGAATGGCCGGTTTGCTGTCTGAGAAACGGGTTCATGGAGACCTGATGAAGAGCCAACGTGTTTGTGAACAACTAGATACTGAAAAAAAGGTTAGTTCTTTAAGTTTTTTGGAAATGGGTTGGGCTGGAACTAGTGTTACTTTTGCTGTTATCAAACTATTTGAGTGCAATCATTGCGTGTGGTTTAAACTACCTGGTTTTTGTAATAAATACATGTAAGAGCTAAAAAACTTTAATACTTTACAGGGTTTGAAACAACCGTTGGAGACATTTTTCTGGCCAGAAGCTCTACTCAAACCTGCTGCTCAGGATGTTGACTTTGGCGATGTTGAGGATGATGATGATGACAAACCATCAGATTACTACCAACTTCCTCCAGACGAAGAGAAAGAAGATGAGGGAGAACAGCCAGAACCAGAGGAGGAAGAATGTAATTTGGAGGTAATTAGGCAATTAAGAACCACAGCAAAATTTGTGTGTGAAAAAATAAGTGCATCCTGGCAGGAGATCATGGTGCTTACATGTATGAAGAAACCATTTGGGATTTTATCCTTTCACTCAAATATACTTTTCTTCGCACTTTCAGGAGCCTGATCAGCTTGCAGTGTTAACGGAATACCTGAGATCTACTTATTTCTATTGCCTGTGGTGTGGTATCACTTATAATGGTAAGCTTTCAGTGTAATCAAGAGAATCCTTTTACATGCTTGTAAAGCATGTGCAAAAAGTTCGCACAAACTGGAAATTGTAAAAACTGGGAGTTTAGCTTACATTTCACTGATATCTAACTCACTAATTTCACTGATAACTAACAGGTTGCTTGTTATGTTTCAGATTCAGAGGACCTCGAAGATAACTGCCCTGGAGACACGTCAACAGATCATGATTAATAGTCTGGCAATTTTCTAATGGAAGTAAAAAAGGAGGACATCTCCATTGAAACTGAATCATGACTATCCTTTGGGGGAGTTTTATCAGCAATGATAAAGCAACAATCCCATCAACAGCATTCATAGTTATTTCATGGTCTTTACATTGATAGTTGCTCTGAGAGGACAACTCTGTAGGCCCTTCATTGTGGAATACAGCTTCGTGTGACCGAGCATCAGAGAAGACATGTCTGGTCCAAGGGCTAACGTCTGATCAAACTGCCAAAAGTGAGGTTTGTCCAACTTTCTGTAGAGCAGTGCCTGTCAGTGGGAGTGGTCAGTTTCACATTGACCAGCATTCAGGCCAGATGTCTTGTTTTGTTCACTGGTACAAGGCAGCTAGGCATTTCATGCAAACTTGAAGAAAGAAGCTCAAAATGTTCAGGCTGCTATATAGTATTGACTGGTAACATACAGTTGTAGTAATCTTTTAGTGGATGGTTTTTACCTCATTGTACATTTTGTTATTTATAGAAATAAAACTGTTAGAAAAATCAGGTGGTTCATTCTATTGTATGGATAACGAGGTGAATTGATGGGTCCAGCAAAATTGGCCTTCTATAAGCACAAATGCTGTTGCAACCAGATTAGAGGCCACAGCATAGTACAACCATGTCACAACCACCCCTGAAACTTAATGATCGAGCCTATCACAGCCACAATGGATACCAGAGGACTATGATGCATTCATTGTTTCACCAGGGACCATAGGAAGCACTCGCGCTCTTTTCAGGCAATAGCAGCCGGAACAATTCTTTTTCAAGCATGGTACTTTGACTGCATTATCTTTAATAGGGCAACCTGCGGGTCCAGTCCACAACTTGAGGCAGACTCATAGACAAGCTGTAGCATGGTACAACAATGACAAGCTATGTGCACACCACATCAATCCTCCTATGTGTGCCAGCTATGTTGAACTCCACCACAATGAAAGGCCGAGGGTTTGAGAGAGCGTAGCCAGTGTTGCTTTGTCTGACAAGTGCAAGTGAAGATGCACATGATTGACACACAGTCACAAAGGTTGATGTAAGAGAAAGAAACGCCAGAGTATTTATTTATCCATTATTTATTTATGGACAATAATATACAGTTGTAATTACAAAATCAATTACGAGTTGGAGTTGGGTCCCTTCCTCCTGCCGAAGGTCTGCACAACGTTGACGAATCGACGATTGTATTGCATCCTCCTCTTGGCACGGCCAGTTTTCTTCTTCTTCATCTCCTGTTTGTCAACCTGGAAAATCAAGTTTTAGAACCTTTTTAAAAACCTATCATAGCAGATTGGTGTTCCAGCTCCAAACTGCTGATCAAACTGCTCAATACATGAGTGCCTCAGTCCTATCATTAATCATCAAAATGTTCAGATGATAAAAGCTCTATAGGTATTCATCACTGGCAAATCTCTACCTCAAGCCCCTGAAGCCATACTGTGCACAACAGTCTTTAAAATTGGAACCCAATACAATTCTCAAGTCCAGCTTTACAGCAATTAGGCCCATTCAAAATGGATGTTTATATTTACCTTTGGTGTTTGTCCCTTCACCTTACCAGCACGAGCGAGGGAGCCGTGGACTTTACCTAAAAGAAAACAGAGTTGAAGTGACTATCGATCGAGTAAGGCAGGCCACACTTCATTCATTGGAATGCAGTTTTTCCCTCAAAATGAGGCAAGAGAGCCCAAGCGGCATATTCGAGTGCCTAATGCTAATCTCCTGCAAAACATGTGACAAGACGGGTCATCATAGTCTCTAAACTGAACTTACCTCCCAGGATTCGGACCTCTACATTGAGAGTAGCAAGGTCATTGACGTGATCTCCAAGGATTGCATCATCAGAGAGGGGCTTGCCACCAAAGAAGACGACCTGTTCCTCCGATGGAATGCATTCAATGGCCTCAAGTCTGGACTGGAAGAGAAGAAGATGAGATGTCAGTCAATTCAATGTCAGGAGGGCAAAGCTGTTTACCGAAACAACATACAAATAAACCTTTTCCTCAAAACTCAGAACATAACTATTTTGGTGGGGGACTAGATTGAAAATGAAACAGAGATGTCAAAAATCACTCTACGTATCGAAAGCTGGATTCCTAGTTATCAAATTTTTTTTGATACCACCGCGGCGCTGGATACAAATACAAATCATAGTTCCTCACCTTGATATCGAACACAGTCTCCGTGCCAACAAGTTCGAAGGCATGGGTCTGCTGCGACTTCACAAACAACTGCATCTTGGCAAATCTGCAAAAAAACAATAATAAAATAATGGAATTTCTCAACGACCACAGGCGGGCGATACACACGAAAATGTACACGATGTACACTAGCCTACAAGGAATTAAGTCAGTCGAAATCGACATCCCACTTACGAAACCAAATTGTAGCAAGTTGGGAGATCTGGTAAGAGCTTTCTGATACTATATCATTAGATTAAAATATAATCTATCATTCAAAGCTCAAAATTGTCTTGAATATTGACAGTTGATTGCGAAATATGAGTTTTATTGAAGAAAACTTACACGTGCCTGTGCAATACCAAAATGGCGAATTTAAAGAGAGTGCGCATGCGCGGCGTTGTTTAATTTCAAGTTTGACGCTTTCCCACTTGGCCGATGATATGAAAGTAAATTTAGTCCCCTAGATAATTAATCCATTTCTATTGTTTAAAGATTAAACGTCGGGTGGCTGGAGAAACACTGGGCCTTAGATAGATTAGGCTTGTTCAAATCGTTACGACAGGAGTCTTAGATAGGGCGACTCATTACACCAGCCAGGGTACTGTTGCTTAGAATGCTCAATTTCATAGGAAAGTGACTTAGGCGACAGTAGTGCTATCTAGCGGTAGAAAGTGAAACTGAGAGTTTTGGACGAAGATTTCAGTTCCATTGTTTGCCGCGAGACAGCGTTACTGTCGCCTAAGCCAATTTCATACATGTCAATCTCACACATGTCAATCTCATACCTGTAATTGATTTAGTTTGGTTTATACTCTAATAATCCCATTGTTGCCAGTGGCTGTGGAAATTATGAAATAAGTTAGCTTTCAGAGTGGAAAGGTCTTAACACTCTGATTATCTCACGGTCAGTTTCACCAGGACTGCAAGCCTAATCTTCTTGGTTTTACCAGACGATGGTCCAAAATTATGGTGCTTTTAGATGTCTGCTTTCCAATTTTCAGGCCTTTCTGGCAGATCCTTTACAGAATTGGTACAAAGCATTGGAGGAACAAGCATTCTGTTACTAGCACGTTGCAGGGAGTGGACGGTAATCTGTTCTTACCAAAAAATGAAAGAACATCAGGAAGGACAAGCCTTTGCTAGCAATCGGCTTATCACAGCCTACAGTTTTCACTGCTGCATCAATCTGGTCATACCACTCCACTGAACAGACAGAAAATAACAACCACTTAAAAAGTTACAATTTATTCACAATTGTCAATATTGTTCAAAAAGATCCAGAACATTATGCTGTGTTTCCCTATGAGGTGCATCTTTTACACATCTGTCTCATACAAGTGAAATAGGCCTTTTGATCAGGCAACAGTCAACCAGCTAAATCATGTTGCAACAGTTTACATGTACGTATTCAAGTATCAAAAGTATCAATCTACAGAAAATAAAATATTTGGAACAAGAACAAGGTCACTTCCAAATGCCATGTACTGCACACTTTTGCAATTCCAGAGCTGTTCAAGATTTCAAAGGGTTTTGGCCTGACTAGAAAGATCCAGTAAATCCATTATTATCTGGTCTAGCGCTTCCTTTTCCTTGCCTGGGGTTCGGGGGCTTTTTGTGGGCTCTTCTGTGGTGAACCATCTGCAATGATATACATGTATGTAGTTGTGTCAAGTATTCGATTAAAGATAATTCCTTTTGCTCTTTCACCTTTAAAAATCATCTTTCCATATGAAAAGAAACGCACAATATCGTTTCATAGACCTTACCTTTTCGAATTTCAATTTCATGTGGCCAGACAGAATGGCATACTGGACACTTGGGATTCTCCTTCCCTTTGAACAGACGGCTGGAACAATGGCAGTGGAGACGCACTTCACAACGGTCACAGTTTTGGCCCTGCATTGGAATAAACAAAAGACACCAATTACTGAATATCACCCCTGGTAATCCATTTAGAAGTGGTACTACTGCCCAAGCTATGGAATGAGCTTCCAAATAGTGTTCGTGGCCAGAGTACCGTACCCTGGGTCGTTTTAAAACTGCACTAAAAACTCATATTTTTAAGAAATTCTTTTGAATCCTTTGCACGTTTTCTTTAGTAATGACTTTTATTCTATCATGTATTAATGTTATGTTTTATTATAAATTGTAAAGCGCTTAGAAGTTTTAACAACGTTAAGCGCTATAAAAATGTTTTTTAATAATAATAATAAAAGAGCCAACACTGAAGAACTGACCAACTGGTTGGATTTGAGTCTGGTCAAGGCCAAAGTATCTGGTAGCTGTCCTTATCTTGATACTGAGCACAGAGCCTATAATAAAAGCTTACACTCCTCTACTCTGAGCCCTTGTAAAATGTTTGTAAGGAGAGCTAACATTAAAGGTCTGTGATAAAAGAAACTGATTAAAAGTGTGGTTTGCAATCCTCAAACACATGATGTCACGGTCTACAAAATTAACTTACCTTGACACATATTCTCTTGCACATGTTACACAAGACCACAATGTCCGGGAACTGCTCCTTCATGAATTGTTCCATCTCCATAATCAGACGTGTGCCAAGACTAATCCTTCCCATCTCCTGAAAACAATATGGAGAAAACATCTTTACTAGAAGTGGGGGACTTGAACATTGTGAAGGACACCCTCTTACTCATCTCAGGGCAGGGCCTTTGGAATAAACTGTCAAACTGCCAGATAGGGACACTTGTTGCTGGAGAAGTTTTGGACTTCACTGTGCCATCACAGACTTTTGTTATATGGGGAGTTAGGTTCTGGAGAGAATACCACCACAAGTACCAAGTGTGTGGAACCTGGCTAATATCAAAGTGGATACAGAGCCAAGGTCAGTGGGACGCGGTCTTTTCACGGCATCAACTCACCAAAGTAATCCAGTTTTCTCTCTCCAATTTCTTAAGGAAATCCTCCACTTCACGTTTGGTCATTTTCTTGTTCTTGAGATTGTCTGTCAAATTCAACGCATCCATAGATGACAGTGTTCCTTTACTGTCTTCCAAGACTCCCTTGATCTGAAAAAATAATTGACTACCACTTAGAAAAGGCAATTTTTTACACCTTCTGTTCAGTGGAAGTTCCCTTTTTTTAAATGTTTACTTGTTTTCCACATCATGATGAACTATTTAGAAGAACAAGATTTTCTCATATCCAAGAAGAGAAATCCAGAAATATTTGCAATTCAGGAGTTTGGACTGTTGAGCTCAGCCTTATTGAATGCCTATGAAGGCTATGTCAACTTGCTCTCGTCCTCCTAGGTCATTGAAAAATCCAATGAGTTGGGTCCTGTGTAACTGCTTTGCATGAAAGCCATGTTGACTTACCAAATACTGTATCATTTCAAACTCACTGGACGTGTAATTTGTCGAGCATTTTGTGATTGAGTTCTCAACATCATTTACCTGAAACAAGATGAATTAAATCATATTCACTATGGGGAAATAAAGACTGAAGCTTTTTTAGTTACCCCAAACATTGCACAATCTAGATTGCACTTTTGAAGAACTAGTTTTTTACACAAATTACTGGTTTCCAAATGCCTTGAGCTATAGTAGCAAGTTGATAACAGTGCACTTATAGAAAGTGACAGTGTGTACTAGTACTGTTCAGGAGGAGACATAAACTATTCATTTCTTTACCAGGCCATAATAATTGGTTCCATTGTCTTCACTGATCCCTTTTCTAATCTCCAAGTGAAAATGCTTGATATTCGTGTTGATGACATTGACAAATTCTGCCAAATTCTTCAGGTTGTATTCTTCGTGAAACATGTTGCAGACGGCAGTATAAAGGTCTTTCACTCGTCGAGCATCTAGGATCCCTTGCGAAAGAAAAGTCTGCAGGAAATACTGATGGGACTGTTTCATTGGTGCTGCCATGGCAGAAAAGAATTCACAAGTCTTACTTTGGACCTTGATTTCTGGAAGTGGAAAGAAAGTATGACCATAAAATGAATCTTTCATGCCTTCTGTCCATGCCTTTTTGACGTCACAACCTGGAGCAATATAAAGAATTGAGGAGATGACTTTACATCCAAAGCACATAGCTCAGGCACAAACAAGAGCCTAAGTCAAAAGAAGAAAGTTCAGGGATTGAATCATGTTGTAGTCTTAGTCAGATTGTTTGTCAAGTTGTGGTAACTTATTTCAATTCAATTAATATTGTCGTCGAATTTATATTCAGCACTCAGCAGTCAATCTGACCAAAAAACATAGAGGAAAGAAGTCAACTTTTGTCAAACATATTGTCAGGCTACATAACTATATATAATTCACGGTAAAGAAGTAGAATATCACTTTTCTCACCCCCCGAAATTGGCAAAACGTGAAAATTATATTTTTGCCGCATACACTAAGAACGAATTAATCGATATTTTCTAAAAATATTTACCACTAGCAGCCTACTGTCTATAAAAAGTCATATTTGGAATGTAAAATGATTTGACTTTGATGCAGAGGCTAAAAATTGAAATTCAGTGAAAAAACGGAAACAGGAAATAGATTTTTAGTGCTGGAGCGACAAAACTGAATGGCAAGCAATCTCAATTTTGTTGTTCATAATTTGCTCTTTTTGACCACTAGCAGAAAATAAAATAAACATGTCATCAGACGTAGATACCCTTGTAGAAATGGGGTTCCCCAGGAACCGGGCGTAAGTATCTCCACTTGACATTTTTCAGTAAAATAATCACTTGATTTAGGCCCCTAGGCCTACTGATACTGTTAGTGTTTAGTGTTTGTCTCGCCCTCTCTTGAGTCTTGTTGAGTTTGCATGCAGGTCATGCAAGTATGCACCATTGCATGCTTGGCTGTAATGGATCTGTCAGGTTATTACACATGAGCCTTCCTTATGCAACGCTAATGTTGCTAGTAGTCGGAGGTGCTTCGTCTGGGAGCGGGAATATTTTGAATCGAAGGGCGGCTTGCCGTGTTGTCCCTTAGGGCAGTAGCCAGTAGGGGGCACCTCTATCCCCTAAATGTGCCTTGCACCAATACTTTTGGCTGCTTAAAGTTCCTGTTTGTTCCTCAAAACAGTCAAATTTTGTTGATTTTCAGATCTGTCCTTGTGACGTAATTTTCTGCCCTTTTCAAATCCTAGCGCTTGGCAGAAGCACTAATATTTCTTCCTGGAAGACTTTTATATAGATGTTTCTTGGCAGTAATGACTTGTCTCTTGATTAGCCTTTTTTTAACTTCATCTAGGCAACGGGCTCTGCACTCCACGCAATTCAAAGGTCTTCAGCAAGCCATGGACTGGTAAGACAACGTCAACACAATCCATCAAAATTCCAGATTTCCACATTCTAGATATCAAAATGCCAAATATTTGTTGGCTGTGCAGCACTACAGTTCAGTTTAAAGTTTGTTTAATCTAATTTTCGAACATTCAGGTTGACTCTATATGTACATTTTTATTTCCAGGATGTTTGCTCATGAAAATGATGCCGATATTGATGATCCATTTGAGTTGCCAAAGGGCAATGTGCTGGGAAAGGAGGAACCTAAAGGTATCATACTTCTTTGTCTTTGATAGAACTTGTCACCTACAATACAACCTTTTTCCATTAAGTGAGGTAGCTCAGTCCCAAAGGTTTGTGTGTTGCAAATCTTTTTGTAACCTCAAGGCCAGAAAACACACACGCATTAAGAATCTTTCCCTCTTTGTCACAAACTCCATTTAAGCCCTTTATAGGTAACTTTTTCAGCAGATCTATCTAATGGTTTGACATCTGACGCCATCGCCTCAATATTCTCTTTGTTTATAGTAGATCAGCCAATGGAGGTCGAGGGAGAACAGGGTGAAAGTTCAGCAGGAGGTGGTGAAGGGGAGGGTGCGGCTACACCTACAAGTCCCCAACAGGCCATGTCCCTCAAGTGTGAAGAGTAAGTGTCAGAATCTATAATACCGGTATATGGTGCCACATGGAGGTATGGGTATCAAGAGGTGTGATTAGTTTCTCACCTCGATTGTTGTTTTTCTGGTATAAAAACCAACCTTCTATTGAGCCCTGTGTACGTATGTTGGTTCAGAGTTCCTGATAAGTGGCCACTATTTCATAGTCATGATACAGACTCAGTCATGTAACGCATGAGTCCATATGGGGCAGACTAAAATTTCATTGCTTGGAATAATTCTGTTCAATTTTCAGCTGTGGGAAGCTCCTTCGATCTGAGAATGATGTGCAGATGCACGCTGCTAGGACTGGACATGCAAACTTTGCTGAATCAACAGAGGAAATCAAGCCTTTAACAGCGGAAGAAAAACAAGCACAATTAGAGAAGTAAGAATATTTTTAGTTGTAAAAATTGTCCTTTTGAAATTTTCGGAAGAATTCAAGAGTATTCTATTGATTGTGATTTGTTGTTACGAGTGTAAAACCTTAGTGCTTTGGGCAGGGCAACCTGGAAAGGCGCTATACAAATATATTATTGTATTGTATTGGCCTGTTGGAGCATTGCTCAGATTTTGTTCCGTTAGGCAAATTGAAAAACCTTTAAAAAATTGCTATCATGTTCTAGAAGCGGGCCGTTATTCATAGTACCCATTGGTGAGGAAACCCAGCTTCCTTAGAAAGAAATTTTCATGTTCATTGGCTGTATCATTAAGGGCCTACTCAGATCTTCTAGACCCATTATTGTCATCTAAAAGCTGTTACTAAAACTTAAAACTTGTAACTTTAGATTGCAAGAAAGATTAAAGGCAAAACGTGAAGAGAAGGAAGCTAAAGAAAAACAGGAAGCAATTGCTCGGGAGAAAATGAGACGACAGACTGGGAAGGAGATAACAGAGGCGAGGCAAAAGTAAGCTTTAAAGTTGGGTTTTTGTAATACGGCCCCCACAAAAACAATCTCAGATTTACCATGGTAAACTGAGTTCACTTTGAATTATCAGTACATTTATGAAGTGTGTATGGGCATGAAATTGTGTGAGGAGTGAAGGTGGCCGACTTGCCACAGGTCACAGGCACCTGGTGTCAACAAAATGTTTATAAGACATCAATCAGTAAACTTTCCTGCATAAAAGGGCTTCAATTTTCCATTTGCACTTTAGGCTACAAGATGAGGAGCTGAAAAGATTAGCCGAAATAAAACGGAAGGAGAAGCTGGAGGAAAAGTTAGCTAAGTATGTTGACTAGTATTTTTAAGTGTTCACCTTAACCTCTCTATTAAAGCATCAGAGGGCTACGACCCCAAGTCTTGTCCCAAGGTACAATGTAGACCATGGTCAGGCAGCTACAGTTCACTGCTTCATATCCCAACCCCATACTGACTCTGCTTTTTGTTTCTCCCTCCAGGAAAAAGGTTTTAGATGATATTGAAAGAGATAAGAAGAATAGAGCTGCACAGGTTGGTATCTATTTTCAGTTCATTGGAGGCTGGTTAAGATTAATAGCTGGAAGGAAAGTTTTCTATAAGAACTCCTGGCAATTCATAACTAAAGATTTACATGACATGCCAAAGATCAAAGTCATTTGTTCTCGGTGCATCTTGATCTTTTTATACTTTGATAAAAGAGTCCCTTTGATTTATTATTTTAGTTCGCAAAAGAAAAAAATCAAGCCAGTCAGCCCCAACAATCTGCCTCAAAACCACAGCCTGCTGCTCAACCTGTGAAGAAAGACTATGATACGTGTAGAATACAGGTAAACTTTGATTTCTTCTTTAACTGCAAACTGGGAGTATTTTCGCATGCGTTTTAGGTTTTTGGAAAGGCCAGAAGTGGATTTGTTGGCTTTTCGCCTCTTATGTTAAAACAGCCAAGGCCTGGTATGGTTTGAAGTGAAAATTACAGTCGCATGCTTTTACGTCTCTTGAAATAATATTTTTCAGATTACCCTGACCAATGGTCAGAGAATACAAGAAACGTTTAATGCCAAGGAACAGTTGGCAAATGTTCGAGTATTTGTCCAAACCAAGCGCTCAGACGGAGACGCCCCATTCCGTTTAATGACGAACTATCCCAAGAAAGTATTTACTGATGAAGATATGGAAAAACCTTTAACAGAATTAGGTATGTTGATATCATTTGAGGCAATTTCGGTATGCTGGGACATTTTTTGCTGGATATCAATGGTTCAAACTGCTGGTTGACTGAACAAAAGGGTTCCAACGACAATTATGGCCGCCGCTACTTTTCTGCAACACTTTCCCTTTCTCTTAAATAGCTTTGTTTTGTTACAGGACTGGTACCATCAGCCTCGTTGATACTGACAAAGCCGCAATGAATGATTGGCTAGGAAACAATTATCGAACATTCGGGTTGATAACTAAAGACTTACGGACCTCAGGAATTGTGCCTTAGGTCATTTCAGTGATAAATATCTTCTCGTTGATGTACCACTACACCAGTACTCGGTACCAGATTCTGTGGATGAATTGTCTCTCTTTGGGTTACCGCCTGATCATGTTTTAACTACGTAAGGAAGTTTCTCAATATCCTGAAGGCTCGCGGAATGAATGAGTTTACAGCTAGTATCTCATGCAATCATTTGACAGTTCAATTTGTTGTCTTTGTTTTGTGAACAATTTAAAGTATATGCATTCATGACCATACACCTTGACCATGTTCAACCTGTGTAGCACAACTTCTCATTGCTATAGTCATCTTGTGTCTTCATTTCAATGTCCAAGTAAACAGTGTGGATCATCGCGGTTTTATCAAGTACAGATAATGTAATTTGTCTAAACTTGGTATCATAAACTACATGTATTACACATAATGAGTATGTTCAATTCTTAACTCAACCCTGCTAAGAATTCAGCTCCAACCCTGCTGAAGTATTGTGAAAGACAACAAAATCGATGTAATTCAAAGTACCATAGTAATCAAAAAAGAATTTAGTCATTTGAGTCTCAGTGGGTGATATTCACTTGATTGAAATACTTACTTTTGATCATTGCAAGTCCATATTAAATATGTTATTAAGGTTTTCATTGTGTTCTTACTCATACTCTTCTTTGATATTAAGTCGCTGTTGTCATGCTAGGCCAGCATGACAAGAGGCTCCATCGATGCGTCTTGGGAATTACAGACCCTTCAATGCTAATTTTTAGTTCCCCAGCAGTCACACAATTTATGTACATTTTCTGTGCATTTGACTGAAGGAGATAATTCCAAGTTAACACTGGCGTTAGTGACAATATTTTTTCAGGGACAGGATTTGTCAGAATGAATGTTGTCCTAGTGGATGAGTTCTGCTGTACAATGTAAATGTTCGGGTTGCATGGTCCTCCCTCCACTGACGCCTTTGTGAGGACACCCACCAAGAACACCGATATTGCTTCGTTCGATTTGATTTTGTCTCTTTAATCAAGACGCCTCTCAAATCAGGAAAACATCTTTCCCTCGAAGCCGTGTCCTCATTAGAGAAGCACACTTCACCCTAAAACAAACAATGGCTTTTCAATTATAAAAATGTTCTATCTTTATTATCTAATACATGCTAAATGATATATATCGATGGATAAAAGTATTTTTACATGTAGATGTGAGCAATACAATGATATGTTTGAAGACTGGAGATAAACAAGTACTTGGTGGTTGAAGTGCAATATCAGAAATATTTGTGGTCTTCCGAAGATTCAGGTGACATAGTTTTCGAGTGCCAGTATAAATTGTGCCATAACATACACCTTGATCTTACATGTAATATCTAAATTGTCTAATGATGTGCAAAGATATGTCTTTTGCCAATATTGGCACTAAAAATTCTAAAAATCTGAGACTGAACTATGATAAAATGGATGTATCCTAAGGATGACTAGAGCTGAAACATCTTAAAATAGATAAAAACCGTATTTCTTGCTGGTGATTCTCAAAATACTCGATATCATCATTAAAAAAATGAGCAAATAGTAATGATCAAAGTTATATTTTTAGGTACTGTAAGGACTAGGCTAGTCAAAACATGTTTACAATTTACAACCAGTTTCAAACAAATGTGTTGTAACTGGTTGCTGAGCAACAGATATTGCTGGTACCTGGAAGGAGATTTTGGTAAAACTCCCACTTCCAGCATGTTTAATGATACAAGCCAAAACGCATTTTAGAAATGGGACTAATTAAGAGGATTAATGATAATCATTTTTTTCAAGGCTTAGCTTTGTAAATATGTTGTTTTGGAGAAACAGACCCGCTAATCATTATCAGAGTGGATACTATACAAACTGCTTTTCAGGCAAAATAACAGAAATGATGACCATGATTATGGCAGTGATTGGACTTGGCATCTCATATACTGTTCTATGCAACATTACTTTATTTTGAGAGAAAATAGCTATTTTTCAGGAATATTCGTTTTATAGTGCCAAGCCAATAAACAAGGACTAAACAATGTCATTTGATTGTTCATAGAGGGCGTCCTACCATCGCTTTGTGGCTTTGGCCAATTCCCAGTGAATTCCATCTCCAGGCTGCTTAACTGGAAGCGGAATTATGAAACTGAGAAGCCAGAATGGTCCAAATACGGCACGCAATCTTGCAAAAAGGCTTCCACATTTGTACTTCCTTATGAGTTTCCAGGCTTCATACGAGGTCTGTCCACTCACGACCACAGCCATTTCCCAAAGAAAGAATCCAGTACCACAAACGCAACAGAACAAAGTGAGGTAGAGAAGTATGATAAGTAACATGTTCAGGAGCGATATCTTTCCAAGGAAGAACATGACAATCTGGACCAACGGAATGTAGGCGACAATGTCACTGCTTAGGAATGGCACAAACTTGTCCAAGTATGCCCCAAGCCAGTACAAGCAGCATGCTGTTCCAATGGCAACGTAGAAGACATGTACAATGAAGTATCTCTGGTTGAAGTGTCCGATGCAGGAGTTCGTGAAGAAGCAATGATGATCTCGTTTCATTATGCAGCACTGGCAAACTTTACAATGGTGTGATCTCGGTGGGGCATCCTGCTGACAATGGAGACAGTAGGACCAGTCGTCTGTCCGAGTCATCAGCGCTCCTTGGTTTGGTGGATGAAGGATTGCATTGTTATTTGACATTGTAGAAGATGAACCATTTTCTTGACGGTCACCCGTGTAAACCGATGGTTTCATCCGGGCTGCCAAAACCCAATTAACGGCAATCTCCGCAAAGAGAAATAGAATAAATCCCGACATGTTTACGTGGTCCTCCGGATACAGTTCAGGGAATATGATAAATATTGAGATGAGTACCAAACCGACGGTCTGGCACCAGAGAAATGTGGCTCCGATTGTCCCAGCTGTCTCAAGGCGTGGTCCTTCAAAAATCTTCCCTCTCGTGTCATAATGAGCTTTTAATTTATCCTTTAAAGAAGGACTCAAGTCCCTGTTTCTCAGTCCTCCTGTCTCCATTTTGGTCCTTACACGAATGGACTAATGCCAATCGATTGAGCTAAAGGTATGCTATACCGGGGCAAGTTCAATCGCGTAAGCGGGGTTTATTTGACCCATTCATTGTTACTATTGAAAGGAATCAATGGAATCAGCTGTTGCCTTGGAGCATTGTAAACAAAACTATTCGGTGCTGCCATCTTTGAACCACTGTTGAAACCAGAGAAGGCACCTGCAGTCTCGTCCCTTATAATCGCGGGGACGAGTATCAATTAGGTTATCACGTCATGGATCTTGCCGGCGGTCCGTTCGCAATCTTGACACTAGAGGCGCTAATTTCGTTTTTTGATGACGATTTTGAGATAAAACTCTAAATTATCTGTATTTCTAAATAAAGAAAACCGATTTACTAGTGTCAAGTTCATGAAGAATAGTTTATGGTTTATAGAAATGTGGGTTTTATGAACATTAGGGTGTCTGTTCTTGCAATAAATGGTGATAAATTGAAAGATTTTATCTTTGATTACGTAAATAATTAAATCAATAAATGCGCATGCTCTGTAGCAGACGAATTTTAATGTTGCTGTTCTTGGACAAGACACTTGTCCTTCATTACCAATCCTTGCTGGAGCCTGAATACCGAAGACTGAGTCGTTGATCCCAATTCATACCTAACTGTAGTGGCATGCAAAAATGGTCATGCCATCTTCGAGGAGGAGTACTGCCTCTCCCTGACGTATAACCTCACCTTTTGATTTGCTTTGTGTTTCAGACTCCGAGATGCAGAAATATACCTGCATAGAGTGTGGTAAAGGAGCGGATGAACTGTATAAAGATTTCTCAAGAGGCATCATAAAGATATCACACTGTGTAGGTAACTTACAGCTTCCACTGCCAAAAAGATGTTCATTCCACTCCTGGCTACACTCCCGATACAGTGGACCAGTCTCGTCCTACTCCTATTGCCCGAGACAATCAGGATGACGAAATGGACTGCATAGGAGTCAACTCCTGGCTCCACTCGTCACTGAAAGTGACTATTACCAGCTCACCCCGACTCTTTAAATGTAGCAACAGATGGCATAGCAACATCTAGCGCAGCTCTGGCAGAATCATAATATTCGAAGTGACTTTCTTACCTTAGGATCAGATGGCTGGCATTCACTCATAAATTTTATTGCTCTCTCCTTCTAGGTTCACTGTGGCAAGGTGGTGGACAAGTATGTCGAGTTTGACAATGTGGTGATATTTCTGGATGCTATTCTCCACAAGACACAGGCTTACAGACATATACTGTTCAATGTCGAAATACAAGTGAGTAATTGTTTCAGTTGAAAAAAACTTGACGATGTCCTTGTTGCCATTTCCCTCAAGTCTGAACTTTGTCTTTGTAGAATAAATGAACATTTTCAGGCTTTTGATGTAGTTTAGCTACCGATCAAGTCTGTCTCCTTCTCCTTATTCAGTCAGATGTGTTACTTATTTCAGTCCCACTGGAAACTGGCGGTTTTCTTCCTCTTCTGTGATGCATACACCAAGTGGGCAAAACACAAAGATCATGTCAACCATGAAAACAACATCATCTTTTATGCTGCTCTGGAGTTATCATTCTATCACATGTTTTTGGCATCAATTTTCGGTAAGACTTTTTAAAAACCCTACTGCTAGTCACTCCGTACAGAAGTGTTCCTACTATTATTGTATCATATGGGGAGACTGCATAGTATTGCCAAAGACAACTAGTATTTTCCCATTTCCTTGATATTTTAAAGCGGGGAGTTACCAAACAGGAATATGATTTTAAAAGTCAGAAGTATTTTTTGTCTCAAACACAATGAATAGTCAGAATGATGAAAGTCACATCCTCACAATTTCAGAGCTGGCGACCTTCCTTGTGAGCTTATCATTGTTGTTGTTTGCAATGAACACCTGTTTCAAGATGTGTAGCCAGTAAGTATTGTACAACACTTGTTGATGTAATAATCTGTGTGTAGAATTCCACATGCTTGTTGATCCAAAAACATTCATAAGAGAAATTAACTTGACGTCCTCATTGACGCTCAGCTCTCATTCTCAACTCAATATTTTTAAATCACCAGAGCAAAAACATGTTATAACATGTTATTTCAAAATTTCAGGATAATGCCCGTCTTAAAGGGTGTCCTACTTTCAAACATGGGGAAATTGTTTGTCGTGCCTGCCATCATATGGGGACAGAGTAACAGCTTATACTATTTGGTGCTTACAAGGATTTTCATCTTCACTTCAAATTCTCAGGCACTTCGAGGTAAGGATTGACAGGTTTTATTAGAAGGTATTAATAGATCACCGGGTTTGTTTTCATATGAAATCATTTATCTCCGAGTGAAGTTTAGATTTATTAGATTCATGATAGATTCATTTGCAGTTTCCCGTACCATACACGCAGCAGAATTGACAGACAAGTGTCAAGAAATAGCCCACTACGCTAATGAAGAAGTCAGTCAGTACCTAGCTTCGTCAAGGCAATTTTACCATAGAACATCTCCATTAAAGACACGCTTGGGACTGACGAATGATGTCCTTAATAGAGAGGACATCCTCCTTTCATCTCACTACAGTAAAGTAAATATCTTCTCCCTTGCAGTTTTGTGCCAGATAGGTCATCTTCCAGCCCTCTTGATAGCAGCTTTCATCAATGTAGCCCAGCTGTTAGTTGCCTGGCAGGCAGAGATTTTCATCACGAATACTTGGAGTGGATCGGTCTTGTTGTTACAAAGAGGTTCAATATTGCCGACGCCTGTGATCATGGACACTGCCCAAAATACAACAATTTTAAACCAGTAATCTGATTCTGAAATGGAGTTCTTTTCATTTGTTGGACAAGAGAAGTGATTGCTGCATATTTGAATTTGATGCTGAGGTCACTGCCAGAGCTCATGACTGTGTCTTTGCTATGATTGAGTTGGTCACTTAGTCAACACTGATTACTAATTCTCTATGAATTGTTGTATTGAACCTCTAATACTTCAGTGAAGTGTTACTACAAGGCATCTTACTGTACTTTGTCTTTTCATGAAAGTGCCATTTCAATAAAATGTTTTTATTTCTAGACTGTCTCATATTTTTCTCACAGTGCAAGTGCCCGACTATGATTGATTCACATGACAGCATTGGTCCATCCATGTGTCTCTCTGTACAGGCTTTTGGGATAAGTTCTCTCACTCATTTACTGGGGGCGCTGATCTCGAGAGAACCAAATCAATCCTCCATGACTTGGTCTCTGCACAGGTTGTGACTTTGTCCTTGTCCTTGACTGGTTCATCTGCTTGACTGAGGTTATGGCAACTATGCTGAGGACACCTGACTGAAAATGTCTCTACTGGTTGATTGATTTAGGGTTATTATTTGAATTGATGGGGATTCCAATCCTGGTGAAAAGATGCAAAAGACATGATTGTGACAGGGGACCAGCTGAGGAATGCCGATTAAATTATAATGCTGAGGAATTCCGAATGCCTGCCAACTTTCAACATCCGGGCACTTGCCTGATGCAAGATGGCGGGTCAGTTCTGAAATTTTCCGGAAAAGCAGACAGAATTTCACAATCATGTCATTTGTGTCATTATAATTCACTCGATCGACATGTTAATACGTTAAAATTGAAGCTCAGACAACATGGATCCGCTTTTGAGTCTGTTTGGTCCCGTCACCGATGAAACAGAGATGCCAGAAACACTTCCACCAGAGGTAGGCCTAAACAAACCAAAAATGTTGACAGATTTTCTTTTCATATGACATGTCATCCCACTCATGATGCAGGTGAAATTGTTTTTTGTGTGGTGGCCCGGATGCTGGTGGTCAGTCCAACAGTTGATAGTCTCATTAGCTTATCAGAAATGGAACGAACGAACGTCACTTTCAATGGATTGAACTAATCGCTGTCGATCACATCCACATCATGTTCACTTACACTAGTAGGCCTAGTCTACAGCAGAGCCTGCAACTTGAGTAAGACATCGCCATAGGCCTACCCTAAATCATGCATAATAATCAGGTGCTCAATGCTTTTTGTTTTGTATTGTCAGGTTGAAGAAGGCAATGTGGAGTACAAGCTAAAACTTGTCAACCCCTCCCAGACTCGGTTTGAGCACCTTGTGACACAGATGAAATGGCGCCTCCAGGAAGGTCAGGGTGAGGCGATCTATGAGATAGGAGTGGAGGACAGTGGTGTTCTTGCTGGGCTAACTGATCAGGAACTTGATGCTTCACTAAACACACTAGACAGGATGGCCAAAAAGTAAGTGTAACATTGCTGAGAATCTCTCTGTACAGAGAGATTATAGCAAGTTCTTCCGATCGACAGGTTTCACATCCTGTGCTACGAGTACAAATGACAAGCTACATTGTACGAACTATGATGACCTACTTACCGGTAGTTGTACAAGGAATCAGGAAAATTTTGCTTCATATTCATGTAGATTTTATGAGTTATCTCATCAGACTGTGGAAGGAATAACTGAACAATGTTCTTTAAAAATTTTAGCCTTGGTGCATCCATCACCATACTGAGGCAACGTCAGATTGAAAGTGATGAGGCTGAGGAGAGGCGTCGTGCAGCTGAGGTCTTAGTCCGACGGGTTCCTGATGACCAACATGTAAGTTTAGGAATTATCGACCAGCGATTTTCAACCAAGATTCAGCAGGCCGGGGTTTGAAAATAGGTTCAAATATTTTTTTTTTTTTGGCAAAATCATCAAAAATCAGAGTGCCATTTTTTCGTGAAATGAAGTATAGTATCTTGGAGCACTTGAATTTCCTCACTTTTTTTACTAAATACCTTTTAAACTTCTTGTATACAGGCGATGTTTCCCTTTCAAGAACAACTGAGATTGAGATAGAATCCAGCAGATTTTAACATCCTGAAGAACAGCTTTAATTTTTGCTATTGGTTTGATTTCAGTTTATTGACCTGAGGATGGCAGTGTTGGGGAATATGGACACCGGGAAGAGTACCTTATTAGGGGTATTAACCCAGGGAGAACTTGACAATGGACGAGGACGAGCCCGGTTAAACTTGTTCCGCCATCTCCATGAGATTCAGTCGGGTCGCACATCTAGCATCAGCCATGAGATTATGGGGTTCAATAGCTCAGGAGAGGTAAATGTTCACTTTGACTTGATATTTTTCAAGCTACTGTAACTGGGGGGAATAATTGCTTCTTGAAACTTTTTTGTGGCTGTCCACGTAGAATACAAATGGAGTTATGTGTAGGAATTACCGTAAAAGCTTCGATTCTATGGTTCCTGTCCTTCTTGCATTAAACCAACAGAATCAAATTCTAAAACTATTGGGTCTCATTGTTTTCTTCCAGGTTGTGAACTACAGCACATGCGGTGACGCAGAAGAGATTTGTGAGCAGTCTACCAAACTGATTACATTGATTGATCTGGCAGGCCATCAGAAATATCTCAGGACGACGATATTTGGCCTGACTGGGTATCTGCCGCACTTTGCAATGTTGGTTGTCAGTGCCACGACCGGGGTTGGTGAGTATGCTTGCTAAAAACGAATTTGACTGAGCCAGGTCAGCATGTGTTTCAATGACCTTTAGGTCTGCTTTGTACATGTGTACATGGTGGCTCACCACCAGATGTACATCTCTGTAGTTATTACATCTAAATCTAAAAGTCATTTAGTCATTTTACTACTATAACGGATCAGTATTGGACCTAAATACCAGTCATGATGCCATGTACTGGCAAAGAGTTATTATATTTCATCAACTCTGATCTGTGATTTCATTCATTTCAGTTGGTACAACAAAAGAACATCTCGGTTTCGCCATCGCACTGGGCATGCCTGTGTTTGTCCTCATCAGCAAGATTGATATCTGTCGGAAAAGCATAGTCAACCGGACAATAGAACAGCTGGAAAGAATACTCAAGTCACCCGGGTGTAAGAAGGTGCCAATGTTAGTCAAGACAGACGACGATGCTATCACGGCAGCTTCAACATTTAACTCAAAGCAGTAAGTGTCCTTGTTGCATCCATATCCTGTCACTTTTAGTTAAGTTGTTTGATTCAGAACATAAACATGTTGTTTCCTAAATCTTACAACCACCATATAGGGTTCAAGCTAGACTTTCTTGATATAATCTCAGGAGTCCTGTAACAGATCTTTGAGTTCATGATTACAAACTTGAGAGTCCTTGGCCTGGTTTCATGCTTCAAGTCATTTCCATAAAAAGTTACCTTACTTGTAACCAGCTCTTAAATGCCTCTCAAACAGCTTTGACATCATATTTTTGCAGGATCGCGCCCATCTTCATGATCTCGTCAGTTTCCGGTGAAAATTTAGATCTTTTGAAGACATTTTTGAACATTCTCCCACCGCTGCAGTGTCCTAAGGAAAGGGAGCAATCTTTACAGGACCATGCTGAGATGCAGGTAGGGCATAGATTATTTGGGCTTTCTTTAACAACAATGTTGCTATAGGTTTTCTCAATACGTATAAAAATGATAAATCTCTATTCCCAAACTAAACTCTGGCTGTGGATCAAACCTAATGAAAAAAAAGACACTTCAAAACTTGTTGTACATGTATGATTCAGAATTGATTGAGAAGAGTGTGAATAGAATTAGAATTTAAACACTTTTCAAAAATGTTATTAACTGAACTTTTCTCTTCAGGTTGATGTTGTTTACACCGTACCAGACGTTGGTGCTGTAGTTGGAGGTAACATGTGCCGCGGCGTCATCAGAGAGAACGACAAGATGCTGATTGGACCCACCGAAGACGGCAGTTTCCATCCTATTGTTGCACACAGTATACACCGGAATAAGCTGCCGTGTCGAGTTGTGCAGGCTGGTCAGGCTTGTTCTTTGGGTCTTCAGAGGTTGGAGCAGAGGCTGCCACGAAAGGTAAGGTTGATCTCAATGTAGCCTAATGCCAAAAGTGACGTTTGGTAAGATCCAGTACTGGTTTCCTCAGTAGTCACTAAATCTGGTCTCTCTTCATATGAACAAGTTCAGCTATCATCTCTTCATTTTCAGGGCATGGTGATAGTGTCCCCGAGCCTTAACCCACAGGCTTGTATGAGCTTTGAAGCAGATATCTTCCTCTTATTCCATGCAAAGTGTATTTCTAAAGGATTCCAGTCAACAGTTCACATCGGCAATGTGCGACAAACAGCCACCATAGAGGCTATGGATAAGGTAGGCCAGCTTCATTATCAAATGTTGCAACGAAATTCACCCATTTCGAACACTGGCTATTGGTCACTCTCATTTACTATTCACTGCAGTTTCAATTCGATCTTGAATGTCAAATTTTGATGATTCGTGATCATAACATCACGGTTGAATGGCCATAACTACTTCTGACGGCCATTAGCAACAAGATATTTTCCCTTTTGTATATAATAGATTGTCATTAAATATTCTCCGTCTTATTCCAGCCGAACATTCACACCAATCAAAAGGCACATGTGGTGTTCCATTTCATCAAACAGCCTGAGTTTATCCGAGTTGGTGCTAGACTTCTTTTCCGTGAGGGCCGAACCAAAGGCATGGGGGAGGTTACCAAGATTCTACCATTTGAGAAACAAGAATGTAGCCGGTAGATCCGATAAACAAAATGACCTCGAAAAGGCATTTGGATCAAGATTTTGACTTTTACATCTATTAGTCAATAGCTGTACTATTTGTGTGTAGTTATCTTTATATTCGTGTTTCTAAGACCAACGTTAGAAAATGCTAACCCAAATACATGGTTGTTTTTCTATTGGTAACCTGTTAAACCCATAGTCCTAACTGTAAGGTGTTTTTTTATGCATTTAACCTATGTGAGAAGCAATAGATTTAAATCGTTATGAAG